>NC_045967.1:25274047-25584898 GCF_010909765.2 Amblyraja radiata
GAAGAAAGGAAGAGGAGGAGCCAGTGGGCTGAGGGAAAGCTGAGAAGGGGAGGAGAAAGTAAGGACTACCTGAAATTAGAGAAGTCAATGTTCATACCAATGGCGTGCAAACTGCCCAAGCGAAATATGAGGTGTTGCTCCTCCAATATACGATGGTCCTCACTCTGGCCATGGAGGAGGCCGAGGACAGAAAGGTCTGATTTGGAATGGGAGGGGGAGTTGAAGTGCTGAGCCACCGGGAGATCAGGTTGGTTATTGCGAACCGAGCGGAGGTGTTCGGCGAAGCGATCGCCAAACCTACACTTGGTCTCACCGATGTAGAGCAGCTGACATCTAGAGCAGCGGATGCAATAGATGAGGTTGGAGGAGGTGCAGATGAACCTCTGCCGCACCTGGAAAGACTGATTGGGTCCTTGAATGGAGTCAAGGAGGGAAGTAAAGCGACAAGTGTAGCATTTCTTGCGGTTGCAAGGGAAAGTGGCCAGATGGGGAGTGAGAGTAGAGTCACGGGGTATAGAAGAGACGCTGGTGAGAGCCTCATCTATGGAAGAGGCTCAATAGTTCAATTGTGTTAATAGAATCTTTTAATAATATCTGATTGGTTAGATCCTAAACAAAATACATTTTGCATCCAAATGAAACAAAGTTTTGTTTTATTTAAAACTATTGCTGCAAAGCATTTCTATATTCTGCATTGTTTCTTTCCAATCAACATTGTTTGCTCTGATTAACTTAAAACAATTAGTTTTTGAAAATAATTTCAATACTTCAATCTTGAATGAGCATACTCTATTGTGATGTTATTGTATACCACCAGTGTAAAATGCACAAACAGCCCACACAAATCAACCACTGATCCAACAAATAGATGATCTGAGAAACAGCCATATGCAAGGGTCAAAAACCCAGTGGAAGCATGAAGCTAACTATTTGCCTCTGCCATAATTCTGCCATGGTAATTCAAATCTCACTGTACCAATTGGTGCATCATATCTATATTATTATAACTCTGATCTTGGATGTTTACTTGTGGGTTTGCTTGCTTGCTTGCTTGCACTTTTTCTTTGATTCACATCTCCTCGAAAACCTGACGTGGTAATGGTGAAATTTGTACATATTCCGGTAGAGATTTAACTCATGATTTCAGAGGAAGAGAGAGGGGGGTGAGAGAGGGTAGGGGGAGAGAGGTTGGGGGGAGGGAGAGGAGGTGGAGTGGGAGGGGAGGGGAGGAGATGGGGTAGCAGAAGGGGGAGGAGGGGGGAGATGGTGAAGGGGAGATTGACAGGGGGAGAGGGGGAGGATAGGGGGTAAGAGAGTGGGAAGGAGAGGGGGGGAGAGAGGGAGGAGAAGAGGGGAGAGGGGGCCCTTCCTCCCTGCCCCCCCCCCTCTCTGCCCCCCTCCCTCTCTACCCCCCCTTTCCTCTTTGCCCCTCCCTTCCTCTCTGACCCCCTCCCTCCCTGCCCCCCGTTCCTCTCTACCCCCCTCCCTCTCTAGGGAGTGGTGAATATTGGGACCTATGGGTGAGTGGTGGAGTATTGCATTCGGGAACCAGCCCTCCCCTATGATGCCGCCTCCCCCACCCCTCAATCACTACCCCCCCCTCCCTCTCCCTCTCTACCCCCCTCCCCTCCCTCTCCAACTCCCCCCCCCCCCTCTAGCCGTGCCTGTGCAGTTGGGGGTTATGCGTGAGTGGGTAGGGCGGGGGATGGGGTAAAAGGAGCGAATGAATAATAGAAACATAGAAACATAGAAAATAGGTGCAGGAGGAGGCCATTCGGCCCTTCGAGCCAGCACCGTCATTCATTGTGATCATGGCTGATCGTCCCCTATCAATAACCCGTGCCTGCCTTCTCCCCATATCCCTTTACTCCACTATGCCCTAGAGCTCAATCTAACTCTCTCTTAAATCTATCCAGTGACTTGGCCTCCACTGCCCTCTGTGGCAGGGAATTCCATAAATTCACAACTCTCTGGGTGAAAAAGTTTTTTCTCACCTCAGTCTTAAATGACCTCCCCTTTATTCTAAGACTGTGGCTAATATTAATATAATTTCAAAGGGGGGGTTAGTGTGTGTGGGGGGTAGTTAGTGTGTATGTGTGTGACGCTGAATGCCAACCCCCCCACCAGAACCGTGCGTTGAGGGGACGGGACCCAACGGGTCCCCCTTGGTCTAGTGTGACAATAAATGTCTCTCGAACTCTCTAAGTATTCCAAAAGCGTGGTCTGACAATGGCAAATAGGTAAACCTTAGAAACAGCATGACAGTAAACTAATATTCCTGCCCTGTGTGCAGTAATGAGAATTGATTAGCAATACTCACTTTGGGCACAGGTAAGGATATTTTACAACATTTTAGACAGTAGCCTCAATTTTGCATTGATCCAAAAGCCATCATAGAAAAGCAAAAATATAATATAATTTAATGACGTATTTTGATTCAGTTTAAATATGAGGCAGATCCAAGTGAAACTGAAATTCCAAAATCAATTACAAACTATAAATTTTAAATTATAAACCATTTAATTCCGAACTGACAGTAAAAAAATAAAGATTCTGCATTTTTGCCTCCAGCTGGCATGCCACTTAGTTTTGAGTGGTCATTGTTTCAGAAGGAAATTGAGAAAATTCTGGCTTAAGTAGGTTTTCTACTTCTCTGCAAAATCGTTATAAATTGTTTATCAACTATGCAGCAACTATTTTAACAAATATCTTAACTGAAGCACATTTCCAAAAAGCAATATGTTTTTTATCAGTTAATAAAGACTTGCTATTTTGCTCGAACAATTAGAAAATAAAGTTTGGATGTTTCTCATTGCAGTAAATAAAACGAGGAGAACGCTCCCTCCATAAATCCCTGGTCAATTTGTCCCTTCCCACCCAATCCACCTCCACTCCTGACACTTTCCCTTGCAACCGCAGGAAATGCTACACTTGTCGCTTTACCGCCCCACTTGACTCCATTCAAGAACCCAAGCAGTCTTTCCAGGTGCAGCAGAGGTTCACCTGCACCTCCTCCAACCTCATCTATTGCATCCGCTGCTCTAGGTGTCTGCTGCTCTACATCGGTAAGACCAAGCGTAGGCTTGGCGATCGCTTCGCCCAACACCTCCGCTCGGTTCGCAATAACTAACCTGATCTCCCGGTGGCTAATCACTTCAACTCCCATTCCGAATCTGATCTTTCTGTCCTGGGCCTCCTCCATGGCTATAGTGAGGACCACCGTAAATTGGAGGAGCAGCACCTCATATTTCACTTGGGCAGTTTACACCCCAGAGGTATGAACTGACTTCTCTAATTTCAGGTAGTCCTTGCTTTCTCCTCCCCTTCCCAGCTCTCCCTCAGCCCACTGTCTCCGCATCTTCCTTTCTTCTTCCTGCCCAACCCCCCCCCCCCACCCTCACATCAGTCTGAAGAAGGGTCTCGACCCGAAACGTTGCCTATTTCCTTCGCTCCATAGATGCTGCCTCACCCACTCAGTTTCTACAGAATTTTGTGTAACCAAGATTTAAGAATCATTTTGATTACCCCAAGGCAGTAGATGCAGAGGGAAAAAATGATTTGCAGTAATAAAAGCACCATGTTGTCCGATGTACACCAACTCTTCATTATCAATTTAATAATGGTAGAGATATTTTAAAAACTACATTATCAGGCAGCAGCTTTATTCATGAAAATTTATTATTATTATTATGATTTAGACAGAAACCATGGATTGCACTTTAGCAAAAGCAAGAAGCAGACCATTTAAACTTATATCTAAATGTGAAACAGCACTAATGTGTTGTTCTATATACACTATCTTTAAAAGGATTTTACCGATTTTGCAGTTGCAGATATATACTGAACAACCATTTCTCTCTTCGTTGTCAGATCTTTCCCTCTGAGTGGAACTTTACGATCCTCATTCAGATTCATGTCTTCCTGTTGATAAAATTAAGGGAGGTATTAATTAAATGCAATGTTCATTTAAAATAAATACTAATAGAAGCCTATATCATTATCAAAGCAAGGGCAACCAATGCAGTAATTATGAATATAATTGTAAATATAGATTTCAACTTGAAAATTGAGAATTACACTGGCAGCAGTCTCATTGTCCAACCAAATTAAATGTACTAAATATATGCTGAAGCAAACACCAAAAGAAAGTCTCATCAAATTTGTGCATAATCAATAGTTTCATATCAGCCTCAACTTCAATGCAGACATTACTCACTATGGACTACAGCAACACTGGCTGAACTGGTACAGCTTTGAATTTTTCTTTGTAGAGTTGAAACATATTTCAGCAATCCCAAGATGTCATGCTGTAGTGATGGCCAAGGTTTCAAAGGTCAAGATTGACTTTTGGAAACAGATATGTCATCTAGCCAGAGGGAGCACCGTTATGGGAAGCACCTCTGCTCCTTCTCATGCACAATGCCAAAATGGTAATTATTTTATGGACCTTGTTTCATCACCTCCCTTCAACTACTACGTGCATAGCTACCCATGTGCAAATCTAATTCAATTTACAAATTCGCAGGCGACACCACCATTGTGCGCCGAGTATGTCTGTCTGTCTATCTATACTTAACTAAAACTCCCATCTTGTCCTCTTCCATTTTGCGTTGTTTTAATATTTGCGAAAAACTGTACCAGATAGGGCTACGATTTTACACCACCTTACTCGCCATTCTCCTTTGCTGCAAGTGCACCACGTTTTGTTCCAATCGGTCGAATATTACAAAAGTTATTAAGGTTTTTGGTCTTCTCTCCTGTCATTCGCCGGTGCAGCGACGCCCCATCTGGCACCCGCTGTCAATCACCGGCAGCATGGAGAATAAAGCTGAAGCAGCGGAGTGAGCAAAGTGTGGAGAGCCACAGCCACTGAGCCAGAGAGCCATTGCTGCTGAGCCCGAGAGCCGCTGAGCCCGAGAGTCGCTGAGCACGACAGCCGCTGAGCCTGAGAGCCGCTGCCGCTGAACCCGAGAGCCTCTGAGTGCGACCGGAGCGGGGGCCGTGACCCACTGAGTGACGCCTGTGCTGGGGCCGGGAGCCGCTGCGTGAGGCCGGTGAGGAGCGACAGCCCCGGCTGAAGCCGTCCCCCTCCCCTAGCTGCAGGACGCTCTCCCCTCCCACTGGCCCCAGAAAGCCCCACCTGAAGCCATCCCACTCACCCGGCTGCAGGATGCTCCCCACCCCACCGGGCCCCGACAGCCCCCGTCTGAAGCCATCCCCCTCCCCCGGCTACAGAACGCTTCCCGTCCCCCATCTGAAGGCGTCCCCGTCCTCAGCTGCAGGACGCTTCATACCCCCCCACCGGCTCACGCCAGAAGCCGTCCCCTCCCACTGCTGAAGTATGCTCTCCCCCCCACCTCCCCACTTGAAGCAGTCCCCGTCCCCGGCTACAGGACGCTCCCGGCTGCAGCCGTGCCTAGCCCCCGGCTACATGATGCCCCTGCGTGAAGCCGCTCCCGTCCCCAGCTGCAATCCATTCGGCACACAACACCCGTACTAGCAGAGTCCATTCAGCTCACAATATCCATACTAAACCTCCGGATGCAAGTCCATTCGTCCCACACCTGTGCTCGCCCAAGAAAAGTCCCTTTGGCCCACAATGTCCATACTAGCCCTCTGTAAACCAGACCCTTCAGCCCACAACACCCGTACTACCACAATAGACCCCCCTCCCCCACCCCCCGGCCACTGCCTGACACCCTCCCCCTCCCCGACAGCAGGACGCTCCCCCCCCCCACCCCCCCACTGAGCACCGACAGTCCCCGCCTGAAGTCGTCCCCCTCCCCTGGCTGCAAAACACTCCCGCTTCCCCCACCAGCCCCCGACAGACACCCGCCTGAAGACGCCCCCCTCCTGCGGCTGCAGAACGCTACCTTTTCCCCCCCACCGGCACTCGACAGCCCCCGCCTGAGGCTGTTCCCCTCCATCGGCTGCAGGGTGCTCACCCCCACCATTCCCCGACTGCACCCGCTTGAAGCCGTCCCCCTCCGCGGCTGTACGACACTACCCCCTCCCCCACCAGCCCCCGACAGCCCCCGCCTGAAGCCATTCCCCTCCCTCGGCTGCAGGATGCTCCCCCCACTCCCACCGAACCCCGATAACCCCCGCTTGAAGCCGCCCTCTCCCTTGGCTGCAGGAAGCTCTCCCCCGACCACCAGCCCCCGTCTGATGCCGTCCCCCTCCCCTGGCTGCAGGACGCTCTCCCCCACCTGAAGCCGCCCCGTCTCCAGCTTCAGGACGCTCCCCTCCCCCCGACCGGCACCCGCCTGAAGCCGTCCCTCTCCTCTGCTACAGAATGGTCCTCACTGGTCCCCGCGTGAAGCCGGTGGGGAGCGGCAGCAGTTAAGCTGACAGCGATTGGCCAGGGCAGCGGCAGGGGTAGACAGTGTTAGGCTACCGCAGCGGTTAGCCATGGCAGCGCTCACCCCTCTCACTATTGGCCTCCAACTGGCCCCGCCTGAAGCCGTCGCCCTCCATGATGCACAATGCTCCTCCCTCCCCCACCGGCTCCAGACAGCACCCGCCTGAATCCGTGCCCCTCCCCCAGCTGCAGGACGCTCCCCCCACCGGCCCCCGTCTAAAGCCGCCCCCTCCCCTGGCTACAGAATGCAACAAGAGACGCAACAAGAAAGAATGGACTCAATAAATCTCATCTTTAACGTTTAAAATGTTGTTATATTTTAAGAGTTAATAGACCAAGTGCAGACCCGTTGGGTCTGTTCCTCAAACGCCCGGTTGCGGTGGGGGGGGGCGGCATGCGGCGTCACATGCACTAACCACCCCCACACACACGCTAACTACCCCCCCTTGATATTATATTAATATTATTAAGAGGGGGGGTAGAGAGTGAGGGCAGAGAGAGAATGGGGAGAGACAGAGAGAGAGGGGGTGGAGGGGAGGAGGAGAGGGAGGTTGGGGAGAGAGAGATGGGAGGAGTGAGGGGAGGAGGGAGAGGGGGGCTGAGAGAGGGGAGGGTGGAGTGGGCGGACGAGTGGAGGGTGTTTAGGGGAGGGAGGGCAAGGGGGTGAGGGAGAGGGAGGGGGGAGAGAGAGGGGAGAGAGAGAGGGAGGGAGAAAGAGAGGGGGAGAGAGGGGAGAGAGGGGAGCGGAAGATAGGGGAAAGGGTTAGCGGGGGAGGGGGAGAGAGGGGAGGGGGTGAAGGGAGGGGGAGAATGGAGGGGGAAAGGAGGAGAGGGGTAGGGCCGCCCAGCACCCGTCGGCCTCAGAGTCAGCCTCAGCTCCATGGCATCGCATCTTCGGCGCATCCTCTCAGTACCCCCGGACGGGTCGTCACAGAGGACCGATTCCTGAACGCTTCAGGGGGGCGAGGGGAGGGGGGTGTGGGCGGACGAGCGTGATCCCGAGTGAGCCTGCGGGGCGCCAGCGAGGCACGGAGCGATCTGAGGACGGCAGCAGCGGCCATTACTCCCTCAGGATCTTTTGGTCCACAGCACAGCGGGAGGCGAAAAAATGACTGAGGGTGGGAGGGGGAGGGTGGTGGAAAGTGCGCCTGCGAGTTGAGAGCATCTGCTTTAATCGACTGCGGGGGAGGAGGGGGGGGCGGTGCCGAGAGCAAGGGCATTGTGACGTCCTCAGCTGCCGTAACGGTTTGATTTTTTTTAAATAGTCCGTTTTGTGAACGACTTTATTTAAAATCTGGGGAAATAATTGATCAAATTTAGGGAGGATTCGATTTCCGAAATCGTAAGTTAAATCGCCACCAAAATATGTAAAAAACCTCAGCGTATTTGTGTCTGGTTTTCGAGAAAATACGTTTCAAAGGCAAAATGACATACACACAGACACACACACAGAGTTTTAATAGATACTAGACCGAGACGCTGCGTACGCCCTCAATACGTCTGCGGGCCGACAGGCCGTTGACGCGCCGGATTTTTGGACAGTGCAAGGCCAGCCGATCTGTGTCTTCCGCCAGCGTGACAGAACCGGGCCGGGGCGGGGGGGGCGTGGAGGAGAACTGGGCAGCAGCAGCGAAAATCACTAGCGAAATTTGAAAAATGTCGGCGTTTTTGGAGGAGAGCCGGGCGGCAGCAGGCGTTATGGTGGCTGGCCAGCAGGAGGCGAAAAAATGAGTGAGTGGAGGGGAAGGATTTTATTAAAAATGTGTACATAAAAACGACGAAATTTAATGAGGAATGGATTAGTGAATGTAAAAGTGAAATTGCTAGCGAAATGGAAAAAATCTCGGAGTTTTTGCGTGTGGTTTTGGCGGACCAAAGAATCAAAGGCCAAATCTGACACCCACAAACAAACACACACACACACACAGAGTTTTAAAAGAATATAGATATGATTCACAGTTTAAGCTTTAATATATCCCTTTTCCATTTGCCGTGCCCATCAGCTACGCCTGCGCAGTAACACCTGCTGTAATGGCTGTGCCGCCAGAGAGCCGCTAAGAGTGGGTGGGGGTGGGGGTTGAGGGGGGATGGAGTGAGTGCAGGATGCTCCACCCCCCCAACCCTGACAGCCTTCGCCTGAAACCGCCCCCTCCCCCGGCTGCAGGACGCACACCCCCACCGGCCCTCGCCTGAAGCCATCTCGTCCCTAGCTGCAGGATGCTCCCCATCGGTCCCCGCCTGAAGCCGGTGGGGTGTGGCTGCGGTAGGCCACGGAAGCGGCAGGGATAGGCAGGGGCAGGGGTAGGCAGCGACAGCAGTAGGCCACGGCAGTGCTCCCCCCCCCTTACCGGCCCTCGACAGGCCCCGCCTAAAGCCGTCCTCCCCCTGGCTGCAGGACACTCCCCCTCCCCCACCGGCCCCCGACAGAACCCGCCTGAAGCCGTGCCCCTCCCCAGGCTGCAGGACGCTCCCCCCAACGGGAACCCGTCAGCCGCGCCTGCGCAGTTGGGGGCTATGGGTGACTGTTGACATATTGCGATGAGGGGCCAGGCCTCCTGTGTGAGAATTGGTCCCAAAGGGCCCCACTTGGTATAGTATCAAATAAAAATGAGTCGGAGTACAGTAAGGAGATTGAGAACCTCAAATCCTAATGTCGAGACCAAATACCAGGACATCCGAGATGTCCTCATCCTTTAAGTAACAGGAGTTCCTTTCTTCCATCACAGATGAGGCCTTCACACAGGTCTCCTTGGTATCTCGAAGCTCGTCTCTTGCTCCCTCTTCCCACAATCATAACGGGGCAGAGATACCTAGTCCTCACCTTTCACCCTATCAGCCAATACATCTATCTTCTATATTACTAAAAGTAAGATCTTGACCACTTCCTGTTTTTCAGTTTCATGATTTTAGAAAAAACGCTGCCACATTCGGCTGTGATTTGGGCCATCTTACTCAGAGTCCCCCTCCGCTGCGCATGACAAGAGGATTTTTACCATTGATAAAAAATAAAAGAGTTATTAATGTTTAAAAAATGTTGAGATTCTCTCTGCTGCCCCTGCTGGAGGGAGGGGGGAGGGACTATAAAACCCGGAAATGTTGTGCCTCAGTCAATCTCTGCTAGATGGGAGAAGTGAGAGAGTCATGTCTCTCAGTCTGAGCTGTGAAAAACACTGAACACATGTCTACTAAACTGTGAGTGTGGTTTTACTGACCTTGAGTGCCCTTAATGTGGTTTGAAAATGAAAATGTGGTTGGTTTGAAGTAAAAGCACCGCAAATGGTTGGTGGGGGTTTGGGTTGAAGTACAAGCATTGCAAATGGTTGGTGGGGGTTTGGGTTGAAGTGAAAGCACTGCAAATGATTGGTGGGGGTTTGGGTTTAAGTAAAAGCACCGTATTTATTTGTGTGTTTCACATCTCCTCGAAAACTCGACGCGCTAAATGGGAAATGTTTACATATTCCGGTAGAGATTTACCTCATGATGTGAAAAATCCCCTCATCTGAACATTTGATTCATTATTTCCCAAGTTTTTTTACAAAAATTGTTCACCAATCTGAGATGTTTTCTAAATCTAACGAGCTGATGACATCACAATAGCTCCTCTCGCTCACATCCACCTGCTGTCTGAAGGGCTCTGCCCCGCCCAAGGCACAGCCACCAAACACTTTAACTATCCCTTCCGTTTCCATACCAACCTTTCTGCCCTGGACCTCCTCCACTGTCAGTGAGGTCCAATGCAAATTGGTGGAACAGCACCTCATATTTCGCATGCGAACCTTACATCCCAGCGGTACGAACATTGATTTCACTAACTTCAAATAACTCTTTCTCTGTCCCTCCCTGACCCTAGTTCTCTGACTAGTTTCATAGAACCATAGAAAATAGGTGCAGGAGTAGGTCATTCGGCCCTTCGAGCCTGCACCGCCATTCAATATGATCATGGCTGATCATCCAACTCAGTATCCCATCCCTGCCTTCTCTCCATACCCCCTGATCCCTTTAGCCACAAGGGCCACATCTAACTCCCTCTTAAATATAGCCAATGAACTGGCCTCAACTACCTTCTGTGGCAGAGAATTCCACAGATTCAGCACTCTGTGTAAAAAATGATTTTCTCATCTCGGTCCTAAAATACTTCCCTCTTATCCTTAAACTGTGACCCCTAGTTCTGGATTTCCCCAACATCGGGAATAATCTTCCTGCATCTAGCCTGTCCAACCCCTTAAGAATTTTGTAAGTTTCTATAAGATCCCCCCTCAATCTTCTAAATTCTAGCGTGTACAAGCCGAGTCTATCCAGTCTTTCTTCATATGAAAGTCCTGCCATCCCAGGAATCAGTCTGGTGAACCTTCTCTGTACTCCCTCGAGGGCAAGAATGTCTTTCCTCAGATTAGGAGACCAAAACTGTACGCAATACTCCAGGTGTGGTCTCACCAAGACCCTGTACAACTGCAGTAGAACCTCCCTGCTCTTTATACTCAAAACCTTGGTTTCATTGGCATCCTGATTAATTTTATTGTTTGTATGCGTCATTATCACCTTCCCCACAACTAACAATGAACCATTCTAAATTTTCCCTGAACATCATCTGCTTTGATCTGTTGGTTTCACACTTTGCCCCTCTATATCACTCATGTCTCTCTCCCCTTATACTCAGTCTGAAGAAGGTTCTCGACCTAAAACGTCACCCATTCCTTCTCTCCAGAGATGCTGTCTGTCCCGCTGAGTTTCTCTCTTGCCTTTTGTGACAACCTTTTTCTCAATGTCAGCAAGACAAAGGAGATAGTGGTCAACTTCAGGAAGTTCACATACCCCAGTTTGTATTGACTGCACCGAATTATCAACTAAACCTCATGTTGAACAGTGAATACCAAAATTTCCCACTCAATAGGCCATTATATAAAAATTACACAGGATTTCTGTTTTTTTAAGTGGATATTCTCACCTTCTCTTCTTTCTAAACTCTGCGAAGCAGATCCTCACATCTTTAGGAATCATAATTTTTCAAACCGTGTCTCCCTAACTATTCACTTAAAATAAACTCCCACATTCTTTAACTTCCTCAATTGCAAGGGGTTCTTGGTTCCCCAGTACCTTGGAAGGAGTGTGCCTTTCTTAGTGAAGACAGAAACAAAGTACTTTTTTAATTCCTCCATCATTTGTTTAATCCAATTCTTAAATTCTCACATCTGCCCATAACAGATTCATGTTCTTATCGCTGGGTATAAGGATATGGACATTCTATGTGTCAAAACTTTATATTGAGCAAAAATTGTCTTGTTACTTCTTTGAAAGTAGTGGGGCTGCTGCACAGCAGCTACTATACAGTCTTGTATGTAGAAGATCTTGCTCCAGTGGCCAGGTGGTCCAAGTGGATGGAGAACAGGTTCTGCTATGTGGATATTAACACACTCACACTTAGATGTCTAATTACAGGCACATATATATGAAGGCAATTAGACTCAGGCAGTCTTGGCCACAATTGCTTCTTTGTATCCCCACACTCAGCCTCCCACTCAATTCTATTGATCCTCATATGTTCTGAACTTCAATGTTCATTGCGGTTATTAATTTATTATGGTTATTGATTTATTATTTTTTTTGTTTATATTATCTTTGTGTAATGTGTTAACACGCTTGTTATGCTAATGCAAGTAAGAATTTCACTGTTCCGTTGTCGGTACATATAGCATGTAAACATTTGACTCTTAAAAAGCCCCTTCAGTATCGGAGCTTATGTGGAGATTGTAGTGTTTAATTGTGTGATGGTGGTTGAGAAAAACATTTCTCCTGAACTTGAATATTAGTTTTCAGCTTCCTATACCTTCTGCCTGATGTCAGGGGTGAAATGAGAGTGTGGCCAAAGTAATGTGGGTCTCCAATGACACTGGCTGCCTTTTGGAGGCAGCAACTCCTGTAGATCCCTTCGATGCTGAGGAGGTCAGTACCTGTGATGAATTGTGCATCAATAACTCAACTTTACCTCAGCCTTGCATTGCGCAGCCTCCAGGTGTTTCGTAGATGTTGAAGGATTCATCATTTCTCAGGGAGAGCAACTCCTACGCTCGCCATAGCATATTATCCAAATAACTAATTACTTTATTTGGCAGAACTCTCAAAAATCAACCACTGCACTGGCATTTCAAGTGGTAATATAACCACAAGGTTACTTAACAAAATATTTAAATTGTGAAGTGTATCCAATAGAGGGTTTCTTGAAACAGTATGCGGATAGTCCAATCCGAGAAGGGAATAAACCGGACCTTGCATTGACAAATAATCCTGGTCAGGAAACCAGTGCTTCAGTGGAAGAGCATTTTGGGGATAGTGATCACAAGTCCCCAACTTTTAAGATGGTTTTCAATAGGGAGAAGGCTGAACCTTGCAGGAAGTTGTTAAATTGGAGTAAAGCAAACCACAATGTTATTAGTGTTCAAGAAGGAACTGCAGATGCTGGAAGATCGAAGGTACACAGAAATGCTGGAGAAACTCAGTGGGTGCAGCAGCATCTATGGAGCGAAGGAAATAGGCGATGTTTCGGGCCGAAACCCTTCTTCAGACTGATGGGGGGTGGGGGGGAGAAGGAAGGAAAAAGGGAGGAGGAGGAGCCCGAGGGCGGGGGGATGGGAGGAGACAGCTAGAGGGTATGGGAAGGGGAGGAGACAGCAAGGGCTAGCAAAACTGGGAGAATTCAACGTTCATGCCATCCGGACGCAAGCAACCCAGGCGGAATATGAGGTGCTGTGCCTCCAATTTCCGGTGTTGCTCACTCTGGGAATGGAGGAGACCCAGGACAGAGAGGTCGGATTGGGAATGGGAGGGGGAGTTGAAGTGCTGAGCCACCGGGAGTTCAGGTAGGTTATTGCGGACTGAGCGGAGGTGTTCGGCGAAACGATCGCCCAACCTCCGCATAGTCTCCACGATGTAAATCAGCTGACATCTAGAGCAGCGGATGCAGTAGATGAGGTTGGAGGTGATACAGGTGAACCTTTGTCGCACCTGGAACGACTGCTTGGGTCCTTGAATGGAGTCGAGGGGGGAGGTGAAGGGACAGGTGTTGCATTTCTTGCGGTTGCAACGGAAAGTGCCCGGGGAGGGGGTGGTACGGGAGGGGAGGGAAGGGAAGAATTGACAAGGGGGTTGCGGAGGGAGTGGTCTTTGCGGAAGGCAGACATAGGGGGAGATGGGAAGATGTGGCGCGTGGTGGGGTCACGTTGGAGGTGGCGGAAATGGCGGAGGATTATTTGTTGTATTTGCCGGCTGGTGGGGTGAAAGGTGAGGACTAGGGGGACTCTGCCCTTGTTGCGAGTGCGGGGATGGGGAGAGAGAGCAGTGTTGCGGGGTATGGATGAGACCCTGGTGCGAGCCTCATCTATGGTGGCGGAGGGGAATCCCCGTTCCCTGAAGAACGAGGACATTTCCGATGCCCTGGTGTGGAACGTCTCATCCTGGGAGCAGATGCGGCGTAGGCGGAGGAATTGGGAGTAGGGGATGGAGTCTTTACAAGAGGCAGGGTGGGAAGACGTGTAGTCCAGATAGCCATATGAGTCAGTTGGTTTGTAGTGTATGTCGGTCAGAAGTCTGTCCCCTGCGATGGAGATGGTGAGGTCAAGGAATGGTAGGGAAGTGTCGGAAATGGTCCAGGTGTATTGGGGTGCCGGATGGAAGTTGGTGGTGAAGTGGATGAAGTCAGTCAGTTGTGTGTGGGTGCAGGAGGTGGCCCCAAAGCATTCGTCAATATAACGGAGGTAGAGGTCGGGGATGGGGCCCTGGTACGTATTGAACAAGGATTGTTCAACGTACCCGACAAAGAGGCAGGCGTAGCTGGGGCCCATGCATGTGCCCATAGCTACGCCTTGTGTTTGGAGGAAATGGGAGGAGTCTGTGACATCACCCCCCGGCAAGAAGACAGCCATTTTCTTTCCTTTTTTTTCAAATGTTTTAACATTTTCATTAATAACTCGGGAAATAAAGAATTAATTTTTTAGATAAGACAATTTGGAACTCCAGGGGGGAAATCTCTACAGGAATATGTAAAAATGTTACTGTTAGCGCGTCGTTTTTTCGAGAAGATGCGATTATACACAAACACACACACACAAATAAATAAATACACATACAAGATCAGACGTTTATGAGGTATATGATATTACAAACAAGAGGATAACCAGGGAAAAGATAGGACCACTCAAAGATTTTATTTAGCGAATGCAAAGTCCTTTAGCCAAGCAGTTGCCTCTTGATCTGCTGTATGAAGGGTGACAAGTCCTCCTTTGAGTCTTTGTTGAGGGCATGCTTCAATGATGTGTTGCATTGTTTGCTGCTCTCCACAAGCACACCATGGGGTTGGACTGCTGCCCCATTTGTGAAGGCTGGCCAAGCAGGGGCCATGTCCAGTCCTGAATCTATTCAGCGTCGTCCACTGCTTCCTTGGGAGATTGGTGCCAGGGACCGGTAGGGTGGGGTCTGACACCAGATGTTTATTTGGGACGTCCTTGGACTCCCATTCCCTTTTCCAAGCTGATTGGATGGTGAAATCAGCTGGTGGTGGGTTCTTCCAAATTGGTCGTCTAGATGGAAGTCGAGCAGTGGGTGGGTTGAAGATGTCCATGTGAATTGGCAGATGAGGGGAGTTTTTAGTCTTTTGGAGCATCCTTTGAGTGAGGACTACTCGCCGGATGTGTGGAGGGGCTATGTTGGATAAGACAGGGAGCCAGGGGAGTGGTGTTGAGCGGATTGTTCCTGTGATGATCCTCATTGTTGAGTTCAATTGGGTATCCACATGGTGTGTGTGGGATGACCTGGACCAAACAGGGGCACAATTTTCGGCTGAAGAAAATGCAAGGGCTAGTGCTGAAATGCGCAGTGTGGGGGCTGCTGCCCCCCACTTTGAGCCAGCAAGCTTACTGAGGAGATTGTTTCTGGACTTCACCTTAGCTGCTGTTCTTTTAAGATGTTCCTTGAAGGATAGGGTCCTGTCAAGGGTCACTCCGAGGTAGGTTGGAGTGGGGGCATACTTCAGTTTGGTCCTGCTCAGATAGATGTTTGGTTCTCTTGTGGCTTCTGCATTATGGAGGTGGAACACACTAGAGACCGTTTTTGCTGGGCTTGGTTTTAGGCGCCAGGTTTTGCAGTACTCGTCCAGTTTAGCAAGGTCTTCATTGAGCACCTGTTCCAATGTACCAAAATCTGGTGCTTGGAAGGCCAAACAGATGTCATCTGCATAGATGAATTTGCGGGATTTGGTGGTGGGTAGGTCATTTGTGTAAAGGTTGAACAAGGTTGGGGCTAAAACTGACCCTTGCGGGAGCCCATTCTTCTGTATTCTCCATGCACTCTTGTTCTGTCCAAGGTGAACTCTGAACCTGCGGTTGGAGAGCAGAGATTTGATGGTTTCTGATGCCCAGGCAGGGAGTGCTTTGGTGAGTTTTAGGTGGAGGCCTTTGTGCCACACAGTGTCATAGGCTGCGGTGAGATCAAGGAACACTGCCCCGGTCTTCAGTTTGTTCTCGAAGCCGTTTTCAATGCAGGTGGTTAGGGCCAGAACTTGTTCTCCTGTGCTGCGGTCCTTGCGGAAACCTGCCTGATCCACACTGAGAATCCACACTCAAAGATAAAAAAAGGGAATGTGTTTGGAGTATGGAAATATAGACGATTTATGGAACAAAAACTTTGCATCGGTTTGCACCAAGGTGAAGGACATGTATAACAGTGGCATGAACCCTGACAGCATTGATGTACAGAGGAATCTTAAGCTCCATGTCCATAACTCACTGAAAGTCACAAGTGGTGACTTTGGTATGCTTGCTTTCGTAAATCAAGGCATAGAGTGTAAGAGTCAGGAAGTGATGATGCAGCTTTATAAGAGTTTGGTTAGGTCGTATTTGGAGCATTGTGCGCAGTTCTGGTTGCCCCATTAAAGAAAGGATGTGGACGCTTCAGAAAGGGTGCAGAGGTGGTGTACTGGAAAGATGTCAGGCTTAGGGGGATATTAACTACTGGAAGAGGTTGAACAGACTTGGTTTATTTTCTCTGGACTGTCAGAGGTTGTGGGGAGATCTCCCCAGCGTCTGCACAGATTGAGTAGACAGTCAGAATCTATTTCCCCAAGGATGAAAAAAATCAAATACTAGAAGGCAAAGCTTAAAGGTGAGAGGGTCAATGTTTAAAGGAGATGTACAGGGCAAGTATTTTTGCACAGAGGGTGGTAAGTGCCTGGAATGTGCTGCCGGAGGTGGTTGTTGCAGCAGATATGTTAGTGGCGTTTAAGACTTTTGGATAGGCATATGGATATAGAGGGAACTAGACCAAGTGGGATCCATTGGGTCCCGTCCCCTCAATGCGCGGTTGCGAGGGGAGGGGGCAGCCTGTGGCATCACACACACACTAACCAACCTCACACACACACACATCAACCACCCCCCCACACACACACACACTCACCACCCACATGATATTATATTAATATTATTCACTCACTCCTTTTACCCCATGCCCATTGTAACATCATCCAGCCCATTAGATTTCAAAAAGATGTCCGATTGTAAAGTGGGGGGGTTAACGTAACTCGTCAGCTGCTTTAATCCAGAGCCCGGGAGGGAGCCATTGTAATGTCATCCAGCTTGATAGATTTTAAAAAGATTGTAAAGTCAGGGGGGCGGCTGGGCCATGAGCAAAGGCATTGTGACGTCATCAGCTCGCTTCAGCAGTTAGATTTAAAAAATGTCAGATTGGTGAACAATTTCAGTAAAAAACTCGGAAAATAATGAATCAAATTTGCAGATTAGGGGATTTTTGAATTCATGAGGTAAATCTCGACCGGAATATTTCACCGTTATCGCGTCGGGTTTTCGAGATGTGAATCGCATACGAAATGACACACAGTTTTATATTATACTAGACCAACGTGCGGTTGCGGGGGACAGCATGGGGGGAGAGAGGGGGAGAGAGAGAGGGGGACAGGGAGAAGAGAGAGAGGGGGATGGGGGTGAGAGAGAGAGGGGGACGGGGGTGAGAGAGAGGGGGACAGGGAGAAGAGAGAGGGGGACGGAGGGGAGAGAGGGAGACGGAGGGGAGAAGAGAGAGAGGGGGACGGGGGGGGGGAGAGAGGGAGAGGGGGAGGGGGGGGGAGAGAGGGGGAGAGGGGGAGAGGGGGAGAGGGGGAGAGGGGGAGAGGGGGGGAGAGAGGGGGAGAGGGGGAGAGGGGGAGAGGGGGGAGAGGGGGGGAGGGGGGGGAGGGGGGGGAGGGGGGGGGGGAGAGGGGGGGGGGGGGGGGGGGGGGGGGGGGGGGGGGGGGGGGGGGGGGGGGGGGGGAGGGAGGGGGAGAAGGGGGGGAAGGGGGGGGGGGGGAGCGGGGAAGAAGGGGAGAGGGGGAGAGGGGGAGAGAGGGAGAGGGGGAGAGGGGAAGAGAGGGAGAGGGGAAGAGAGGGAGAGGGGGAGAGAGGGAGAGAGAGAGAGACTTCCAAGATATGTCAGAAATCACGAACACGAACACGAACACGAACACACACACACACGATTAATAAAGTTCTATCGTACAGTATACTGTGTGTAGGAAGGAACTGCAGATGCTGGTTTAAACTCAAGATACACAAAAAAAGCTGGAGTAACTCAACAGGTCAGACAGAATCTCTGGACAAAAGGAAAATATAACGTTTTGGGGTGGGTCTGAAAAAGGTTCCTGCACACCTTTGGAATGTGGAAGGAAACAAGAGCACCTGTCGAAACCCATGCGATCAAAGCGAAAAGGAGCAAACTCCATGCAGACAGCACCCATATTCAGGATCAATTGCAACTTTACAGCCATTGTACTGCCTCATAGTCTTGAACCGAATTAAAATATACAGTAACTGTAAAGGGGGACATAGTGTGACAGAGATTTAATACTGAAAATCGATAGTTTATTTTTTTTAGTAACCAAATTTTTTTTGTGTGTTGGAAAAGAAAATATAGTGGCACATCTGGTAGACTTGCTGCCTCACACGCCACAGATCTGTGTTCGATCCTGTCCTCGGGCACTGCCTGTGTTGAATTTGCACATTCTCCCTGCAAGCGTGTGGATTTCCTCTAACATCCCAAAGACGCATTGGCTTTGTAGGTTGACTTGTATCTCTAAAATTGCCCCTTATATGTAAGGAGTGGGTGAGGAAAGTGAGATAACAGAACTTGTGTGAATGGGTGGTAGATAAAAAAAAAGCTGGAGAAAATCAGTGGGTGAAGCAGCATCTATGGAGCGAAGGAATAGGCGACGTTTCGGGTCGAGACCCTTCTTCAGACTGATGTCGGGGGAGGGGGTGTGGGAAAAAAGGAAGAGGCGGAGACAGTAGGCTATGGGAGAGCTGGGAAGGGGAGAGGAATGAGGGAGAAAGCAAGGACTACCTGAAATTGGAGAAGCCAATGTTCATACCGCTGGGGTGTCAACTGCCCAAGCGAAATATGAGGTGCTGTTCCTCCAATTTGCAGTAGGTCTCACTCTGGTCATGGTGGAGGCCCAGGACACAAAGGTCGGATTCGGAATGGGAGGGGGGAGTTGAAGTGCTGAGCCACGGGGAGATCAGGTTGATTATTGTGAAATGAGTGGTGTTGCGCGAAGCGATCGCCAAGCCTGCGCTTGGTCTCACCGAGGTTGATCATACACTGAATAATCCAACCACATTTTTGTTTGGAAGTGGAAAGAAATAATAGAAATTGCATTCATTGCAACGTGTAAAATGAGTTGAAATACTGTATTATAATTTTGCTGCATGTCATTGTGGTATATATCTTGTCTTGATTGGTGAAAATGTTTAGTTTGTGACTTTATTTGAAGCAGAAATAATATGTGAATGCTTCATTGAGCATAATTCCGACTGGTAACTATGCACTTCATCCGTGCACATTATCGCACGCGTCATGCAAGCCGTCTTAAAAGACCACCTAAATCGTCATTTGGCAACATAAAGCTGCCTAGGTTGCCCGGCTGGCACAGAGAAAAAAAGTTAAGTTAGAGCTCTGATGCAGGCATGGACTGCTTCATCTGCTGAGGAACTGCGCACGGAACTAAATATTGCACAATCAGCAAACAAGTCCACTTCTGACCTCATGATGATAGAACGGCCACGTATGGGGCAAATGACGATTAGGCCTCAGGCAGGTTACTGCATGACCTAAAGCAAGTTTTACAGTGACACCCTGGGCCAAGGATGATTGAACTCCCTTCCATTATGTAAGACATTGGAACATTTGCCATTGCAAATGATACCAGCGCCACCAACTTTAAGAGCTCAAATTCAGTCCAATTTCCATGGTCAAACATTTTACCTTCAATAAATGCGTCCTATTAAAAATGGCATTAAATATTAACGGCGAGATTCATCCAGTTGCCGGCAGTTGTTCCAATTAGAATCACCAGAGTTTTGCTGTTGAAACTAGGGAGACCAAATAATTAGTTACTTCATTCAGTCCAGAGGCAAAGCCCAGTCTTGTTGGGACTTCTCAGAATAACCGAGAATTGTCTCTCAATTTCTGTATAATCTGAGAATGCACCATCTAAATCAGGACTGGAGAACAAAAAGGTATTTATGTTGTAATTACTTCACTGTAAGGCTCTTATTATTAATTATGTTTAAAAATTATATTTAAAATTTCCAGAATTTAATTTATACATTTCACTTTAACAAAAAACATTAAACGTCTGTAAATGTCAGAGCCATTTAAATATAGAAGATCCATCGCTGATTACGACAGGGTTCTCTTTGTATTTTGTAGGTCAAAAATCGTGCTGCAAACCTTGTTTCCTCACAGAAGAATTTCACCTTTAAAAGCCAATCAAGTCCCATACCAATAACTGGTAAATTTTGTCCAGGTATGTCAGATTCTCTTCACTACAGGTGATTATCACAAGTGAATACCCCAGGTAAATGTAATTGTGAGATGTACACAGGCAACCATCTGACTGAGGCTGTTGTAGTTTGAGCATATCAAAGTTAGCAGATTGCATTGTTTAAAATAATTGTCAATTATTTGCAGTGCTCCTTTCATGTAATGGCAGGCCAAAAAAAGGGAAAACGTCACACAGATATTGTTTTAGATTCCAGAGGCTTTATTTTCCAGCATTTATCAAAAACAAATTAGACTGCTCGTGCTTCATGCGAAGGACAACAGAAAGATGACCATTACAAGACCATAATATGCAGTAAAATATTTTTGTGCCAATTTTTCAAGTAATATTTTGACACAATACAGATTCAGGGCAACAGTTCAAGAAGTCACCGATATTTAAATGCATACATCTTGGGTGCAGTTTACAAATCTGAGCAGCAGTAATGATTTGAGTCTCAACATTTTGAGGTATATGACGTTAGGTGTACTGTCGTTAGTTTTGCAAACTTGATATCATTACCCTCCCCTCCCCCTGGAAAATACCAGATCACAAATTTTCAGCATTATGAGCCCTTCTATTTCTCTTCCATTAAAAAAATTCATTTTACCCAACCTCACTGCTGAAAAAAATCTTCTAGGAATTCTAGACTTGGCTTTACCTTGCTAGCCTCTGTCAACACATTCACAACTCAGCTGCTGTCATTCTAAACGGTGCCAAGCCACTATTGATCAAAATCACTTTATTTTCCAAATACAAAGCATAGCTATGGACACGCGCATGGGCCCGAGCTGTGCCTGCCTCTTTGTAGGGTACGTCGAACAATCTTTGTTCGAGGCGTACCGTGGCCCTATCCCCGAACTCTACCTCCGTTACATCGACGACTGCATTGGTGCACCCTCCTGCACCCACACAACTCACTGACTTCATCCATTTCACCACTAACTTCCAACCAGCACTCAAATACACCTGTACCATTTCTGACATTTCCCTACCATTTCTTGACCTCACTACCTCCATCGCACGTGATAGACTACTGACCGACATCCACTATAAATCCACTAATTCCCATGGGTATCTGGACTACACTTCTTCCCACCCTGCTTACTGTAAGGACTCCATCCCCTACTCCCAATTCCTCCGTCTATGCCGCATCTGCATCCAGGATGAGGTGTTCCACACCAGGGCATCGGAGATGTCCTCATTCTTCAGGGAACGTGAGTTCCCCTCTTCTACTATAGATGAGGCTCTCACCAGAGTCTCTTCTATACCCCGTGACTCTGCTCTCACTACCCATCCCCCCACTCGTAACAAGGGCAGAGTCCCCCTTGTCCTCACCTTCCACCCTACTAGCCGTCACATACAACAAATAATCCTCCGACATTCTTGCCACCTCCAACGTGATCCCACCACTTGCCACATCTTCCCATCTCCTCCCCTGTCTGCTTTCTGCAGAAACCGCTCCCTCCGTAACTCCCTGGTCAATTTGTCACTTCCCACCCGAACCACCCCCTCTCCGGGCACTTTCCCTTGCAACCGCAGGAAATGCTACACTTGTCACTTTACCTCCCCCTTTGACTCCATTCAAGGACCCAAGCAGTCTTTCCAGGTGCGGCAGAGGTTCACCTGCACCTCCTCCAACCTCATCCGCTGCTCTAGATGTCAGCTGCTCTACATCTGTGAGACCAAGCGTAGGCTTGGCGATCGCTTCGCCTAACATCACCGCTGGGTTCGCAATAACCAACCTGATCTCCCGGTGGCTCAGCACTTCAACTCCCCCTCCCATTCCGAATCTGACCTTTCTGTCCTAGGCCTCCACCATGGCCAGAGTGAGGACCACCATATATTGGAGGAGCAGCACCTCATATTTCGTTTGGGCAGTTTGCACCTCAGCGGTATGAACATAGACTTTTCTATTTTCAAGTAGTCCCTACTTTCTCCTCTCCTTCTCAGCTCTCCCTCAGCCCACTGGCTCCACCTTTTCCTTTCTTCTTCCCGCCCCACCCCCACCCTCACATCAGTCTGAAGAAGTGTTTCGACCCGAAACGTTGCCTATTTCCTTCGCTCCATAGATGCTGCCTCACCCGCTGAGTTTCTCCAGCATTTTTATCTACCTTCGATTTTCCAGCATCTGCAGTTCCTTCTTGAACTTATTTTCTCCTCTCATTGGTTATGACATTTCTGGCAAGGTCAGCATATAATGCCCACTTGCAATTAACCAAGACATTCCCTTGAACCATGATGGTCCTTGTTTTGAGTACATTCCCAAAGTACTTTAATTCAGGAGTGAAGTTCGCCCCCACATTTAATTGCTCCACCATTTATGCACATGAAATTGTTAAGCACCAAGCAATAATTATTTCTAAACTGTGCAATCTGACCATTTTTTCCTTACAGATACTCCAGAAACCAACTCTTTTGTCACATGCCCACATAACCCCTTATGGAATTCAATATCAAATTTGGTTTAATACTCCTTAAGGGCCTGTCCCACTTACGCGACTTTTACGGCAACTGCCAGCACCCGTCATAAGCCGTTGCAGGTCGGCGAAAATTTTCAACATGTTGAAAATTCAGCGGTGACCAGAAAGACACTGCGACTCTTTGGGCGACTGAGGAGACTAGTCACGACCATACAGGCGACACCCTGGCGACATGCCGCGGTGACGCCTGTATGGCGTGAGTAGTCGCCCAAAGAATCGTACAAAGAGTCGTACCTTGTTCTGGTCGCTGCTGGATTTTCAACATGTTGACATTTTTCAGCAACCTGTAACGACCTTTGACGGGTGCCGGCAGTTGCTGAAAAAGTTGCGTGACTACCTTTAGGAGAAAACTCAATCAATGCTACATAAATCAATAGATGCTACTTAAATACTACACGTTATACACTCCTCAACCTGGATAAAAGTCTCATTACATACATTAACATTAATTTTCCAACAAGGAAAAAAATCACGAAAAAGTTCCCATGATAAATCCATTTATTTCGAATCTCTGCAATTTGCAGTTTCAAGTTTGTTTCAAGTAAAATTTAATTGAAAATTTAAATATTTCACAACTGCCATTTTGCCAAAAGTTTCCCCCATTCAATCTTACTGTACAGTTACTTAATGTTTCATTATGTTCTTGCACTAAAAAGGAGGATGGCGTCCTTTAGTGTGCACTAAGTAAAATGTGATAGTTTTTATAAAACATAAAATGAGAGTCTTGAACTATACCTCATCTATTTCCTGCAAGTCTGCTTTCAGCTCCCCATCACAAGACAAGGACACAACTCGACTGGTCCTCACCTTCAACCCCAATCGCCTCCAGATTCAAGGGGTTAATCTTAATTTCCATCCTCAATGTGATTCCACTTGAGGGTACATATACTAACCCTACGATTTCAGCATTTCAAAGAGACTGTTCGCTTCCCAATTCACCTGGTGTGCTCTTTAATCTTCACTCACAGCAAGTCTTTTCAAAGCACTGCCCCCATGCATCCGTAGGAGATGCAACTCTTCATTTCTTCTCCTGCCCTCTTCCAGGGTCCCAAAGTCCTTCCAAGTTAAGTCGTGATTCACCTGCCCTTCTTCCAATCTAGTGTACTGCAATCAGTGCTCAATGTGGTCTCCTCCAGACTGGATAGATCAAATGCAGATCACTTTTCCTGCCACTACGAGAGTCCACGGACGACAGCCCGCAGAAACGTGATGAGAAATGGAGACGGAACACGTCGCCAGGCAGGCAAGCTGCCGCGAGCCCCGAGATGCATCCGGACAGACGGCGCGGACAGAGACGGACCATGAACACGTCGCCAGGGAGGCGAGCTGCGCATGGGTCCGTCACCTCAAGCCCCGGGGCTCGTCCGGACAGACGGCGCAGACAGAGACAACAAGGGCCCATCACACAGAAAGCGGATGAACCAGACACTCTGATTGTAGGAGATTCAGCCATAAAGGATATAACCAGTAAGAAGATCAAAACATGCTGCTTCCCAGATGTGACGGTTAGTGATGTCAACCAGAAATTAGCCACAATTATACTGGAAAACCCCAAAATCCCACAGGTAATTGTGCATGCAGGATTTAATGATATTCGAAAAGAACAGTCAGAACTTTTAAAGGGGGATTTTACTGAACTATTAGATACACTGGACAAATTAGACATTGTCATTCATCAGTGGTCCCATACCAGCAGTTGACAGGGGAATAAACACATTCAGTCGGCTACTTGCACTGAATACATGGCTTTCCAGAGTCTGCAATGAAAGAGGAAGGAGCTTTATTGACAACTTTAACTTGTTGTGGGGGCGCAAATATCTTTTCAGAGCAGATGGTGTACACCCAAACAGGTTTGGCTCAAGACTGTTAAGGGACAACCTTCTCTTCTCGCTCTCCCACAAACCTACCTTTCACATGTACTTCTTTGAGAGATACAGCTCGGAGTCCTCGCCGACTAGCGATCGATGCCTTTCCGAAGCAGGGTCCGGAACGCTACCAATCAATGTTCTCCAGAGACCCGTGTAAAGGAGTGAACTGCACATGCTGGTTTAAACCGAAGACAGACACAAAAAGCTGGAGTAATTCAGCGAGTCAAGCAGCATCTCTGGAGAAAAATAGGTGATGTTTCGGGACGAGACACATCTTCAGACTCAATTCCGATTAGGATGTCTGAAGAAGGGTTCCGATTCGAATCGCCACCTATTCTTTTTCTCCAGAGATGCTGACTGACCCGCTGACTTACTCCAGCTTTTTATGTTTTTCTTCCCAGATCTGACTTACCTGCTGAGTTACACCAACATTTTGTGTCCTTGTGTGCGTATTAACCAGCATCTGCAGTTCCTTTAGACATTACCTAACTTCAGATTTTAGAGATATAGCGCGGAAACAGGCCCTTCAGCCCACCGAGTCCGCGCCGACAACCTATTCTTATACACTCCAGGGACAATTTTACAATGTTACCGAAGCCGATTAACTTACAAACCTGTAATCTCTGGAGTGTGAGAGGAAACCGGTGCACCCATGGTCAGGATCGAACCCCGGTCTCTGGGGCTGTGAGGCAGCAACTCTACCACTGTGCCGCATGTAGTCAGATTTAATAAATTGCTGGTGTTGCTTCCATAGACAGAGGCACTGATAATATTAGATCAGAATTGCATCTTTCCGCTAATAGAGTCAATTATTAGTCAATTAATAATAGAATCAATTATTGTTGGTGGCATTTCACCTACGAATATCAGACTATTTTCGCAGAGGTAAGGGCCAATTAGGCATAGCAAAAGGTATGAACACTTTTAAACATTTTTTTCCGACTATTTTGTCAAATGCAAATACAGGGAGAATGATCAAAGTGCTCACATGGCTCACTCTGTTAGAAGCGTTCTGAGTTTAAATGTTCCGTGTATTCCTTCTTAAAGTCAAAATGTTTGTGTGGCCAGGGGTGCGATTGAGAACAGCTGGGAAAGGGCAGAGGGGGCGTCACGAATAACAGCGTTTCCCTGGCCATATTATGGCCCATTCCCCAACCGTAACATTAATCAAGCTCTGTCTAACTCCGCCTTCACACCATCCCCCTGTGACATGGGTTAGTCATCGCTGGGCGGGCTGTGGGCCGAATGGCCTGCCAACGGGAGTCAGAGACTTGACACTGAGATCCATTGTGCAGGAAGGAACTGCGGATGCTGGTTTTTACCGAAGATAGACACAAACGCCACCTGTTCATTTTCTCCAGATATGTTGCCTGACCCATTGAGTTACTCCAACATTTTGTGTCTGTGTTCACTATGAACATTGAATTATTTAATTTTAGGTAACTTACACACTCTCTCTCTCCCCCCCCCCCCCCCCCCCCCCCCCCCCCCCCCCCCCCCCCCATGCAGTAAATGTCGGTTAACCAGTCCAAGGTTTGCAACGATGGTTCCCTCTTGGGATCACACTATCCCTAGCCAACAATTGGCCTATCAGGGAACCAAATATAGACATAAAGTGCTGGAGCGACTCAGTGGGTCAGGCAGCATCTCTGGAGGAAAGGGTTAGGCGACATTTCGGGTCGGGACCCCTCTTCAAAATACCCTGCTGAGGTCATCTGTTGTTGGCCCTGATTTGTCCTTGTCTTTTCTTGCTTCCAGTTCCCCCCTACAATCATCCCGAAGAAGTGTCCCGACCAAAAATGGAATCTATTCCTTTTCTCCAGAGATGCTGCTTGGCCCGCTGAGTTACTCCAGCATTTTGTGTCTAACTTGCTGATTCAGACAGTTTTTGATTATCAAGGATTCTGCGCTGACTCTTTACTCTGAAACACACGTTGGAAATTTAAACTTGGGCGCAACTAACATCGTCTTACTACCGTGGGAACTCTTTAACTCAGCGGGCAGGCAGCAGTTGATTGTTGCTCCCTTCAGTTTCCCAGGGGGTCGGGACGGGACTGGAGTTGGGAGGGAAAGGTGGGGGAGTCGAGGGAGAGGAGGGAGAGACAGATGGGGGTGTCTTCATTTACTGGCAGCGGGTGTCTGTCACTGAAACAGGCAGGTGATATTCCACATCCACCTTGTGTGTGCCTCTCTCTCTCTCCCTCCCTCCCTCTCACACAGGCTGAGAGACTCTGCCTCTGTGAGTGTACGTCTCTTTCTCCCCCTCTCCCACACACAGTAAGACCGAGGTACTGTGCTCAGTCCATCTGTCTCCCACATACACAGTAAAACTCTGCTTGTGTGTGTATATACGTCTCCCCTCATTTCTCTCTCTCCCCCCCACCCCTCTCTTTCTCCCCCTCCCCCACCCCTCTCTTTCTCCCCCTGCCCCACCTCTCTCTTTCTCCCCCTCCCCCACCTCTCTCTTTCTACCCCCACACACAATAAGACCGATGTATTCTGCTTAGTCTCTCTTCGCTCCCACACACACAGATAGACCAAGGTCATGTGCGCTCTTTCTCTTCCGCCAGTCACCCCGAAGTACATCACACTGCCTCTGTGCCTCTCTCTCTGTCTCTCTCCCCCTCTCTCCTAAGTAATGTGGTATCTTCCTGCAGTAAAGTCACGGCATCAGTACAGCATGTCTCCAAATGAGCCAATTCAACAAGGGAGGATATTTATAGTGTGTGAAAAAAAACCTGACATCATTCGTGCCACATGATGATTTAACTACACTTCACAGTTCACAATGTTCATTCAAGATTTAACGGGAAAGCTCGGGAGACGGACAAGTCACTCGCACAAATAACAGAAATGCCGAGTACCGTGGGAACTCTTTATCTACCCCCCCGTTATATCGAGTGATATCGTGCTAGACCACGACCACTTCACTCTGGTTACATCTTGCGTCAAGTCACCCCGTGAGAAAGCGCTATGATCCCCCCTACCATCCCCCACTGCTGATGCTGGCTTGGAGAGGAACGGCCACCACCCTCCTCTGCACTCGCCCATCGACGATGACCTCCACCCTCATTTCACCCATAGCCATAACAACACCAGCTCCACTGTTTCCTCCCATTATGATTTTCCATATGAATTGAAGAAACAGGAAAAAGGTGGCATTAAACTTGCATCTCTGTCTATGATGCCCAGCCCACGCCCCATATCAGTACCATCGCCACGTCACGGCCACAGGGAGATAACAACCAAGCGGAGGGCGCCACAGCCCCCCTCCTGTATTGATAGCAGTCCTGAATATTACTGAGACAAGAAAGGGTTCAGCCGTAGACACATTACGAAGGAAGTGCCGCATAATCAGCTGAACCCAAGGTCGCCTACGTCAAACTATGGCACCTTCTGCATTCCTGTTGTGACTACTAAGAGAGTAAACAAAGGGAAACTTAGACACACTGCTAACCTAACAAACCTAATACCTATTACCTCCAAACCAAAACCAACCATAAAGCCTATCAATAATACCATCAGGATGGGTCTGCTTAATGTTAGGTCTCTTAATAACAAATCATTTTTAGTCAACGATTTTATTACCACCTTTAAACTGGATTTTATGTTTTTAACTGAAACAAAATAACAGTGCAACCATTCTGATCGAGACAGCTCCTCCCAACTATAACTTTTTTGATGTATGTAGATCTGGAAAAAGAGGTGGAGGGGTTGCTGCTATATTTAAAAATGTATTTCAGGGGAAACAGATGTCACTTGGTGATTTTCCATCATTCGAATACCTTTGTGCTGTATTGAAATGTTCCCCCAGAGTTCTCCTATTAATTATTTACAGGCCTCCTAAATATTATGCTAATTTTTTCGATGACTTTACAGAATTATTGTCTAGCATCTCCACTGACTTTGACTGTCTAGTTATAACTGGTGATTTTAATTTTCATACTGATGATTTGAATGACAAGGGTGCAAAATAATTTTTTACTATTTTAGACACATTTGAACTGGCTCAACATGTGAAAGAGGCTACTCATTGTAAGGGGCACACCCTGGACTTGATTATCACAAAGGGTCTCAAAGTTTCTGATATTTTCGTGACTGATCCTTCATTGTCTGACCACTTCTGTGTTTTCTTTAATATATCTTTTATTCCCGACATACAGACAAAATCAAATACTGTCAAAAAACGGTATATAAATGAACATTCTAATGTACTCTTTAAAAATGCCATCTCCTTGTTACCACCTCTAAACCCATGTTCTGCTGATGATCTTGTAGATAACTTTAACTCCAAAATTGTGAAAGTTATAGATGTCATTGCACCTGTTACGGTTAAAACGATTTCTGGTAAGCAAAAGGCACCCTGGAGAAAAGCTGCTTTTGTAACAGCCCAGAAAAGAGAATGCCGGAAAGCTGAGCGCATCTGGCGGAAAACAAAACTTCATATTCACCATGACATCTATAAAGAGAGCCTCCATGCCTACAATTTAGACTTAAAAAGTGCTAGAGAAACATTTTTCTCCAATATCATTAACAACACTAATAAGGCAAAAATCCTATTTGCAACTGTTGACAGACTGACCAACCCCCCAACACAAATAACACCTGAACTCCATTCCACGCAGAAATGCAATGAGTTTGCATTATTTTATACAGATAAAATTGAAGGCATCAGACATGCCATCAATATCACCGCTTCAAACAAAAATGTTGGATCACCACCCTGCTTAGGCAAAGGTAACGTGGCAATGATGACATGCTTTAATGTCATAGACTCTAAAACTCTTGTGGAAACGGAGACACAACTAAGGCCATCCACCTGCTGCCTTGATGCTTTACCTACCAACTTCTTTAAGAATGTTTTTGACTGCCTAGCAATAGACATACTGCAAATAGTTAACAACTCTCTTCAATCAGGCAATTTCCCAAAAGCCTTGATAACTGCAGTTATTAAACCTCTTTTAAAAAAGCAGAGCCTAGATGCCTCTATTATTAACAACTATAGACCAATATCAAACCTATCTTTCATAAGTAAAATCATTGAGAAAGTTGTCCTCCAGCAACTTAATCACTTCCTGGCTTTAACTGGCTGCTACAACAACTTCCAGTCAGGATTTCGACCTCTTCATAGCACCGAGACCGCCCTTATTAAAGTTGTAAACGACACAGACTCTGGCAAAGTTTCAATATTAATGCTATTAGACCTCAGTGCTGCATTCGACACTGTTGATCACTCAATACTTTTGGACAGGTTGGAAAAATGGGTGGGGCTCTCAGGCACAGTCTTAAGTTGGTTCAGGTCATATCTACAAGATAGGAACTATTTTGTTTCCATTGGCGACTTTGTATCAGAACCAACCAACGTGACGTGTGGAGTCCTGCAAGGTTCGATCTTAGGGCCGTCTTTATTCAACATCTACATGCTCCCACTAGGGCAAATCATGCGAAATAATAATATTGACCACCACTGCTATGCCGATGACACTCAAATCTATGTAGCGCTATCACCAAATGACTATCGCCCCATAGATCTGCTGTGCCAGTGCATTGAGCAAGTCAAAGACTGGATGTGCCAACATTTTCTCCAACTAAATAAGGACAAAACGGAGATAATTGTTTTTGGTGCTAAAAAATAAAGGCTTAAAGTAACCCAACACCTTCACTCTCTGACCCTGAAAACTTCAAACAAAGCCAGAAATAGAGTCATTATGGATTCAGATTTAAATTTCGACAGTCACATCAAATCAGTAACAAAATCGGCCTACTATCATCTCAAAAACGTAGCAAGATTAAGAGGACTCATGTCAGCTCAAGATTTAGAAAAACTTGTACATGCCTTTATTACTAGTAGGCTAGATTATTGTAACGGTCTCCTTGCAGGTCTTCCGAAAAAAACTGTCAGGCAGCTACAGCTTGTTCAGAACGCTGTTGCTAGAGTTCTAACAAAGACCAAAAAATTTGAACACATTACACCAATTCTTAAATCCTTACATTGGCTCCCTGTATGTCAGAGAATTGATGTTAAAATCCTGCTGCTCACCTATAAATCACTACATGGTTTAGGACCAAAGTATATCACTGACATGCTTCCACTATATAAGCCTTCTAGACCGCTAAGATCTTCTGAAACCAATCTGTTAGTGATTCCCAGAGTAAATACAAAACATGGGAAAGCAGGATTTAGTTACTATGCAACAAATAGCTGGAATAAACTTCCTGAAGATTTAAGACTTGCCTCAACTTTGACCACTTTTAAAACAAGACTGAAAACTTTTGTTTACTTTAGCTTTCAGCTAAATCTTAACTACCTTGCACTTTTAACTTTTGCACTTTTTATAATGCATTTTTAATTTGCTTTTCTTTTCTTTTAGTTCTTCTATTTTATTTCATTTTATTATTTCATTTTATTGCATGACATGTTTTTATGTGAAGCACTTTGAGTCTGCCTCGTGTATGAAATGTGCTATATAAATAAAGTTGCCTTGCCTTGCCTTGCATCTGCAGTCAGAGAAGTCCTAATCATCCCGTTGCTCAATAGTGCAAATCTCTGTCCCACTCTTATTCATTAACTTCTGCATTGTACAACATCCAACCAAGTTTGAGGAACAGAAATATATCTTCCTTCAATGTACTTTGCAACCTTCCTGACTTGATACTGAATTAGCTTTTAACCTTGCTTTCTATATTGGCATCTGCAGTGGGCAATTCTACCATCTGCCATCCATCTACAAAAACTGTCACACATTTCCTCTCTCCACGAGCATGGCCCGACACGTCTACCATCCCATACAGCTCTGCATTTTCGAGCTTTTACTTTTTATGGTGGTCTGACCTCATTAATCTATAAATCAGATTATTCACAGCACATTCCAGGGAGCTCAGCAATGTTCAAATCATCCCTCCACAAACATTTTAGCCGCTCAAGACTAATTTTCACTCTCTTCCAGTTCTGAAAGGTCATTGACCTGAAGTGTTAACTGTTTCCCTTCAAACAGATGAAAATGTTTTACTTTGTTTTTAGCATTTTCTCTTTTCAATTAAAGGCTAATGGTGGTTATTGACATGTTTTCTCAAATTATAGAATAGGGTGTATTTAACAAAATTAATACTTGAACATGCTGATGTGTCAGCATCACACTTTATTTGACAACACTGTGCCGAAATGCTGGTAATTAAACTCAAGAGTTAAGATGCTTCTAGGCCTTTCTCACGGGGCGACTTGACGCAAGAGGTAACCAGCGTTAAACATCGTGGGAACCTCTTACGATAACCGTACGGCATTCGTGGACCACCGTGGACCACCGTGGCGCTAACGGCAGGTACTCGTGTAACTTGTCGACTCGGGAGAAAATTCAAGCAAGCTTGAATTTCTCCAAGAGTGACTTGTACACTTGTGCTTGAACATTGCAACATTATATGGACGTAGTGGCCAGTGCGATATCCGTAATAACTCTTGCGTTTAACGTGGGAACTCCTGCGAACGGTGAACCCGGAAGCTGGACAGAGGGGACAGAAGGTGAGTTTTAGTTTATTTTAGTTGTTGGCCACTCACCATTTGGTGTGACATCTAGAGTCCTTATGTTAATGTGTGTTTTTTCCTCTTGGGCATTACTTTGTTTCTGTTGGAGGCTCCACATTTTATTATAGCCTGAAGTGTGATAAAGCTTTTTAACTCAGCAGTTTGATTGTCAGTGCTTGTTTATCTCATTGTTAAATAAATATATTTTTTACTATCAGATTGATGTCTGCAATTCTTCATTAAACACATCACTACAAGATGAATGTCTCTAATGTTATAATCCCTCTCATGCTGAAACACAAAATAGTTGAAGGGAGGTGATATAATCACATTTTCATTCTTTTTCATTTTTGAGTGTTCATGTCCCTCAATTGCTGAGCTATTTAAACGTTTGAAAGTTTCACCTCTCAGTAGATAATTAAATAAGACAATCATCACGGTCAATGTGAGACAGTCTTTATTCCTATTTGACAATATAAAAAGACGACTTCTTGCACATATTGAGAGAAGGTGCATCACACCAAACAACATTTGTCTAAAAAAGGGCTTCGCAAACATGAAAATCAACAAATGAGGCACGCTAGATTTTTTAAAACAATTCTATTCATTAACCTCCGCAACAAGCCTAAACTCAGGCAATAAAAGGGACAATGCAATGTGCTAAATGGCAGGTTTTGCAGACGGCCATCTTATAGGAAGCACTTTTCAGAGGACAACACTAGAAAGTGAAACAAAGAGAAGTAAGCAGGATTACAACGGGACATTATTATCAGCTTATTTTCTATACATGTCTGCTAACATGCAGTAGTGTTCCTGTGGTCGGCTACCCATCAATAGAGCTGTCCTGCCACGGTACACTCCCCAATTGTGAATTGTAGTAAGCGCAGAGATGGCCTCTTTGCTCTTTCCCACTATATGTGCCCGAGTTACCTTTGAAACGCTGCAGTGGGACCATTTCCGCCTTGGTTGCACCACTTCTCCATGTACCTAGTGTTATTCCCCCTGTGTCACTGTCCACTAGGTCACCGTCCTGGATGACTGTTGCTGATCCTGCAGCTGCACCTCTCATTCGGATCAGGTTGTGCAGAACACATGCTGCATATACTATAGTCTCAACATTCTTGGGCTTCTGCTCCATTGTCTTGAGCAAGCATCTAAATCTGTTTGCCAAGATGCCAAAATAATTTTATACAACCCTCCTAGCCCTTGACAGCCTGTAATTGAACATCCTCTGTTCCCTAGTTAGATTCCTCTGTGGATATGGCTACATAATCCAGGGCCGTAGTGCAAAGGCTTCGTCAGCAACCATCGCATATGGGATGTCCGGGCTGTCTTCTCCTGGCAGAGGAGAACAACATGCCTGCTGTTCCACCTTCCATTTTCTTTCCAAGCCAGGTTTCTTTCCAAATCCGGCCATCACCAACACTTCCAGGTGTGCCCACATCCACATACAGGAAGTTGTAGTTATGATCAACCACCGCCAAGAGTACAATTGAGTGGAATTTCTTGTAATTGAAATAATTTGAGCCACCTCTGGGTGGACAACAAATTGCCACATGCTTGCCATCCAAAGCCCCACATGTGTGAGCAAAGTTCCACCTGTTTTCAAACCCCAGCGCCACTCTCTTCCACGCATCTGGTGTACTGGGGCATTCCATCACTTCAGCTGCATAAAATTTGATGATCGCCTCACAGGTTTCTCGGACAATACCACAGATGGTGTTGGTGGCGACAAGAAAGTTGTAAGATAGACTTTTATAAGAATCGCCATTCCAAGTAGCTGAGGGTGATTGCTATGCGCAACCCTGGTTCCAGTGCATTTCTCATTACAGTGTCAATCTTCTTCAGCAGAGGTCCCAAATTATACTTCAGCTCATTAAAGAGCTCGGGTGGAATTCTGACAAAGTTTGTGAATGCACTTTTATCCTCTTCGCACAGCACATTAAGCAGTTTATCATATTGTCCAAATAGAGGTCTCCGTTGAAAGATGGGCTTCACCCAGTGAGACTTCCTCTTAATTCTCTTTTTAATTAATCTCACCCTTCTGCCTTCACGCAAGCGTCCTCGATTCACATAGAGGGCTGCTGCATACAGCGCGTCAATGAAAAACACCACCATCCTGTACTCGAAACTACTTAGTACAGGCATGTCTCCAAATGAGCCAATTCAACCAAGGGAGGATATTTATGGTGTGTGAAAAAAAAAGTGACATAATTTGTGCCACGTGATGATTTATCAACACTTCACAGATCACAATGTTCATTCAAGATTTAACGGGAAAGCTCGGGAGACGGACAAGTCACTCGCACAAATAACAGAAATGCCGAGTACCCGTGGGAACTCTTTATCTACCCCCCGTTATATCGTGTGATATCGTGCTAGACCACGACCACTTCACTCTGGTTACATCTTGCGTCAAGTCGCCCCGTGAGAAAGGCCTATTCCCCATATATAAGCGCAGCTGTTTGGATTTCCTGCATCAATGCAAATATTAGAAACTGAGATAGCAGGCAGGAACTGGTGGAATATTATCCAGATCAGTACTTTAGCCCCAGCTTTTACAGCATAGGCATAGTAATTTGAAAAAGGGAATGTTTATTTAAAAGTTTTTTTTAAAGCAAAGTCTGAAGTTTATTTTATTGTCACAAATACCTTATAGTTGAAAGCTTATGTTGCGTGCCAACCAGTCAGTGGAAAGGCCAATACACAATTACAATCCAGCCATCCACAGTATACAGATACATGACAAAGGGAATAACATTTAGTTCAAGATAAAGTCCAGTAAAGTCTGATTAAAGATAATCCAAGGGTCTCCAATGAGATAGATAGCAGCTCAGGACTGCTTTCTAGTTGTTGAAAGAGTGGTTCAGTTGCTTGATAACATAGAAAACATAGATAATAGGTGCAGGAGGAGGCCATTCGGTCCTTCGAGCCAGCACGGCCATTCATCGTGTTCATGGCTGATCGTCCCCTATCAATAACCCGTGCCTGCCTTCTCCCCATTTCCCTTGACTCCACTAGCTCCTAGAGCTCTATCTAACTCTCTCTTAAATCCATCCAGTGAATTGGCTTTCACTGCACTCTGTGGCAGGGAATTCCATAAATTCACAACTCTCTGGGTGAAAAAGTTTTTTTCTCACCTCAGTCTTAAATGACCTCCCCTTTATTCTAAGACTGTGGCCCCTGGTTCTGGACTCGCCCAACATTGGGAACATTTTTCCTGCATCTAGCTTGTCCAGTCCTTTTATAATTTTATATGTTTCTATAAGATCCCCCTAATCCTTCTAAACTCCAGTGAATACAAGCCTAGTCTTTTCAATCTTTCCTCATATTTCCCGCCATCCCAGAGATCAATCTCGTGAACCTACGCTGCACTGCCTCAATCACAAGGATGTCCTTCCTCAAATTAGGAGACCAAAACTGTACACAATACTCCAGATGTGGTCTCACCAGAGCCCTATACAACTGCAGAAGAACCTCTTTACTCCTATACTGAAATCCTCTTGTTATGAAGGCCAATATTCCATTAGCTTTCTTCACAGCCTGCTGTACCTGGAAGCCGACTTTCAGTGACCGGTGTACAAGGACATCCAGGTCTCGCTGCACCTCCCCCTTACCTAACCTAACCCCATTAAGATAATAGTCAGCCGCCAAAGTGGATAATCTCACATTTATCTATATTATACTGCATCTGCCACGCATCTGCCCACTCACTCAACCTGTCCAGGTCACCCTGCAACCTCTTAACATCCTCTTCACAGTTCACACTGCCACCCAGCTTTGTGTCATCTGCAAACTTGCTCGTGTTGCTCCTGATTCCCTCTTCCAAATCATTAATATATATGGTAAACAGTTGCGGTCCCAACACCGAGCCTTGCGGCACTTCACTCGCCACTGCCTGCCATTCTGTAAAGGACCCGTTCACTCCTACTCTTTGCTTCCGGTCTGCCAACCAATTTTCTATCCATGTCAACACTCTACCCCCAATACCATGTGCTCTAATTTTAGTCACCAGTCTCCCGTGCGGGACCTTATCAAAGGCTTTCTGAAAGTCTAGATACACTACATCCATTGGCACCCCTTCATCCATTTTACTTGTCAAATCCTCAAAAAATTCCATGACATCCTGGATCCTGGCACCAGGAAGGCAGCACATCATCCTCGAATCCCGTCTGTTCCTGCAGAAACCCCTGTCCAGACCTCTCACAATGGAGTATCCAACTACAATGGTGTTTCCTGACGTTGGCCTCTTTGGTTTTGGCTCAACAGCCCTTTTTACTTCGCAAGCCAGTCCACCGCTCAGTGTGATAGTCTTCCGTCCCGAGCTTCTAAGTGGGTGAACCTTCCGACCGAGCTTCTAAGTGGGTGAACCTTTTCACAAGAGGTACAACACCCGGGGACATTTGCATTCCATGTTTCCCTCCCTTTCTCACCGTCACCCACCTTCTCTCTTCCAGTACCTTAGGTGTAGCAATCTTACTCTAGGACTTGTCGAGGAACGACTCAGTTTCTCGGACAAACCTGAGGTCATCCACTTGCTTCTCCAGTTCCCCAACACGGTTCTTCAGGAGCTGTACCTGGATGCACTTCTCACATTTGTAGCAGCCAGAGGCACCAGCAGTGTCCTTGACCTCCCACATACTGCCAGCATCACACTGAATCAGCTTGCTTGACATCTCCTTCTTTCGTCTCTCCCTCTCTAGCGTTTTGTGTAGCCTCCTCTCCTCAGCCTCCTCGCCGAAGACTCTCGAGCCAAAGACTACCACTTTACTCACAGGGCACTTCCCTTACAAAGCCGCTCCCTCACTGCCGCTCCCTAAGAGCCGTCTTGCTTATAATGACTGATAAATTGCCTAATTTACCAATTTACAAACCAAATTCCTCAGTTTTCAAATGTTTTCCCCCTCTGACTCACTTCTAACTCTCCTCCCGCTCGGGCTAGAGCCAACCAGTGCTTTCTCCTGCTTCTCTTTGTTCCTGTTTCTTCAAAATCCACGTGAGCTCTGATAACAGCTCGGAAGAAACAGGAGGCGTGTGTTTTCACACTTCTATACCTCTTGCCTGATGGGAGAGGAGAGAAGAGGGAGTCATCCAGTTGACATTTGTGCTTGATTATGCTGGTGGCCTTGCCAAGGCAGCGTGAAGTGTAAAGTGAGTCAATGGAAGGGAGGTTGGAATTTGAAGCCTTCAACCATCTCTACTTCAGTGCCATCGGTACCATTTTGCTTTCTGAACTTGATCAACATCTTCTGTCTTGCTGACATTGTGAGAAAGATTGTTGTCTTGACACCAATACACAAGGTTCTCAGTCTCCTCCTTATCGTCATTATTTAATATCCAGCCCACAACGAGGATGTTGTCCATGAATTTGCAAATTGAATTAGATGTGCACTTGGCTGCACAGTCGTGGGCGTACAAGGTGTAAAGAAGGGGGCTGAGAACACATCCATGTGGAGCAACAGTGTTGAGGATTACAGTAGAGGATGATTTGTCCCTATCCTCACTGAGTATGGTCTGTTGGTCAGTAAGTCAAAGATCCAGTTGCAGAGATGAGTGCTGCCTCCAAGTTCCACAAGTTTGGTGATGAGCTTCGATGGGATAAAAATGGTGTTAAAAGCAGAGCTGTCATAAATGAATAGAAGTCTGACATATGTGTCTCTCTTATCCACATGTTCCAGGGATGAGTGTAGGACCAGGGAGGTGGCATCAGCCGTGGACCTGTTGCGGCAGTAGGCAAACTGCAGTGGGTCAAGACTGCTTGGAAGATTGGATACATTCCAAACATAACCTCTCAAAGCACTTCATGATGATGGATGTCAAGGCCACTGGACAGCAGTCATTAAGGCATGTGATCTTGCTTTTCTTCAGCACCAGAATAATAGTGGTCTTCTTGAAGCAGGTGGGTACCTCAGTACTTAGGCAGAGATTAAAGATGTCCGTGAATACACCCACTGGTTGGGCCGTGCAGCTTCTAAGGATGCAGCCACGGACTCTGTCCGGACCAGTGATGTTCCGTGGGTTCACCGTCAGGAAGGCCGATCTAACTTCTGCAACAGTGACCTTGGGAAGAGGCTCACTCAAGTCGCAAGGCACAGATGTCATTGCCTCGATGGCCATTTGCTCAAAGCAGGCATAGAAAGCATTAGGTTCATCAGGTAGGGCCGCACGATCACCAGTGATGTTGCCAGATTTCACTTTGCAGCCAGTTATAGTATTCAGACCTTGCCACATTCTCCGTGTGTCATAATTATTGTACTGGGACTCAAGTTTGTCCCGGTATTGTCTCTTGGCATCCTTGGTAGCTTAGCGGAGATCATAGCAAGCTTTCTCGTACCACTCGGGATGGTTTGCCTCAAAAGCAGCGGACCTGGGCTTCAAGTGTGAATGTACCTCACGGTTCACCCATGGTTTCTGAACAGGGAACACTCAGATTGTCTTGGTCGACACGCACTCCTCTAAACACTTGCTGATGAAGTCAGTCATAGCATTGGTGTACTCATTCAAGTTGGCTGCAGAATCCCCAAATATGGACCAGTTCACTGACTAAAAGCAGTCGGACAGGATGTCATTCCACTGACTGTGTTGAACAACTCTCTGAACCAGATCCTGCTTCCGTTTTTGATTCTAGGCAGGGAGTAGAAGTACAGCTGGATGATCAGATTTCCCAAAATGTGATTGAAAGAACATCTGGCCTCTCGGGACAAGAGACATGCTATAAGCACTTTAATTGTACGCCCATGAGATTGCCTTGATTGACGTCTCCTGCTAAAATGACCAGGGCTGCGGGATGTTTTGTCTCAAGGCTGTTGATAGTGGGCAGAGGCATAAAAACATTTCAGGACTATAGAAAGACAGGAAGGCTCTTCCCTGTCTTAGGTGGGGTAAAACGTGTTGCTTCAAATCAGGGCTCAGTCTCAGGATACAAAGACATTCTGGCCTGTTGAAGAAAGATGTCTCCACCCATTGTAAACTTGTAGAATTCTCTCCCTCAAAAGGCTAGTGGCTAAATTGTTAAATATATTTGAGAATGATTCCAGACACAAAATGTATCAAAGCCTGTAGGAAGAGAGTTTTGGAATGTGGTTCGGAGAAAGAGGATCAGCCATGAACATAGTGAATGGTGGAGCAGATTAAAAGGCCGACTGGCCTACTCCTGCTTTTATGTTTTTTTGTTTCTGGACTCACATTGTTACGCAAAATCGTATACATATCGGAAAGAGGAGGAGATTATTTGGCTTCTAACCTTGCGTTTCAATATTTGCAACCTTAGAAATCCAAATTAGTTAGTTAGTTGGTCGTGAGGGGTTGGGGGGGGTGGTGATCAGGGGTGGGGTTGGGGGTGAGTTGCTGGTGCAGCACGGTGGGCAGAGGGACCAGACGTCCCCAACTCTACTGCAGCTGACGGGTTTTCGTCCCCATGTGTCCGCTGCCCGGAGCCACTCCACCCGGCCCCATGTGTGGGCGCTGCCGACCCACAGCCCGTGACAGTGTAGCCGCACAGGGGGAGGGTGAGAGGAGGGCGGCCTTGGCCGGACAGCGCTGACCCCGGGGGGAGAGTGAGGGCCGTCACGAGGGATGCGCTCCTTCGGCCGCTTACACCTTGGTGCTCGGGTTCAGAACAAAGATAGAGCATTTGGTTCAGAGCGCTCAGTCACCCTTCACAATTATTAACAGCGCAAGAATTGACCATTTCGGCGGTTTTTAACAGGTAAGAAAGTACACGTTTCGTGTGTTAAGTGTATGCCGGAGGCTGCCATGTCCTCCAGAAGGATTGAGCTGCTCCGTGCGTCACGCCCTTTGACCCGATGACCTTACGTGCAACCCCCCTATACTGATACATTGGTCTTGCTTTGCTTATTTTAGAAACAGTTGCACTCCTTTGCTCGAGTACTGTATTTGCCAATATTTATTACCATTTAATCTTATTATTCATTATTGACCTCAGTGATATTTTAGCCAACAATTGAATTTGCAATGATATAGAACTTTACATTAAACATTTGTCTAAGTATTTTAATCTAATTTCCCCATGTAACAAATTAATTTTACTCAATTTCATCATTCATATTCAGGAATAAATTGTCATGAATGTTGCTTGTACAGGACTCTCATTTCCTGAAGGGGCTGTCCCACTGCAGCAACCTAATCCGCGAGTTCTGGCGAGTTTGCCATCGACTCATACTCGCAGCATGGTCGACACGAGGTCCTAGGAGGTCTTTGTAACTCTCCTTAATGCTCGAGAGTAGTCGCCGCGTACTCGAGGCCTCAGCTAGGTCATGGCGTAATTTTCAACAAGTAAAAAAAGGTGGCCATGGAACAAAACAAAAAAATCGCTACTTTTTTTACTCGTAGGTTTAGTCGAAGTAGGTCGTGGTAGGTCAGCATGTTAGTCGTAGGTAATCGATGGTAGTCGAAGGTAATCGAAGGTAGTCGAAGGTAGTCGTATATAGTCTTCAACATAGTCGAAGGGAGGTCGAAGGAGTCTTCACTCTCCACTATTTGGTGTCCAATTTTCCCGAAGCTAGTCTTCAACATAGTCGAGGGAGGTCTTTTACATAGTCGAAGGACTCCATAGAAGGACTCAGCGGGTGAGGCAGCATCTATGGAGCGAAGGAGATAGGCGACATTTCGGGTCGAGAACCTTCTTTAGTTATATAGTTGGTTAGTGTCCATAGTTATTTCTTAGCTCCATCAGTGCAATTTTACATAGGCCAAAATCTCTCTTCATCAGGCCCACTACATATCCTTTAGACATTTTGTTGACCTTTTTAAAAAAATCAAGTACACTTGAGAAAGTTTTCAACAATCACTGTGATCAAATCACAATAATGTTGATTGGATCTATGCACTCAGCACTATTCGTATTATAAATATGAGATGTTCATTTGAATGCTTCAAGTATTTAACCAGTATTTAATTTTATATTGCCTTTCCCACCAATATATTTTTACCATTCCTAAACTTTGTCCCTCTTAACTCATTCCACTTAGTTTTGTTAAAGGCTGTGCTTTACAAACTTGACTTCACTTCAGATATAAATTTCCACTTATCTCAGCTTCCTCTTTCCTACATTAAAGCTCTTCCACAGACATACGCCAGCTCTTCGATGTTAAGTTTTTTTTAATTTATGAGATATATGGACAAGGTCAGCATTCATTGCCCAAAGTGCACACATGCATAGCTAGACATACTAGCACAGGAACTGCAGCCCACAACGTTTGCATCGATAATGGTGCAAAGTTAAACTGATCTCATCTGCCGAAACTTGATCCATATGACTTTATTCCATGCACTTCCATGTGACTATCTACAGTGCCTCCATAATGTTTGGTACCAAGACCCATCATTTATTTATTTGCCTCTGTACTCCGCAATTTGAGATTTGTAATAGAAAAAAATCACGTGGTTAAAGTGCGCATTATCAGATTTTAATAAAGGCCATTTTTATACATTTTGGTTTCACCATGTAGAAATTACAGCAGTGTTTATACATAGGCCCCCCCCCCCCCCCCCCCCCCATTTTAGGGCACCATAATGTTTGGGACACAGCAATGTATTGACAATGAAAGTAGTCATGTTTAGAATTTTGTTGCATATCCTGTGCATGCAATGACTGCTTGAAGTCTGTGATTCAAGGACGTCATCAGTTGCTGGGGTGTCTTCTCTGATGGTGCTCTGCAGCCAGCTTATGCTTGTTTTGGGGGCTAGTCCCCTTCAGTTTTCTCTTCAGCATATAAAAGGCATGCTTAAATGGGTTCAGATCAGATGATTGACTTGGCCACTCAAGAATTGACCATTTTTTAGCTTTGAAAAACTACTTTGTTGCTTTAGCAGTAGGTTTGGAATCATTGTCTTGCTGTAGAATGAAATGCCGGCCAATGAGTTTTGGGGCATTTGTTTGAACTTGAGCAGATAGGTTGTGTCTATACACTTCAGAATCCATTATGCTACTACCATCAGCAGTTGCATCATCAATGATGATAAGTGAGTCAGTACCTTCAGCAGCCATACATGCCCAGGCCATAACATCCTCACCGCCGTGTTTCACAGATGAAGAGGAATGCTATGGATCTTGGGCAGTTCCTTCTCTCCTTCATACTTTGCTCTTGCCATCACTCTGATATAAGTTAATCTTCGTCTCATCTGTCCACAAGACATTTTTCCAGAACTGTGGTTGCTCTTTTAAGTACTTCTTGGCAAACTGTAACCTGGCCATCCTATTTTTACAGCTAACCAGTGGTTAGCATCTTGCAATGTAGTCTCTGTATTTCTGTTCATGAAGTCTTCTGTCGACAGTGGTCATTGACAAATCTAAACCCGACTCCTGAAGAGTGTTTCTGATCTGTCGGACAGGTGCTTGCAAATTTTTCTTTATTATAGAGAGAATTATTCTGTCATCAGCTGTGGAGGTCCTCCTCGGCCTGCCAGCCCCTTTGCGATTAGTAAGCTCAACAGTGCTCTCTTTCTTCTTAATGATGTTTCAAACAGTTGATTTTGTAAGTCTAAGGTTTGGCTGATGTCTCCAACAGTTTTATTTTTGTTTTGCAGTCTCATAATGGCTTCTGTTACTTTCATTGGCACAACTTTGGTCCTCATGTTATTAAACAGCAATAAAAGTTTCCAAAGGTGATGGAAAGACTGGAGGAAAGACTAGGTGCTGAGAGCTCTCTTATACCTACATTAAGGGGGCAATTAAACACGCCTGAGCAATCACAAATACCTGTAAAGCCATGTGCCCCAAACATTATGGTGCCCTGAAATGGGGGAACTATGTATAAACACAGCTGTAATTTCTACATGGTTAAACCAAAATCTATAAAAAATACCCTTTAATAAAATCTGACAATGAGCACTTTAACCACATGTGATTTTTTTTCTATTACAAATCTCAAATTGTGGAGTACAGAAGCAAATAAATAAATGATGGGTCGTTGTCCCAAACATTATGGCGGGCACTGTAAAATCTTGTTAAACACCATTTTCAAATCTGCTGCCAACACCACCTCTGGCAATGATTTCCAGGCCCCCACTACTCTTAAAACAAAACTTGCCCTGCACATCTTCCTTAAAAACTTCCCTCCTCTCACCTTATACTTAAAAGATGGCAAGGCAGAGTACCATGAAATGTTCTTGCAAAAGTATTGTGCCAGATGGACGACGACACAAAATAAGTACTGCCTTATGGTAGATCATGCAAGTAGATAAATATGGCAACAACAAAAAAACGATATGCTTGTCTTTATCAGTCAGGACATGGACTGGAGGACTAAGTCACATTGCTTAGTTGTGTGTGCAGTTCCTGGTGCCCCAAATACAGAAAAGATGTGGCAGCACTGGAGAGAGTGCAGAAGAGGTTTACCAAGATGCTGCCTGGTTTAGACGATATTAACGAATGACAGGAGGGTGGATAAACTTGGATTGTTTTCTCTGGAATATCAGATGCTGACAGGAGTCCTGATCAAAGTTTAAAACGTTCTGCGAGGTATAAATTGGGCACAGTCAGAACCTATTTTTCCAGGTTGAAAAGGTCAAATGCCAGAGGGCAAAGCAGCCAACAGGTTGCAATTTCAAAATACAAAATAAATCTTATGTTTTGATTAATAAGAAACATTGTTTCAAGGGAATAAACATACTAACAAATTTACAGCCCATTTGCTTGGACTTGAAAACACCTAAAACCATTTGAATGGAAGACTCGGAAATAATGGAATTTATATGGGGCCAAATTCCAGCCCCCAACCCCCTTCCCCAAATCTCAGTTCTTACCATCATCTTCTCGAAGAGGTCCAAAATCTCCTTCTCGGAAAGATTCATGAAACATTCTTCAAACACAGGTTGTGCTAAAGGCAAGTCGCACATAACCGCTTGGGAGTCAGTTGGATGCTGTATGTGAGGTTTTTCTTTCTTTGCAGTTGACTTTCGAAAACTGGTCAATCTGTCACGCTGTTAAAATAAAATGTATTAAAACTTTAATTCTACACGTTCTCTGTTCACGGTTCCTTAAAATACTCCATTAAACACATATATGAAATCATATGTATTTAAGCAACAACAGCACAAGCTTCGTTCATTGACAAAGCAGTAAAATTGTCACAGTATCCAGTTACATTTTTTAGAAAAATAATTCCTTTTTTAACTCAGACTAAAATCATAAGTAACTGTACCTTGACTGCTAAGGACCCCTCAGTGAATTTGTATTCGGTCAGTGTCTCCAGTTGCTTTTGATATAATTGACAAGTTCCTTAACTTGGTCTACTTTTACAAGAATTTATTGGGAACCGACTTAGAAGAACTCACCTGAAAGCTCAAATTCCGCACTATCCAATTAAAACTCATTAATACCAACATAAAGAGGTAGGTTGCCTGACAGTTCTTTAAAAAGGTGAGCATGGGAAACCTTAATGATAGGAAAAAATGCACACTTCAAAATAGATTAAAAAGTTTGATATATTCAACAGGTTAACATCCTGAAAATTCCAAGTGATACTTATTGATAAATTCATCCGAGACATGCATTATGAAAAAGTAACTGTGCCATACAACAATAATAAAATGCTACAAATGTGCCCTGCCAGTTTGCATGCATAGTTAGAACATAAAGTGCAAATTAATTAAAGGAACGTCAAAATATTAATGTACTTGCAATGCAGTATACTATTTGATCCAACAAGTCCATGCCTGCTCCTCCTGGTAGAGCAATCCTTTCAGATACATTCCCCTAATCACCATGGCAACTTCATCTCTCATATATTCCAATTTCCCCCTTGACTACTTACCAAGGGGCAAATTACAGTAGACCAATTAATCTACCGCCAAATCTTGGGTTGTGAGTAGAAAACACCACAAAGAGGAAACTCATGCAGTTGCAGCGAGAATGAGCAAGCTCCTCAGACAACACGAGATTGGAATTGAACATGGATCTTTGGAAACTCAGGCAGTAGCACTAACTGCTGCTTCAGCAAGGTTACTTTTGAGTGGCTTAATCGTGATCAGTTTCAAAGTGCCTGGAAGTTGAGTTTTTGCTCGACAATTCAGTTCAATATAAAACATATTTTCATTCATTAGAAAATCCATGGAACAATGCTTCTAACATCACAATTCAAGAATCCAAGCTCAGTATATCTTAAAACCCGACGCTATATTTTGATTGCTACAAAAAAAATGACCAGATACACACAACCAATTTTTTTTAATCACAACATTTTCAAATCTGCAAAGTGCTAAATCTGGGAAACATTATATCTTTTGACTAGTTTCAATATTCCAAGTACTTTCCTGTTTAATGACAATAAAGGCATATCTATCTATCTATCTATCTATCTATATCTATCTATATGCTTTAATATGCCAGTTCATTACCACTTCTGCAGTTGTCAGGTTTCCACTGCAACTGTAGTTTATCATGTTAAGTTTGTACGCTATTGATGTTAGCAATTTTAGACATAAAAATGAAAAATTAGCACTCAGTTGTCCTGTAACCACAACACTAAAGCTTAGAAAAGGAATAACTAGATGGGCCAGCTCAATCTAGAACAAATACGAACAAAGCAAAATTGCTCTATACCACCGCATAGACTGCAATCAATTATTTAAATTTCTTAAAGTATTTTTGTTTGTCCATCGCACAAACCAGACTCTCCTCAATCTTTTTAAAGATGTTTTGGGAACCATTACTTGACTCTTCACCTTTTTTTTTACAAAGATTATCAAAACAGAATTTCAAGCTGTTCAAAAATCCCCTACTATTCCAGGTCCATAGACTGTTAATTACATTTTATTAGCATGCTGAGAACTGATTTATAGCACTGAAGGTAATACTAAGGAAATGCATTACAATTTTTCTAATTAGCAACAAGCCATATCTGAAGCAGATAACTAATGCCTATTGAGAAGGAATGTTAAAACCTAGATTTTTCTGCATGCATGATTTAGTGATTTAGGCACATAAAAGGTAGCTTCCAGAACAGGCTTACCACATCATCCGCCAAAGTTTTTATGTTAAGATTCTGTAGAAGGCAGAGAAGAAAAAAGAAAACACATCACCCATAGCTGTAAAATATAACCAACCAATGCATGAAACTTCTAAAACAGTGGAGTAGTATTATTCAAAAAAAGGCAAGCTGTTAAGAGTCCAGACCTAGCAAATACAAAACCAAAATAATTTTAAATCAACCGTGACATTTTGCATTTCAGAACTTTCTTGTACTGGGAACTCCAAACTTGGATTGAAACTCGGGTAAAATTTTGTAAAGCAACCTGTAACATCGTGTGTTCAAAGGTAATTGTCAATAATATTGCACAGAGCAATATTGAAACATTTTAATATCAGAAAACTCAGTCTGTAATTATTAGAGCCAGGATTTTGTCATGAATGCCATGTGCCTTCCCATGCCGTTTATGATGATTTCACCAGGATAATGCCTTTTTCACGATCGAGTGCCTAAATTAGCCTTTTTTTGCCGTTTTGCTAAAAAATGCTGCTATTTTCCCTCATTGTACCGTGATTACAATGGCGTTTTCTATGTTAACACATTAATATTAATGTTATTATTAACGTGTTAACATAGTATAAATTACAAGAATATTTCTACCACCGGGGCGAAACCAGGGGCGTCACTGTCGGTCGTTTATTAATTTGTGCCGCTACCCGCTGGCTCAGTCTTCTCCAAAATCTATTTATTGCTTCCAATTTTGCAAACTTCCCACAAGCTACCACTTCTCTTGAGTGTGCAATGATGGCGAAACATTAGTGAATAACGTGCAGGTTTTCAACAAAGTAACTGACGATATTTGTAAAGTTCCTGGCAATGTAGGTAAAGACATACAAGGAAAATGTGAGAGTGATTTTAGCTAACAAAGATCTTGAAGAAATACAAAATATAGCTAAAGTTCTCAAAGGTAGTTGTAATGCACAAGATATCGACATGAATATCGAGTCTGTAGCTTGTTTCGGGTATGCACCAGTGACCTCAGCTAGGGTAGAAAGAAGTTTTTCACAACTGAAGCATATTCTGTCTGACAGATGGCATAGTTTAACACCAGGCAATTTGAAAAAAATTCTAGTAATTATGTGCAACCAGGCAACTTTGGTCATTTAAGTTCAAGTCCAAGTGAGTTTATTGTCATGTGTCCCTGATAGGACAATGAAATTGTTGCTTTGCTTCAGCACACAGAACATAGTAGGCATTGTAGTATACCTTTATATTATTATTTTTAACCATATTACGGTGGTGGAAATAAATGCCTTGTTATGCCTTTTTCTTGTCAATAAATGCCTTTTTCGTGAATATATTAATGAAAGTTAGATCACAATTCACATATCTACAATAAGCAGAACAAAGTTATAACTCTTAAGATACATTAATAATAGTCAAATGGCATGGACAAGGTTCACAAATTCAAATTGCAACCCCGATTCTAAAATCTGGATTTACTGTGTTAGTGATGGTGACAACAAAACGCTAGGATCATTAAAATCAATCTGATTCACTGGCCCTTCAGGAAGGATGTATGCCATCCTTCGCTTGTATGGATGATATTAACTCCAGACCAACAGTGTATGACACACTCTTAACTGCCCTTGGAAATGGGCCAGTTGAACAGTATCTATTGCACTAAAGCAGGGGGGGGGACATCAGGGAGCTCTATTCATCTGGCAACAAATTCATATACAGCAATGGGGGCTGACTGCCATTTACAACAACCTGCCACTGCCATACCCACAGACTGATAACATTATAAACCTGCCCTAGTCCATTACACTTACAAAATACATACCATTCTACAGGCAGGACAAAACCATCTAAGAATGCTATACAACACCAAACAGGCAAGACAAACACAGCCTTGGAATTCCCAAAACTGACACCTATAAGGTCCCATAGCATTAAGTTGGACATTGACAATTAAATCACCTCTCCATTACACCCACCTTTCCCCTCAGCCAATGAAATAGTGCTCTTCCTTGTTTATCAACATAGAAAGGAAAGTAGCAAAGGGACAGAAAATACTCAGGATTGGAAGTTTGGGGAGCTTCCAAGTCATACAGCACAGAAACATGCCCTTCGGCCCAACTTTACCATGCCAACCAGGATTCCCCATCTAAACCAATCTTATTTGCCCAAATTTGGTCCATAGCCCTCAAAACCTTTCCAATCCATGTGCCAATCGAGGTGTCTTTTAAATGGCATATGGTACCTGCCTTAACAACCTCCTCTGGCAGCTCATTTCATATACTTACACCTTCGGAGAGAAAGAGTTTCCCCTCAGATTCCCATTAAATCTTTCCCCCCCTCAACTTAAACCTGTGTCATCTGGTTCTTGATTCCCCTACTCTGGGTAATATTCTCTATATCTATTCCTCTCATAATTTTATACACCTCTACAATATCACCCTTCAGCCTCCTGCGCTCTGAAGAATAAAGTCCCAGCCCGCTTAACCTCTCCCTGTAGCTCAGGTCCGAGTCAAGGCAACATCCTTATAAATCTTCCCTGCACCCTTTCCAACTTAATGGCTTTCTTCCTATAGCAAGTGATCAAAACTTAACAAATGTGGCCTCACCAAGGTCTTGTACAAATATAACCATCTGCCAACATATATACTCAATACCCTGACTAATGAAGGACAATGTACCAAAAGCCGTATTTACCTGCTTTTACAGCTAAAGCCACTTTTAGGGAAGTACCCGTATCTCCAAGAACCCTTTACTCCACAACAGTCCCAGGGCTTATGACTTCCTACAACACAACACCTCACACTTACCTGCATTAAACTATTTGCCAATCCTAACTCCACTTGCATAGCTGGTCAAGATCCTGCTGTAATTTATGATATCACCCACTTTAGCGTTGTCTGCCAACTTAATCATCATGCCTTGCATATTCTCATCCAAATCATTAATATAAACCACAAATAGCAAAGAACGCAGCACCAATCACTGAGGCACACTAGTCATAGGACTCCAGTCTGAAAAACAATCTTCCACCACCACCACCCTTTGCATCCTTCTATGCAATAAATGATATACCCAGTCAGCTAGCTCTTCCTGGATCCCATACAATCTAACCCTATCAGAGTATCCTACCATGCAGGACTTTATCAAAATTCTTGCTGGTGTTTATATAGTTTTTCTTTGCCCCGGCCTCCTTAAATAGAGACTCAACATTACCCAATATCCAGTCATTCAGAACCTCACCAGTGTTGAACAATGATTCATCTATCTCAGCCAGATTTTTTTCTCTAGCTGGCCAGCATGCTCTCATTTAATACAAGGCCCTTGTATGCTTTAGGATGCCTAGCACCTCTGAAGGTAATACAGATTGTCCTCAAGACTTCTCCATTAACTGTTCTCATGTAGCCCAGAGAGTTGTGGTCACATCAGGAAAATGTATACTGTTCGTCAAGCAGGCCTTGGTGAAGAGAAGCAAAGAGGCTATTGCAGGAGGCGGCATTGGAGGTGTCTCTGAGCAGGCGCAGTTGCAGGTTAACGAAAAGATGAAGCAGACGCTGTGTGAACAAACACGATAAACTCAGCAGCTGCACAGGGCATTGCACAAGGCCAGGCCAATGTCGACATCATCAATATCCCACACTTACTCAGTACTTCCAGGACACCAGGCCATCAGGTTACAAAAGTGAGAAACTCTACCATTAATAATTTGGACCTATTCATGATCACAGGCCAATCAGCATCAATGATGTCGAAGTTGAAATGGCCGAGAGCTTCAAGTTCCTTGCTGTAAAGATTACAAATGATCCGTCATGGACCAACAATGCTCAAACAACAACCAAGGTGCACTAATACCTCTTCTTCCTCAGGAAACGATGGAAATTCAGCAAGTCTCCACATCCTCTTGCAAACTTCTACAGATGCAGCTTAGAAAACATACTGACAGATTGCATCACAGCTTGATTAGGGAACAGCTCTGCCCAAGACTACAAGAAATTGCAGATTTGTGGATATTATCCAGTCCATCAAACAAACCAGATTCCCCACCATTGACCCCATCTACACTTCATGCTGCCTTGAAAAAGCAGCCAATATAATCAAATACTTCTCCCACCCATGATTCCTTCTTCCCACGCCCATTGGGCAGAACATATGGAAGCTCAAAACTAGACACAGGTAGCTTCATCCCATTACCATGCTTGTAAACAATCCTTCCAAAGGCTCGGGTACTGTCTGATTAACCATTATTCCATTGCAGATATTGGACTTTGTACATAGAACGAGTGCACTACAATACGGAAAACTATATTCTGCACTCTGTATCTTCCCTTTTCTCTACCTACTGTATTTGAGTTTGGCTAGATAATCATGCATAGCTATTATCTGATAGCATTTTATAGTCATAGTGCACAGAAGAAGGCCCTTCTGCTCAACTTGTCCATGCTGATCAAACTGTCCCATCTACGCTAGTGTCACCTTCCCCAGTTAGGCCCATACTTATCTGAACCTTTCCTATTCACGTACCTGTCCAGATGTTTCAAACTGTGTTATAGTACTGGCCTCAACTAATTCCTCTGGCAGCATATTCCTTATACCCACCACCCTCAGTAAAAAATTAGCCCCTCAGGTTCCTATTAAATCTAAGATAGACCCAAAATGCTGGACTAACTCAATAGGACAGGCAGCATCTCTGGAGAGAAGGAATGGGTGGCGTTTCAGATCCAGACCCTTCTGATTAAATCTATTCCTTCTCATGTTCAATCTATGTCCTTTGGATTTTTATTCCCCTATTCAGGGTAAAAAGCTGTGCATTGACCTAATCTATTCCCGTCATGATCCTAGATACCTCTGTTAAATCACCCCTCAGCCCCCTGCGCTCCAAAAAAAAAGTTCAGTCTGTCCAATCTCGCCCCATAGCTCAGGCCCTCATGCCCTGGCAACATCCTCAAATTTTCTCTGCACTCTTTCAAGCTTAAGAACATCCTTCCATAGCGGGGTGACCAAAACTGAGCAAAATACTCCAAATGCATCCACATAAACATATACAACTGTAACACAACACCCCAACTTCTATACACAATAACCTCACTGATGAAGGCCAAGGTGCCGAGAACCTTCTTGACAACCCTATCTCGCTATGACACCACTTTCAGGGAACTATTTTCCTGTACTCCTGTTCTATCCATAGTGGCGGCGCGGCTCTGGCTGCAGCGGCTCTCCGGCAGTCCTGTTTGTTTTGTGTTTTTTGGGTTGTTTATTTTCGTTTTGGTTAGTCTAGTTTTGGTTTTTAGTTTGTGTTTGGGGGGGGGGGTTGAAACGGGGCTTGCTGTCTCTCCCTGCGGGGGAATGCGACTTTTTTGTCGTATTCCCCTTCTCTGCCTCCGTCTGCGCTGAGGCCAAATGGCGGAGCTGGCGACCTCGAGGCTCAGGAGGCAGAGCCCGCCAGGACTCGCACTGAGCTCGCTCCCGTGAGGACGGCCCGGCTCGGGGCTGGAACAGGGCTTTGGTGAGGGGCTGTGACGGCCGGCCCGAGGAAGGAACGGTGCTCCCGTCGGAGTAGCCGAGCCCGGGGAGGTATGGCGTTCCCAGCCTGAGGAAGGAGCGGCACCCGGTCGGGGCGGCCTAGCCTGAGGGAGGAGCGGCGCCCAGTCGGGGCGGCCCAGCCTGAGGGAGGAGCGGTGCCCGGTCGGGGCGGCCTGGACCGAGGGAGGAGCGGCGGCCTGGCGCGAGGGAGGAGCGGCGGCCGGTCGGGGCGGCCTGGACCGAGGGAGGAGCGGCGGCCTGGCGCGAGGGAGGAGCGGCGGCCGGTCGGGGCGGCCTGGACCGAGGGAGGAGCGGCGGCCTGGCGCGAGGCTGAGACGGTGGCAGTACTCACGTGAGGGCGATCCGGCTCGGGGCTGGAACGATGCTCCGGGGGCTGGGACGGCAGTTCTGGTGGCGGTGGCCTGAGACCGGGGGTTCGGCCGCGGGCCAGCGGCTGCGTCAGCAGGTCTGGTGAGCGGCAGCTTCGACTACCCCGGGCCGCGGTGTTTGAGCCGCGAGGACAGGTTTTAACATCGCCCGGGGGGTATCGCCTCAGCGCAGAAGGAGAAGAGGAGGGAAGAGACTGCAGCCCTAAGACTTTTGCCTCCATCACAGTGAGGAGATGTTGGGTGGACTCACTGTGGTGGATGTTAATATGTGTTTATTGTTGTTTTTTATTGTATTGTATTATATGTATGACTGCTTAAATTTCGTTCAGACTTCGGTCTGGATGACAAATAAAAGGCTATTCTATTCTATTCTATTCTATAACACTCTCCACCGCCCTACCATTCACCATGAAAGTCCTGCCCTGATTTGACTTTCGACAATACTATTCTATTCTCTGCCTCATTCATGCAGCGAGAGCCAATGTTATAGACAATAGATGCAGGAGCAGGCCATTCAGCCCTTCGAGCCATTCAACGTGATCATGGCTGATCATCCCCAATCAGTACCCCGTTCCTGCCTTCTGCCCATATCCCCCGAGTCTGATATTTTTAAGAGCCCTATCTAGCTCTCTTGAAAGCATCCAGAGAACCCGCCTCCACCGCCCTGAGGCAGAGAATTCCACAGACTCACCACTCTCTGTGAGAAAAAGTGTTTCCTTGTCTCCGTTCTAATTGGCTTACTCCTTATTCTTAATACTCAACAAACATCGGGAACATGTTTCCTGCCTCTAGCGTGTCCAAATCCTTAACAATCTTATATGTTTCAATGAGATATCCTCTCATCCTTCTAAACTCCAGAGTGTACAAGCCCAGCTGCTCTATTCTCTCAGCATATGACAGCCCCGCTATCCCGGGAATTAACCTTGTAAACGTACGCTGCACTCCCTCAATAGCAAGAATGTCCTTCCTCAAATTAGGGGACCAAAACTGCACACAATACTCCAGGTGTGGTCTCACTTGGGCTCTGTACAACTGCAGAAGGACCTCCTTGCTCCTATATTTGATTCCTCTTGTTATAAAGGCCAACATGCAATTTGCTTTCTTCACTGCTGCCTCCCTTGATGTCAAAGATGAACTCCAACTAGGATTCTGACTTTTCTTCACCTTCACTTTCTTCAGACTCCATCTCTCCAAAGTTGCACCCCTAGGACATGTTCTTTTTCTCCGGCCTTTTCTTTGATCCGAAATGAACAATCTTCAGCAGAGACCTCAGGCTATGTTCCCCTATTCCCCCGTCCTTGCAAGTTTAAAGAATGAGTACTTATTGATTTAGTCAAAGCTATTTTTAAAATGCAAACTGATGTGAACTTTTACAATCTGTGGACTCCAAGCAAGGAAATATTTTGCATTGTTTCCATAAATTACTGCTAATGGCAAGTACATTTGAATAAAATGGCAAGCATTACTAAAAAAGATCTTCTATCACACTCAACAAGACTGGTAGAACAGTTCATCCTAATATTAATTGACAAGATGAACACTGTTCCCAATCCAAAACGGCATCAAACTATTCCCTTGATGGATACTACCGGACCTCTTACTCCAGCACTTTGTTTTTTCCTCACAATTCTATCATCTGCCGATTGTGTCAGCAGGAACAGTGTCTTGCACTACCGTGAAATGTGTAGCAGTGCACATAAATAAATGCGAATGTACTAATTAGTCCACAATCCAACTGTAAAGTTATAACTTGCAGAAAGTGCTGCTCATGACCTACTTTTTCAGTCAGCTATTGAGTTTGCACTGCATTGCACCTTGCTGCTCACCTCATTCTCGTCCACAAATTACACTTTTGAAAGAAAACATTACAGTCTCAGAACTCTAGCCTTACCTCATTTGCAAGGCAAAATCCAAACATTCAATTTTAAAACTCGCAAACTATATTGTTCAGTGCTCCACTATATTGGTCTGTATAGTCTTGACGTGCCACAGTTTGGGAAGATCTCGTGTTTATTGTATGTAATTTGCATAGAGAGCGAGGAAAATTACTCAGGCATTCATTCAAGTATCAAGCTCAAAGCTAACTGATGATACAGTGGTCTACAAGAAGTCCAGATACAACCTTGGTAAGGCCATCAAAAAGGCCAAAAGGGACCTGCTCCAAACTGGAGGATGAGACAGATGTTCGGCAGCTGTGGCAGGGCTTGAATGCAATCACCTCCTACAAGGCGAGATCAGGAGGCAGCTCGAATGTCGGCGAAACATCACTTCCTGACAAGCTCAATGCGTTTTATGCACGCTTTGATAGGGAGAACACTGATGTGCCTTCTCGAGCCCCCATTCGCTGTGATGGTATTTCTGTCACAGTCACAGAGGCCGACGTCAGAAAATCCTTCAGGGGGTGAACCCTCGAAAAGCGCCTGGACCTGATGGTATACCCGGTCGTGTTCTAAAAACCTGTGGGGACCAACTAGCTGGAGTTTTTACGGACAATTTCAAACTCTCACTTCTGAGGTCTGAGGTTCCCACCTGCTTTAAAAGGGCATCAATTATACCGGTGCCCAAGAAGAGCAAGATGACGTGCCAGAATGACTATCGCCCAGAGGCACTAACGTCTTTGGCGTTGAAGTGCTTTGAGAGGTTGATCATGGTGCAGATCAATTCCTATCTCGACAGAAACCTGGACCCTCTGCAGTTCGCTTACCGCCACAACAGATCAATGGTGGATGCAATCTCGCTGGCTCTCCACTCCGCTCTGGACCACTTGGACAACAAAAACTCATATGTCAGGCTGTTGTTCATTGATTACAGCTCGGCATTTAATACATTCATCCCCTCCAAGCTGGTTACCAAACTCGCAGAACTGGGTCTCTGCGCATCCCTCTGCAATTGGATCCTCGACTTCCTCATTCACAGACCAGTCAGTTTGTATTGGTGGAAATGTGTCAGCCTCGATAACAATCAGCACGGGAGCACCTCAAGGTTGCATGCTTAGCCCCCTGCTGTACTCACTCTATACTCATGACTGCGTAGCCGGTCATAGTTCGAACTCCATCATCAAGTTCGCTGACGATGCCACTGTTGTTAGACGTACCACTGATGGGGATGAGTCAGAGTACATAAGTGAGATCAACTGACTGACCAAATGGTGCCAGCACAATAACCTGGCCCTCAACACCAGCAAAACCAAGGAACTGATTGTGGACTTTGGAAGGGGGAGGATGGGGACCCACAGTCCTGTTTATATCAACGGGTCAATGGTGGAAAGGATCAAGAGCTTCAAATTCTTGGGCGTGCATATCTCTGAAGATCTTTCCTGGTCCGAGAACACTGATGCAATCAAAAAGAAAGCACATCAGCGCCTCTACTTCCTGAGAAGATTACGGAGAGTCGGTATGTCAAGGAGGACTCTCTCTAACTTCCACAGGTGCACAGTAGAGAGCATGCCGACTGGTTGCATCGTGGCTTGGTTCGGAAACTTGAGCGCCCTGGAGCTGAAAAGACTACAAAAAGTAGTAAACACTGCCCAGTCCATCATCGGCACTGACCTCCTGTCCATCGATGGGATCTATTACAGTCGCTGCATCAAAAAGGCTGACAGCATCATCAAGACCACACCATCCGGGCCATACACTCATTTCCCCACTACATTCAGGTAGAAGGTACAGGAGCCTGAAGACTGCAACGACCAGGTTCAGGAATAGCTACTTCCCCACAGCCATCAGGCTATTAAACTCGGCTCGGACAAACTCTGAACATTAATAGCCCATAATCTGTTTATTTGCACTTTATCAGTTTATTTATTCATGTGTGTATATATTTATACAATATATGGACACACTGATCTGTTCTGTATTCGTGCCTACTATGTTCTGGTGTGCTAAAGCAAAGCAAGAATTTCATTGTCTTATCAGGGACACATGACAATAAACTCTCTTGAACTCTTGAGTTAATATGTTTAGCCCACTGTTTAGAACCTGAGGCTATTCATAGATTTACTGAAAAGTTCTTCCAGTCTTCCTCTAGAATCATTATTTGACATGACTAATGATATCAGAAAACAAGGTGGAAAATTAAAAGATGAAATGGGATCCAGGATGATCTTTTGGTATATTCCTAAATGTGCAGGTCTGCAAAGAAATAAATCAAAGAAACTTCAGAAAGTGTCAGAAAGTTTGACAATTTTCTCTTATGAATGCTGCCTCGCTCTGAACAATTTTAATAAGGATGGTTATTGGCCTCTGGAATTCTCTTGGAATCCTCCAGTTCCCTTCTGCATTGACAACCCTAATTCACAGATAAATTGTTTTACTACAGAGAGTGCAACATTTGCAATTTTCTAGTTTTCAGGCACCATCCTGGATCTATAAGTATTAGAAGGTTATGAAAAGGGACTCCACAAGTTTCTCCCTTCCCAGAATCACAGTGCACAAATTTGGTTTATCTAAAGTTCAACCAGCCTTTCTAGTATCATGATCCATTTTTTCCAAGGTAGCTTCCAACTCTAGCTGCATCTTCATCTGCGGAAAAGTTCTAATTTAATATTCTAGCGTTGAGATCGGCTGTTATATACAGATTTCTGCTCCGGTTTCTGATCAACCCCACCTTTCCACCAATAATTATTTCCTGTTCATATGACCAATGATTATTTTTGGACTATATAGTTTGCTGCAAGTCTCTTTGCCTCATTTCCTTTTCTACTTCCCCTTTAGATCTCTGCAGAAATCATGACCTTGTTTGTGGGAGCAAACTGAGATTGATAGATTGTCAACACTGAAAGAATCAAAGGATAAAGGCAAATTGCTGTAAAATGGCACTGCGGTACATCAAGATGAATGGTGAAGCAGGCTTGTCGGGCCATATGGCTAATTTCTGTCTATTATTTTTCTAAAATACAACATTACAAACTGCTGCATTAGAAACTGTTCCACTCTGGTACAATAATACAATACAGATGCACCCTGGCTTACGCAAGGGTTACATCCCGCATAATAGCCCTGTCCCACAGTGCAAGTTCATTCCAAGAGCTCTCCTGAGTTTTTTTTAAATCAAACTTGTGGTAAGCACGGAGAATGAACGTAGCAGGTACGTCGGAGCTCAGGAACGTCTCCAAGCGCTAATGGCAGGTAAGCCCGAGAAGACTCGTGAAGATTTTTCAACATGATGAAAAATTTCCACGAGAGCCCCGAGTACCGACGAGTGGCCATTACCGTAAATCTCCGAGTTCGAATCAGGGCAAACTCGGGAGAACTCTTGGAATGAACTCGTACCGTGGGACAGGGGTTTAAGTCATGTTATTCAAGTCAGAAACTGAAGAGCTACTGCCTCTCCTGAGTGCCCAAGGAACCGCTGTGTGGAAGCTCCGGCTGGGAGACCTCATAGGAGCATCCCAAGAACAGCTGACAGGTTTGCAGAAATGGCTGCATGCATAGTAGAACACTACTACCAAGACGTGCAACTCAGAAATAGAACATGGCTTAAAGAATTGCTTACGTATTACCCAAGTCGGTGAGTGCCTGGATTTCAAGATTATGAAAAGGTTGAATAACCTTAAAAATTCTACTTCCACTTACTTCAGGAATAAATGTGTACTTTTGAAACAGCCACAACCTACTGATCACATCTTTTCAGCTTAATAATTTTTCGTTTTTATTGTGACTCCAAGAAAAACCCTTAAACGGACATGTTTGAGACTCAGTGGTGTTTTACTAGCAGATTTCCAGAACCATATGACATTATTGTATTAATACGAACACTTTTAATTCAATTTTTAAAAGCTGTTACAGAGGAGAATTGTAAGCGTTCCAGTGAACCATGTGAGTTTAAAAAGAGGCGAGTCAGATACCGAACCACAAGAATTTCCAAACAATCAGATGCATGTAAAAATTATTTTACTGTATATCAGTAAATTCATTAAATTCTGAAAGTAGTTCAGAGCTCTTAACTGGTCTGCCATGCATTACTTGAAGCAGAAAAAAACCCAACTTGCAAGCCACAGCAAATTGGATTCAGATCCAAATGACCAGTGAAAATTATGCAAAATAACCGTTGACAGCATGACTGCAACATCTAGCATCTGCCACTAGAAGCTAGTAAACTATTACACAGCTAATCAAACAATCTGCAGAAGCACAATCTGAACATAACCTTAAAGACAACTTTGCTACTTTATATTAGAATGACATAACTTTCAGAATCAGATAGACCAGAATATAGGTAGACATAAAATGCTGGAGTAACTCAGCGGGTGATACAGCATCTCTGGAGAGAAGGAACGGGCGACATTTAGACTGCTGCCAGGGAAGGGGGTGGGACAAAGATAGAATGTAGTCAGAGACAGTAAGACTCATGGGCGAATTGGGAAGGGGAAATGGATGGAGAGAGAAAGCAAGGGCTATCTGAAGTTAGAGATCAATGTTCATACCGCTGGGCTGTAAACTACCCAAGTGAAATATGACGTGCTGTTCCTCCAATTTGCGCTGGGTCTCACTCTCCTTGGGACAATGGAGAAGGCCCAGGACAGAAAGGTCAGATTGGGAATGGGAGGGGAGTTGAAGTGCTGAGCCACCAGGAGATCAGGTAGGTTCAGACAGACTGAGTGTAGGTGTTCAGTGAAACGATCGCCAAGCCTGCACTTGGTCTCGCCGGTGTAGAGGAGTTGACACCTGGAACAGCGGATTCAGTAGATGAGGTTGGAGGAAGTGCAAGTGGACCTCTGCCTCACAGGCGATTTTTTTTGGGTGACTACAGACGACTGCCACAAAATTTTCGACATGTTGAAAATTTTTCAGCGACAGTGGTGACAATTTTTGCTGTAGGTTGTCGCCAGGTGTCGTAGGTGAATTGCATTAAAACTAGTCACTGGCAGTTGCCTAAAGAGTAGCCTAAGTGGGACAGGCCCTAAAGAAAGTCAGTCTTGGAACTACGCAGCATACATGGTTCCTTCTGCCTAACTCTACCAGTTCCATCTACACATCACCCTCTATATAAAAAAGATGCCTCTCACATCCTTTAAATCTTTATCCACTAATCTTAAATTCATGCCTGAAGCTTCAGAACCCCCTACGCCAGGGAATGATTGTGGCTATTCACCGCTGTCCAGGTTTTATACACCTGTAAAACCAACTCCAAACCTCGTAACACCCTTCATCCAAACATTTCTACATTAATGATATATTTCCTATAGCTGGGCAACCAAACTATACACAGTACTCCAAATGGGGCCTTATGAAATGTTTTGCACAGCTCCAACATGTCTTAACTGTTTTATTAACATCCTGACTGAGGATGACAAGTATACCAAATACCTTCACCACCCTTTTCTCTGTGTCACCATTTTCATGGAATTATGTACTTGCCTCCCTAGATCTGTGTTCTACAACACTCCCAGGGTCTTGCCATTTTTATACAAATCCTGCCCAGGTTTGTCATACCAAATGCAACACCTCATTTATTAAAATTCATCTGCCACTCCGCAACCCATTGGACCATTGATCAAGTACCGATTCTAACTTGAAGGCAATCTCCTTGCTTCCACACCAATCTTAGTGCCATGTGTAAAATTACTAAACATGCCACCTACATTCACAACCAAATCCTTAATATAAGTAACAGCAGATCCAGAATCAAACCCTGTGGCACACCACTCAATGCAGGCCTCCAACATCAAAAATAACCCTCCACCTATCTTCTACCTTTAAGCCAATGTTATATTCAACTGGCAAGCTCACCCTGGATCCTACGTGATCTAACCTTCCACACGATTCTACTTGTGGTATCTTGTCAAAAACCCTTCTAAAGTCCATGTAAACTACCACACTGCCCTTAGGCTTTGTGGTCGACTCTTCAAAAAAGATACACATATGCCAAAGAAACAAGACAAAAATGTCCCTTCCCTGCACATATTGAAGGCATTGAAGGTAAACACAAAATGCTGGGCTATCAGAGCGGGACAGGCAGCATCACTGGAGAGAAGAATGGGTGACATTTCGGGAAGAGACCTTTCTTCAGACGGCTTTGAAATCTCTATTTGCTTGTTATCTCTTCTACTGGTAGTTCAACGCCATCTTCTTCCAGAAGTTGCTCCAGCAACTGCCAGGCCAAGATCCAAAGATCCAGCTGATATTCAAGGTACACAAAATTGCTGGAGGAACTCAGCGGGTGCAGCAGCATCTATGGAGCGAAGGAAATAGGCGACGTTTCGGGCCGAAACCCTTCTTCAGACTGATGGGGGGTGGGGAAAGAAAGAAGGAAAAAGGGAGGAGGAGGAGCCCGAGGGCGGGCGGATGGGAGGGTGGGAGGAGACAGCTAGAGGGTGAAGGAAGGGGAGGGGACAGCACAGGCTAGCCAAATTGGGGGAATTCAATGTTGATGCCATAAGGGCGCAAGGACCCCAGACGGAATATGAGGTGCTGTTCCTCCAATTTCCGCTGTTGCTCACTCTGGCAATGGAGGAGACCCAGGACAGAGAGGTCGGATTGGGAATGGGAGGGGGAGTTGAAGTGCTGAGCCACCGGGAGGTCAGGTAGGTTAAGGCGGACTGAGCGGAGGTGTTCGGCGAAACGGTCGCCCAACCTACGCTTGGTCTCACCGATGTAAATTAGCTGACATCTAGAGCAGCGGATGCAGTAGATGAGGTTGGAGGAGATACAGGTGAACCTTTGTCGCACCTGGAACGACTGCTTGGGACCTTGAATGGAGTCGAGGGGGGAGGTGAAGGGACAGGTGTTGCATTTCTTGCGGTTGCAACGGAAAGTGCCCAGGGAGGGGGTGGTGCGGGAGGGAAGGGAAGAATTGACGAGGGAGTTGCGGAGGGAGCGGTCTTTGCGGAAGGCAGACATGGGGGGAGATGGGAAGATGTGGCGAGTGGTGGGGTCACGTTGGAGGTGGCGGAAATGGCGGAGGATTATGTGTTGTATTTGCCGGCTGGTGGGGTGAAAGGTGAGGACCAGAGGGACTCTGCCCTTGTTGCGTGTGCGGGGATGGGGAGAGAGAGCAGTGTTGCGGGGTATGGATGAGACCCTGGTGTGAGCCTCATCTATGGTGGCGGAGGGGAATCCCCGTTCCCTGAAGAACGAGGACATTTCCGATGCCCTGGTATGAAATGTCTCATCCTGGGAACAGATGCGGCGTAGGCGGAGGAATTGGGAGTAGGGGATGGAGTCTTTACAGGGGGCAGGGTGGGAAGACGTGTAGTCCAGATAGCCATGTGAGTCAGTGGGTTTATAATGTATGTCGGTCAGGAGTCTGTCACCTGCGATGGAGATGGTGAGGTCAAGGAATGGTAGGGAAGTGTCGGAAATCGTCCAGGTGTATTGGAGTGCCGGATGGAAGTTGGTGGTGAAGTGGATGAAGTCAGTCAGTTGTGTGTGGGTGCAGGAGGTGGCACCAAAGCAGTCGTCAATGTAGCGGAGGTAGAGGTCGGGGATGGGGCCCTGGTACGCATCGAACAAGGATTGTTCAACGTACCCGACAAAGAGGCAGGCGTAGCTGGGGCCCATGCGTGTGCCCATAGCTACGCCTTGTGTTTGGAGGAAATGGGAGGAGTAAAATGTAAAGTTATTGAGGGTGAGGACCAACTCCGCTAAGCGGAGGAGAGTGTCAGTGGCTGGGTAAAGGTTGCTCCCCTGGTCGAGGAAGAACCGGAGGGCTTTGAGGCCATCCTGGTGGGGGATGGAGGTGTAGAGTGACCGGACATCCATGGTGAAGATGAGGGGGTGAGGGCCCAGAGAGTGAAATGCGTGGAGGCGGCGGAGAGTGTCTGAGGTGTCTAGAACAAAGGTGGGGAGGGATTTGACCAAGGGGGATAGGATGGAGTCAAGGTATGTGGAGATGAGTTCGGTGGGGCACGAACACGCAGAGACAATGGGTCTGCCGGGAGAGCCGGGTTTGTGGATTTTCTTGTGGATATTCAATTTCAGTCATGTTTTTGCTATCCAATCACCTGTATTGCTCCAGCTGGTTCAGCTAAGGCTGAAACTTGTGTGGTGCAGCCACAGAATTAACCACATAACCATATAACAATTACAGCACGGAAACAGGCCATCTCGGCCCTACAAGTCCGCGCCGAACAATTTTTTTTTTTTTTTTTTTCCCTTAGTCCCACCTGCCTGCACTCATACCATAACCCTCCATTCCCTTCTCATCCATATGCCTATCCAATTTATTTTTAAATGATACCAACGAACCTGCCGCCACCACTTCCACTGGAAGCTCATTCCACACCGCTACCACTCTCTGAGTAAAGAAGTTCCCCCTCATGTTACCCCTAAACTTCTGTCCCTTAATTCTGAAGTCATGTCCTCTGGTTTGAATCTTCCCTATTCTCAAAGGGAAAAGCTTGATCACATCAACTCTGTCTATCCCTCTCATCATTTTAAAGACCTCTATCAAGTCCCCCCTTAACCTTCTGTGCTCCAGAGAATAAAGACCTAACTTATTCAACCTATCTCTGTAACTTAGTTGTTGAAACCCAGGCAACATTCTAGTAAATCTCCTCTGTACTCTCTCTATTTTGTTGACATCCTTCCTATAATTGGGCGACCAAAATTGTACACCATACTCCAGATTTGGTCTCACCAATGCCTTGTACAATTTTAACATTACATCCCAGCTTCTATACTCAATGCTCTGATTTATAAAGGCTAGCATACCAAAAGCTTTCTTTACCACCCTATCTATATGAGATTCCACCTTCAAGGAACTATGCACGGTTATTCCCAGATCCCTCTGTTCAACTGTATTCTTCAATTCCCTACCATTTATCATGTACGTCCTATTTTGATTTGTCCTGCCAAGGTGTAACACCTCACATTTATCAGCATTAAACTCCATCTGCCATCTTTCAGCCCATTTTTCCAAATGGCCTAAATCACTCTGTAGACTTTGGAAATCCTCTTCATTATCCACAACACCCCCTATCTTGGTATCATCTGCATACTTACTAATCCAATTTACCACCCCTTCATCCAGATCATTGATGTACATGACAAACAACAAAGGACCCAACACAGATCCCTGAGGCACCCCACTAGTCACCTGCCTCCAACCCGACAAACAGCCATCCACCACTACCCTCTGGCTTCTCCCATTCAGCCACTGCTGAATCCATCTTGCTATTCCTGCATTTATACCCAACAGTTTAACCTTCTTAACCAACCTTCCATGAGGAACCTTGTCAAAGGACCCTAAAGTCCTTCAAAAAATTCAAGAAGATTAGTCAAACATGACCTTCCAGGCACAAATCCATGTTGACTGTTCCTAATCAGACCCTGTTTATCCAGATGCTTATATATATTATCTTTAAGTATCTTTTCCATTAATTTGCCCACCACTGAAGTCAAACTAACAGGTCTATAATTGCTAGGTTTACTCTTAGAACCCTTTTTAAACAATGGAACAACATGCGCAGTACGCCAATCCTCGGGGACTATTCCCGTTTCTAATGACATTTGAAATATTTCTGTCATAGCCCCGGCTATTTCTACACTAACTTCCCTCAATGTCCTAGGGAATATCCTGTCAGGACCTGGAGACTTATCCACTTTTATATTTTTCAAAAGTGTCAGTACTTCTTTTACTTTGAAACTCATAGTATCCATAACTACTCTACTAGTTTCCCTTACCTCACATAATTCAATATCCTTCTCCTTGGTGAATACCGAAGAAAAGAAATTGTTCAATATCTCCCCCATCTCTTTTGGCTCTGCAGATAGCTGCCCACTCTGTTTCTCCAATGGACCAATTTTATCCCTCGTTATCCTTTTGCTATTAATATAGCTGTAGAAACCCTTTGGATTTACTTTCACCTTACTTGCCAAAGCAACCTCATATCTTCTTTTAGCTTTTCTAATTTATTTCTTAAGATTCTTTTTACATTCCTTATACTCCTCAAGCACCTCATTTACTTCATGCTGCCTATAATTATTGTAGATCTCCCTCTTTTTCCGAACAAGATGTCCAATTTCCCTTGAAAACCAGGGCTCTTTCCAACCGAACAGGAACATAAAGATTCTGTACTCTTAAAATTTCCCCTTTAAATGTCCACCATTTCTCTTCTACATCTTTCCCATAAAACAAAATGTCCCACTCCACTCCTTTTAAATCATCTCGCATCTCATCAAAGTTAGCCTTTCTCCAATCAAAAATCTCAACCCGAGGTCCAGTTCTGACCTTCTCCATAATTATATTGAAACTAATGGTATTGTGATCACTGGACCTGAAGTGCTCCCCAACGCATATCTCCGCCACCTGTCCCGTCTCATTTCCTAACAGGAGGTCCAGCACTGCCCCTCCTCTAGTAGGTACCTCTATGTATTGCTGCAAAAAACTATCCTGCACACATTTTACAAACTCCAAACCATCCAGCCCATTTACAGAATGTGTTTCCCAGTCTATGTGTGGAAAGTTGAAATCTCCCACAATCACTACCTTGTGCTTACTACTAATATCTGCTATCTCCTTACATATTTGCTCTTCCAATTCTCGTTCCCCATTTGGCGGTCTATAATACACCCCTATAAGTGTTGCTACACCTTTCCCACTTCTCAGTTCCACCCAAATAGCCTCCCTAGATGAGCCCTCCAATCTATCCTTCCAAAGCACTGCTGTAATATCTTCCCTGACTAGCAATGCAACACCACCACCTCTTGCCCCTCCAATTCTATCACACCTGAAGCAACGAAATCCTGGAATATTTATTTTCCAATCACAGCCCTCCTGCAACCATGTTTCACTGATTGCCACAACATCATACTTCCAGGTGTCTATCCAGACTCTAAGCTCATCCACCTTTCTTACAATGCTCCTAGCATTAAAATATGCACATTTAAGAAACCCCCCGTCTCTTCTTCTCTGTTTATTTCCTTTTTTTTTCTTTCTCCTCTTGTGTCCGAGTGCTTCCCTTTTCTGCTACCTGCCTCCCATTCGGTCTACTAGCTTTCTCTATTTGAGTCCCTCGCCCCAACCATTCTAGTTTAAAGTCTCCCCAGTGACCTTTGCAAATTTCCCCGCCAGGATGTTGGTCCCCCTCGGGTTCAAGTGCAACCCATCCTTTCTGTACAGGTCCCACCTTCCCCAAAAGAAGTCCCAATGATCCAGAAACTTGAATCCCTGCCCTCTGCACCAGTCTTTCAGCCACGCATTTATCCTCCACCTCGCTCCATTCTAGTTTACAAGTGGATGGTCATAAATATCCTCAGTGTGTGTTCTATAACAAAAAGTCAATTGAAGTGTAAAATAGATTCCGAAAATAGACATACCTTTCTGAGCTTCACTGTGGGCAGTGATTACCAGGCAGAACAAGAAAAGCTTTAAGGATGTGCTGATGCTTCTTTGAAAAACAACATCCAGACAAAATTCAGGAAATCTCTGGGCCATGACCACAAACTGAAGGTGCATCAGAACGGTATTGAAACCCTTGAGGTCATGCGTCTGGAGCACACCAATGCTCTGCATAAGCAGTGGAAGAGCTTACTAATCAACTTACTACTTGTCTGCCCTGTCTGTTACCTCCTTCCCATCTGTGGAAGAACCTACACTTCTCACATTGGCCTTGTTAACCCCTCAGAACGTACAAAAACAGAATGGAAGTCACCATTGATCCAGAAAAGACAACCCTGAAACTAATATAAATGTACAAGGAAGAAAAGGTAAAATAACCTCAACTGAAGGGGCTGTCCTACTGCGGCGACCTAATCTGCAATTTTAGAAGAGTTTGCCCTCGACTCAAACTCGCAGCATGGTCGACACGTGGTCCTAGGTGGTCACTGGAACTCTCCTTCATGCTCGTGGGAAGCTAGGTCGCGGGACATTCTTCAGCATGTTGAAAAAATTTCCGCCAGTAGAATTTGGTCGGCATGGTTCTTTTTAACTCATAGTGCAGTGGAGTCGCTATTTAGTTACAGGCAGTCGAGGGCAGCCATAGGCAGTCTCCTTCGCTGACCAGGCATTTTGATTGGCTCATTGGAGTTTTCAGGACCAAAGAAAACCGACCGGTAGGTAAAATGCCCGCTAAACGATATTATGCTTCTTAAGTGTCTCCACTCCTTCTCCCCCCCTTCTCTCTCCTCCCACCCCCCTTCTCTCGCTCTCCTCCCCCCCCTCCCCCCTTCTCTCTCTCCTCCCCCCCCTTCTCTCTCCCCCCTCCCCCCACGCTCTCTAAAAGGCTTACCGTTACTGTGCAGCCGTCTTTTACCTTCCTCTTCATCGCGGGTGTAAATTTCAGACAGCACTCCCCCGCTTTCCCTGGCCTCCGCCTTTGCGATGTGTGTGTGTGTGTGTGTGTGTGTGTGTGTGTGTGTGTGTGTGTGTGTGTGTGTGCGCGCGCGCGTGTGTGCGCGCACGCGCGCGCGGTCGATCCAGCTCGCGGTTTCAACGCGGACGGTCGATCCAGCTTGAGGTTTTCCAGGCGAGTGCCCTCGAGCATGAAGGTTAAAGACACTCTTCTTAACTCGTGGATTAGGGCGCCGCAGTGGGACAGCCCCTTTACCCCCAAGCCAAGACCTACGTATCCAGTATAGGACACGTGTCCAGTATTTTGCCCAATGTCAGTTAATACTAAAGTGTGGTACGCAATTAAAGCATTAAAACAAACAATTCTTGACAATGGCAACAATTCAATAATGATGAATTCCGTTTTTCTTGCCACGTACAACATTCTCAATCTTTGTTACATTTTCCGATACAGTATTTAAGATGATGTTATTTCATTCAAATTGCTGCCTTTCTGAAAGCATTCAATACAATAAGGTTCCTCAAGAAATATTTGAGAATGCAGTAAACAAAACTATCTTCTTCTGTGCCCCAAGTAATAATATTTGACCTTATAAATTTTAGGATTGAGAAAGTATTCACCATATCAACCCAAGCATAAATGTTCGCTCCATAGTTAGCAGAATGAATGTTAATTGGTTACCAATGACAGAAAATTAGATTTCCAATGTCAGTTTGTCTAAAGAGTAACCTTTTTTGAACTATGTTAAAAGAACATCTTGTTCGAGTCTGGGAAATGGTATTTAGTCTTAGAAAAGTATAGATCACATGGGTTAACACAAAGACCTTGTAAAAGTATCATTTTTCTCCAACTTTTCTTATTTAAAAGACACATTTGTCTTCAGTATTCAAACAAGGCAGGTGGCTAATTCCAACACTATAACTTTACAGCAGCTGAGACCCTTTCCATGATTACCTTTAAATTTACAGAATGACTTGCATTCAATAGTTCACAATTTAATCAAACTTGCAAATAATATCAAATTGTGAAGGATACTCAAATCTGGCCAAGTGGCTAAGGGACCAACATCATCTGCATAAAATACATAAATGAATGAATTTAGTATGGATCAGAAAGGCAATGCAAAGGACTTCAATAAGGCATTTGACAAGGTCCCACTTGGAAAACTAATCCAAAGGTTAAAGCCTACGAGATCCAGGAACCATTTGATGCAAAATTGGCTTGTTAAGAGGCAAAGAGTTATGTTTGAGTGTTGTTCTGGTAATCGGAAACCTGTAACCAATAGTGTGCTACAGAAGTTAATAGTTTTTGTTACGTACATTGACAATTCAGATACGAATATAGGGGGGTTGCACATAAGGTCACTGGGTCATAGGGCTTGACGCACGGAGCCGCTCAATCCATCTGGAGGACATCCGTCACTTCCGGTATATGTTATTAATGCAAGAAACGCGTACTTTCCTACCTGTTAAAAACCGCCAAAATGTTGAATTTTTGCGCTGAAAAATTTTGTGGGAGTCGGGGTAAGTGTGAGAGACATGTACCCAACTTTAGGATTCCAAAAGTGAAGCGAAATGAAGGTAAAGAGAAGCGAGAACTGAAGGGACAACAGCAGCTAAAGTGCTTGGTAAACATTGGCTGCGGAATTGAAAATATTGGAAATTATCGCGTTTGTTCACTGCATTTCATCAACAGTAAGGCATTATTTGTGTTTTTTCTTGATTCCTTTGGTATCTAAAAATTCTCAGAAGTGATAAATCTGGCTGTAAATTTTTCTTCAGATGCGTTTTCATTTTGTATGTAAAAACCCACTTGGGAACAATGGGTGATTTAAAAAAAATTACAGCCCGATTTATCACTTCTGAAACTTTTTAGATGCCAAAGAAATCAAGAAAAAACACAAATAATGCCTTAGTTGATGAAATGCAGTGAGCAAACCTCCAATGTTCGCCAAGCACTCTGGCTGTTGTTGTCCCTTCAGCTCTCGCTTCTATCTACCGTCATTTCTCCTCACTCTTGGAATTCTGAAGTAGGCTAAATGTCTCACATGCTTATCCTGATTTCCACAATTATTTACAGCGCAAAAATTGACAATTTCAGCAGGTTTTAACGGGCCCGCTGCGCTGGAAACAATGGTAAGTGCCTACCTGCAGTTCATCGCGTGTACTCCATTTGGAGTAGCGTAGCAACAGTACGGGTCATGGGTCATGACCCGACTGCCGTGAAACCTCCCTATAGGATAGGTATGTTACAAAACTTACCTTCAGCGGCGTTGTAATTCTGCCACTGGCCTTGTGCGCGATTTTGGCGCGTTTGGGGGGGGGGGGGAGCGGGGTTAAAACTGTTTTTTTTCCCGACCTAGTCCTGAATTATATTTGTTGGAGTGCAAGATTTTGCTAAAGAACCGTTCCGACGGCCGTTCTGTGTGTTTAAAAAAAAAATTCACCCGACAAGTTAATCGCTGGAATGATTTTAAAAGCAGCTTCTGAAGCCGTCAATGCCGACAACTGGGACGGATTTTATGGAGGGATCAGGTAAAAGAAAGTAGTTTATTTTTATGTATAAAGGTGTTTCTTAAGATGTATTTAATTCACATTTTAAGTTGCGAAACGGTGATTTTTCCCCCCGAAGAACCGGCAGTGGATATGGGGGTATAAATTCACCGCAACCCCAACGTTCTAAATGGTCCCATTCCAGAAAATCCCACAGGCAAGCTGATTTAAATGGCCATTAATTTACAGGTATTAAACATTAAATTCCTTCCATTTGGCCTATAAACCCATGACAATGAGATTTAAAAATTATGTTATATTCTGAATTATTGTGTGAATGTTATTTGGACACTTAGGCTATTTAAAAATGTTAATCTATTCTTAAGAAATGGATAGATGTTTAGATCTAGTAATTGAATTTTGTAATTAGCTACAATTAGGTAACTAACTAATTATATGCTTTAATTTCAAGTCATCCAAGTAAGATAGTTTCATATTTGTTTCAGAATGCTTCAATCTATAATAACTGAATATTTCTCTCAGTTCTCTTAAATTTTAAGAAAGTTATCATCCTTTAAATGTTCTCGATCACAGCTTTTGTGTTAAGTCAATGAAAAAGCAATAGGGAACAAGATGCCAATTCCCGAGTATGAAAATGGCCGTAACGTTTTTAATACTGAAGATATGAAAGTGAATTAGGTGTCAAATTAAACTATTTTTTATGCTTTATCTGATGGGGTATATTAAAGACGATTTTTAAAATCTCAAAATTTTGTAACATTGCTATATAGGAGGCATAATTCCCAACTTTGCAGATGACACAAAGTTGGCAGTCTTTTTGATGGCTAGAATTGTCTGAGTATTAAATAATATTGTGGAGGAAAGAACTGCAGATGCTGGTTTAAATCGAAGGTAGACAAAATACTGGAGTAACCCAGTGGGACAGGCAGCATCTCTGAAGAGAAGGAATGGGCGACGTTTCGGGTCGCGACCCTTCTTCAGACAATATTAAATAATATTGTCACTCGATAAAACGGGCAAAATAACAGATCTAATTTAATCCTGGTAAATGCAAGTTGATGCTCATTGGGGAGAACCAAGAGTAGGGTCCAAGGATCCATGAAGATAACAGAAGATAAAGCGTTAGGTTTTCCATGATTAGTTCGGTACATACAGGCAGCTTTAGATAAGATGAAAGCAGCATAAAGTATACGAACATTCATTAGCTTGGATATAGATGTTATGGTGCAACCTTGTAAGATACAGATAAGGCCACAGTTCCAATAGACATAGAAACATAGAAAATAGGTGCAGGAGTAGGCCATTCGGCCCTTCGAGCCTGCACCGCCATTTAATATGATCATGGCTGATCATCCAACTCAGTATCCTTATCTGCCTTCTCTCCATACCCCCTGATCCCTTTAGCCACAAGGGCCACATCTAACTCCGTTAAATATAGCCAATGAATTGGCCTCAACTACCTTCTGTGGCAGAGAGTTCCAGAGATTCACCACACCCTGTGTGAAAAACGTTTTTCTCATCTCATAGAAACATAGAAAATAGGTACAGGAGTAGGCCATTCGGCCCTTCGAGCCTGCACCGCAATTCGATATGATCATGGCTGATCATCCAACTCAGTATCCCATCCCTGCCTTCTCTCCATACCCCCTGATCCCTTTAGCCACAAGGGCCACATCTAACTCCCTCTTAAACATAGCCAATGAATTGGCCTCAACTACCTTCTGTGGCAGAGAATTCCACAGATTCACCACTCTGTGTAAAAAATAATTTTCTCTGTCCTAAAAGACTTCCCTCTTATCCTTAAACTGTGACCCCTAGTTCTGGACTTCCCCAACATTGGGAATAATCTTCCTGCATCTAGCCTGTCCAACCCCTTTAGAATTTTGTAAGTTTCTATAAGATCCCCCCTCAATCTTCTGAATTCCAGCGTGTACAAGCCGAGTCTATCCAGTCTTTCTTCATATGAAAGTCCTGCCATCCCAGGAATCAGTCTGGTGGACCTTCTCTGTACTCCCTCTATGGCAAGAATGTCTTTCCTCAGATTAGGAGACCAAAACTGTACGCAATACTCCAGGTTTGGTCTCACCAAGACCCTGTACAACTGCAGTAGAACCACCCTGTTCTTATACTCAAATCCTTTTGCTATGAATGCTAACATACCATTTGCTTTCTTCACTGCCTGCTGCACCTGCATTCCTACTTTCAATGACTGGTGTACCATGACACCCAGGTCTCGTTGCATCTCCCCTTTTCCTAATCGGCCACCATTCAGATAATAATCTGCTTTCCTGTTTTTGCCACCAAAGTGGATAACCTCACATTTATCCACATTATACTGCATCTGCCATGCATTTGCCCACTCACCCAACCTATCCAAGTCACCTTGCAGCCTCCCAGCTTCGTGTCATCCGCAAACTTGGAGATGTTGCATTCAATTCCCTCGTCCAGATCATTAATATATATTGTAAATAGCTGGGGTCCCAGCACTGAGCCTTGCGGTACCCCACTTGTCACTGCCAGCCATTCTGAAAAGGACCCGTTTACTCCCACTCTTTGCTTCCTGTCTGCCAGCCAGTTCTCTATCCACATCAACACTGAACCCCCAATACCATGTGCTTTAAGTTTGTATACTAATCTCTTATGTGGGACCTTGTCGAAAGCCTTCTGAAAGTCCAGATATAACAAATCCACTGGTTCTCCCTTATCCACTCTACTAGTTACATCCTCGAAAAATTCTATAAGATTCATCAGACATGATTTACCTTTCATAAATCCATGTTGACTTTGTCCAATGAATTCACCGCTTTCCAAATGTGCTGCTATCCCATCTTTAATAACTGACTCCAGAATTTTCCCCACCACCGATGTTAGACTAACTGGTCTGTAATTCCCCGTTTTCTCTCTCCCTCCCTCCCTTTTTAAAAAGTGGGGTTAAATTAGCTACCCTCCAGTCCTCAGGAACTACTCCAGAATCTAAAGAGTTTTGAAAAATTATCACTAATGCATCCACTATTTCTGCGGCTACTTCCTTAAGTACTCTGGGATGCAACTTATCTGGCCCTGGGGATTTATCGGCCTTTAATCCATTCAATTTACCTAACACCACTTCCCGGCTAACCTGGATTTCACTCAGTTCCTCCATCTCATTTAACCCCTGGTCCCTTGCTATTTCCGGCAGATTGTTTATGTCTTCCTTAGTGAAGACAGAACCAAAGTAGTTATTCAATTGGTCTGCCATGTACCAATACTACATGCAATTACCATACTAGAGGGAGATTGAGTGCACGGAAAGTGTAGATGCATCAGAATGTTTCTTGGTTGGAAACTTCCAATTATGATAAAAGGTAGGCTCCAAGACAAAAAAAATGTGTCTGCCATAAGTATTCATGAACAACCGTGCAATTGCCTTAAGATACGAGGAACTGCAGATGCTGGATTACAAAAAAAAAGATAAAGTGCAGAAGTAACAGTGAGTAATAGTGAAAGGCTTGGATAGAGTGGATGTGGAAAGGATGTTTCCACTAGTGGGAGAGTCTAGGACTAGAGGTCATAACCTCAGAATTAAAGGACATTATTTTAAGGAGATGAGGAGGAATTTCTTTAATCAGAGGGTGGTGAATCTGTGGAATTATTTGCCACAGACAGCTACGTGGTATTAAGAATAAAACAAGATTACAAATAATAAAAATAACTAACTATTCAGTTTTCTTATTATTGGGCTGTAAGCTTCACTGACAGTGAAAATGCTGACTTATCGGTGCTAAGAAGCTGCTTGCTGAAAGTACGTATTGCCGTGTCTTATCAGTGCTAAGGAGCTGTATGAATTGTTTGCTTGAGCACGTACTGACTATTATCTGTGTTGGGGGGGCTGCTCACGCACCTCATGTACTACTACTATCAGCGGCATACGAGTTGTGGTCGCACGTATGGCTAGTATTGTGTAGGACGCATCTTGCCTGTACCTGAGTAACATCCAAACCGCAAAATGATTTGCTACTACGATAAACAAAGTTGTACAACAGTTTGTACAAATTGCACGTGTGCGATAACAAATACATAAATTATATTTGTTAATTAGGTGGATGATGCTAATAAGCTGTGCCTAATGACAATGCTGATAGGATAAGAATGTGTCGTACCATATTGTAATATTGTATACGGATGCTTAATGACTATATAATCTTTGCTTTTCTGGACTGTTAGTCAGTTCTTAGAACTTGCACCTCGGAGCTGCTGGCTTGTGTGGCGAGTGCTAAGAACTCTACAGCGCTGTATTAGAAATTGTTAAGTTGTAACAAGTGTTTGTATTGAATTTTATTAAACTAAAGATTGACTTAAAAGAATCTGAATCCTCATTTGGTGTCAGAAGTGGGATTCTTTTAGGTTCCTTGGCAACTCAACGAACGAAATAAGAGTTGCATTGCATGCAGAGCGGTTTTAAGGAACCAGCTGGCAGAGTGAGTAAATTACCGCTTTATAATCCTCTATACCGTAGATCTGTAGCCAGTGGTCCATTCTTTGTTGTGTTGCACGGGACCTTTACAGAATCAAGTCATTCTAACCAACCTTGTTAATTGGAATAAATAGACGAGAAAAGATTGGTCATTGGGAATGACTAATAGTGATCAGATAAATGGAATAAATAGACTTGAGAAAAGATTGGTCATTGGGAATGACTAATAGAGATTGGATAAATGGAATAAGACTTTTGGAAAGACTCGGCCATTTGGGATGGCGCGACTCGGTCATTGGGAATGACCAAAGGTAACTGACGGCTGAACTGGATAAATTAATCTGACCATTTGGAATGGCAGAAGGTAGTTAAAGATTTGGAAAATGGGTTGGCTAAACACCGACAGTGCTAAATTCATCCCGACCATTTGGAATGGCGGGATGTAGTTAAAAACGATTGAATTTGGATCCAGTGATCAACCACGGTTGCTAAATAAGAAATAGTAAAACGTTAACGTCATTATTATATTGTTGTAAGAATAAAGCACAAGAATAATAATACTGTGTATAGAATAAGTGGGTTGTGAATATTGTAATAATAAGTGTGATCAATATATTAACTGTGATAAGTATATTAAGTTGGGTAATGTATTAGACACCACCAAGAATCCTAGCAGCCCCTTACAAAATTTATGTGACAAACATCCCGAATATTCTCAGCAATTCCGAGAATTATCAGGGGCATTAAAAAATAAATTGGGTGGTGAACAATGGCCCCAGGGTGGTCCAAAAAAAAAATCCAGATCTGGTAAAACAAGCCCAGGAGTTAATATGGAAAAGAAATACAAGTAAAAAAGTAAGAAAATTATTGAATTGTGGCAAAATTAGTGTGAAGAAGAACGAGATAAAACCATTCTGTCCAATTGGCAAGATAATGCAGTCAAATTAGACATAAAATTAACAAGTGCAGGAATTCCGAAACCCTTGGAGGTATTGAAACGAGAGTGTGCACACGAAAGGAATAAACGAGGGAAGGAGAAAGAGAAAGAGAAGGAAAAAGATAAGATCAAGGACAAACAGGCTGGAGAATCTAAAACCGGTGAAAAAGGGCTGCGCAGTTCAATGGTTGGCTTTCAGTTAGCAGAGGGAGACGAAGGAGAAACGTGGGAAAATGATTGGAATTCGGCTCCTAGTGCCCCATCACAAACAAACAAGGAGAAGCCCCAGTTTACAGACACCGAAGCATGACCTACTAGGTCCCAGTCTAGAAACCAGGCACAAGAAGAACCAGGAGGAAAGGAGGTCACACAGTTGGGACTATGGAAGGGAGCACTTGGCTGAGAAAGCCAAACCCCAGAAACAAGAAGGGAAGGTGCAATCCACAAGCTTTCATTTAATTTTAAAAGAACAACGATATCCGTACATCACGCCGATTCCCGAGACTTATGGGCACTAGTTCAGCAAGTATTAACAGCAATTGAGTATTCCAGCTTCTGTTGGCAGCCGTGGGCCTCACTCTCCAGCAGCCAATCGATATATCAAAGGTTTTGGATATGAAACCAGAGGAAGGAGAGGCTGCAGAAGATTTTCTGGAAAAGTTTAAAAACATCTACGGCAACCAGTCAGGTGACACCCAGTATCAGCAAGGAAATGACTGGCCACAGTTTTGTGCTATGTTTATGAACTGCTTGTCTTCCAGCATCGCAATGGCTATTAAAACCAATAATATTTCGTTCGTAATATCAGAGTCTTCACCGGCCCGCATGTTAAGAGCTGTGAAAGCCTTTTGGAAAAACTGTTCTATTGGAGACAGGGAAGCCCAAGTAAAGATAAAAAAAAATAAAAAAATATGTGAGCAAGCCGAACTATTTGCACTGACTAGAGCCTGCACCCTGGCTGAAGGACTATCTGCAAATATTTACATGGACTCCCAACATGCTTTTGGAGTGGTTCATGATTACGGACAATTATGGAAGAATGGGGAGGTTTCTAACCTCTTCAGAGACAGTGATATCTCACAAAAAAAATGGTTTCTAATTTGCTACAGGCCATTACCTAGTCAGCTTGCTGTTATAAAAGTTAGAGCCCATACTACGGGCTAAAGCCCCAGAGACATAGGAAATCACCTTGCCGACTAGGCGGCGAAGAAAGTGTCTAGGAGTTACAAAATTGTTGTGCCCCGAATGATGAGGCAGACTAAAAATTACACTAGGAATAAGTCTCCCTCGGAAAAAGGAATGCCAACCATCCAAGAAGTACTTCAAATACAGGGGGACGCTCCTGCAGAGGTGAAACAGCTGTGGCAGGACCAAGGGTGTATGTACGATCCTGCCACCAGCTTATGGGTTACGCCTGCCGCACAGACTTGTATGTCTGACGAGCTTGCGTTGTGGGTTATTGAATGTGTATACTTTGCAACTCATTGTAGGGCCAAGACTGTAAGTGATATGCTTTCAGAGACCTGGTGGCATCCAAAACTTCTGGACTTGTCCCAGCGATGTCTGTTTTGCCAGCAGCATAATCCAGGTAAGGGCTTGCCCTGTGAACCAGGTAAGACCTCTTGATCAGCAAGTCCCTTTGAGACCTTGCAAATGGACTACATTGAGTTGGAAAGATGTCAGTGTTATAAGTATGTTGTTGTAATTGTTGATGTTTTCAGTAAATGGATAAGTTTGCGTTAGCACCTCTCATGTGTGTGGTAGCATTATGTTTTTGAATAAATCAGACCAAGAGGAAAAATAAATACTCAAGGGACTGAGTGTAGCATGTTTGAAAGATTCTGTGTGTAACTGATTTTACAAAGGATGTGAGTTTATTGCAATAGACAGAATCAGGGATTGTAAAATGAGCGAATGCAAAGATGTTGTTAATAAATCATCTATCTAGGAAGTTACTGCGATGTATAAAACTGCAGTTGCCGTGTGTCTGCCTAACACCGCCATACCATCTGTGTGTGAAACCATGTGGACAAATGAAATGGATTGAAGCTTCTCATTCACAGGTCAGGGCTGCATATGGTGAAGCACCAGCGTTCAAAGTCCCATCTAATATTGAGCCAGGTTGCTATGTCATACTAAAATCGAGGGTCGCGCTGAATCGGTTCATCTGCACCACCGCAAATTGATTGGGGAGCCCAATCAAAAGGGGGGAGAAGAGTAATTGGAGAAGATGGAGAAGAGTAATTTTATTTTAAGTCAGCCCGAACAAAATTCTCCAACTTCTTGCAAAAAGTGCTTCTTGCAAAAAGTGCTTTATCTTGTTCTGCTAGACTGTGATAAGGTTATCCGTGTAGCCAGCAAACAAGGTCTATCGATCTGCAGAGTTGTTTTAGTTTTTACAATTCTGCTTTGCTTGGGAGTCGCATCCTTATGTTTACTTGTATCCTTATGAGTTTAGTTGAATCTTAATAAGTTTAATTTTTTAATCTTTAGTTGAATCTTGATAAGTTTAGTTTTTGAATCTTTAGTTACTATATTGTTAAGAAATGCGACTGATTATTGGACTGACTGACTGAAGGACGTTTAAACGCAAGTGATTAAGTCAATTAAGTAAATTTAGTTAGAAATTAGCTTTTTGCGAGCCTTTTTGTGAGCTTTTGTATAGTCCAGATGAATTGAAATGAGGTGATTTATCCTGCCATGCATCCTGATTCTACTGCAGATGGATGGAAATAAAGGAGAAATGTGACGATGTGTCCCAGGACATGCGTATAGAGTCTTACACCTCTGTAAAGGAGATGTGGTACAGTGCAATGGCCCAGATGCCTTTGGGTCCTGGAACATCACCAGGATTTTGTGTTTAAGAAAGAACTGCAGATGCTGGAAAATCAAAGGTACACAAAAATGCTGGAGAAACTCAGCGGGTGCAGCAGCATCTATGGAGCGAAGGAAATAGGCAACGTTCGGGCCGAAACCCTTCTTGAGACCATCACCAAGATTGACTACTGTAACGGGATACTGCGTCAGCCTGATCAGCAGGTAGACTTAGATAACCAACACCTGTGGGGATTACCCTGTTGGTTTGGGGAGTGCAAATTTGACTTTTTCTGCAGACGGAATCCCTTGGAAGATAACTTGGCAAAGGAACATTTGTATGATGAACTGTGCTATAAAGAGGCCTTGGTTACTAACCCATGGCTAGAGGAATGGGTCATACAAACAAGGAGAAAGTGACATTTTGACAAAACAGAGTGATCAGAAGTTGTTCTTACGGACACATGATGCCTTGTTTTTGCCTGAGTCCGTAGCATGTTACCCTTTCACCTCAGTTGAAGGATTGTTGAAAGGATGGTAAATGCACAAGTTAAGAAAGAATTGTTAGAAGACGAATGTATTAGAATGAACAAAATGGAGATAGACCAGTGGTATTAAGTCCAGTATAGTTAAGCACCGTAAGGGCTAGGGTAGAGGCACAGCAGAGGTGTAGGGAACAGCATTGGTGTCAACAAGCCACCCTGCTGACCTACGTGGTCCAGGTTTTGGGGGCTATAAAGCATCACGAGGTTAAGAATAATCTTGGATGACTAATAAACCATTGCTGATGAATCTCCGCATATGTAATTATCCTATTAGTGGTCATTAGAATGACCAAAGGGGGGAATGTGGTATTAAGAATAAAACAAGATTACAAATAATAAAAATAACTAACTATTCAGTTTTCTTATTATTGGGCTGTAAGCTTCACTGACAGTGAAAATGTTGACTGTTATCGGTGCTAAGAAGCTGCTTGCTGAAAGTACGTATTGCCGTGTCTTATCAGTGCTAAGGAGCTGTATGAATTGTTTGCTTGAGCACGTACTGACTATTATCTGTGTTGGGGGGGCTGCTCACGCACCTCATGTACTACTACTATCAGCGGCATACGAGTTGTGGTCGCACGTATGGCTAGTATTGTGTAGAACGCATCTTGCCTGTACCTGAGTAACACCCAAATCGCAAAATGATTCGCTACTACGATAAACAAAGTTGTACAACAGTTTGTACAAATTGCACGTGTGCGATAACAAATGCATAAATTATATTTGTTAATTTAGGTGATTGGATGATGCTAATAAGCTGTGCCTAATGACTATGCTGATAGGATAAGAATGTGTCGTACCATATTGTAATATTTTATACATAGAAACATAGAAAATAGGTGCAGGAGTAGGCCATTCGGCCCTTCGAGCCTGCACCGCCATTCGATATGATCATGGCTGATCATCCAACTCAGTATCCCATCCCTGCCTTCTCTCCATACCCCCTGATCCCTTTAGCCACAAGGGCCACATCTAACTCCCTCTTAAATATAGCCAATGAACTGACCTCAACTACCTTCTGTGGCAGAGAATTCCACAGATTCACCACTCTCTGTGTAAAAAATGATTTTCTCATCTCGGTCCTAAAAGACTTCCCTCTTATCCTTAAACTGTGACCCCTAGTTCTGGACTTCCCCAACATCGGGAATAGTCTTCCTGCATCTAGCCTGTCCAACCCCTTTAGAATTTTGTAAGTTTCTATAAGATCCCCCCTCAATCTTCTGAATTCCAGCGTGTACAAGCCGAGTCTATCCAGTCTTTCTTCATATGAAAGTCCTGCCATTCCAGGAATCAGTCTGGTGAACCTTCTCTGTACTCCCTCTATGGCAAGAATGTCTTTCCTCAGATTAGGAGACCAAAACTGTACGCAATACTCCAGGTGTGGTCTCACCAAGACCCTGTACAACTGCAGTAGAACCACCCTGCTCTTATACTCAAATCCTTTTGCTATGAATGCTAACATACCATTTGCTTTCTTCACTGCCTGCTGCACCTGCATTCCTACTTTCAATGACTGGTGTACCATGACACCCAGGTCTCGTTGCATCTCCCCTTTTCCTAATCGGCCACCATTCAGATAAAAGTCTACTTTCCTGTTTTTGCCACCAAAGTGGATAACCTCACATTTATCCACATTATACTGCATCTGCCATGCATTTGCCCACTCACCCAACCTATTCAAGTCACCTTGCAGCCTCCTAGCATCCTCCTCACAGCTAACACTGCCCCCCCAGCTTCGTGTCATCCGTAAACTTGGAGATGTTGCATTCAATTCCCTCATCCAGATCATTAATATATATTCTAAATAGCTGGGGTCCCAGCACTGAGCCTTACGGTACCCCACTAGTCACTGCCTGCCATTCTGATGCTTAATGACTATATAATCTTTGCTTTTCTGGACTGTTAGTCAGTTCTTAGAACTTGCACCTCGGAGCTGCTGGCTTGTGTGGTGAGTGCTAAGAACTCTACAGCACTGTATTAGAAATTGTTAAGTTGTAACAAGTGTTTGTATTGAATTTTATTAAACTAAAGATTGACTTAAAAGAATCCGAATCCTCAGCTGTGGAGGCCGTCAATAGATATTTTTAAGGCAGAGACAGATAGATTCTTGATTAGGACAGGTGTCAGAGGTTAAGGGGAGAAGGCAGTAGAATGAGGTAAGGAAGGAGAGATAGATCAGCCATGATTGAATGGCAGAGTAGTCTTGATGGGCCAAATTTCCTAATTCTGCTCCTATCACTTATGACCATATAACCTAAATTATGCACTCCAGTTTTAATGAGTTGTGAATTTATGCCAATAACTCACATTGCCCCAACTCTTTCACCCACTATTAGATTTCAGATGTGTGGGGATGGACTTTCAGGCTAAATTTCACCGGCCAATCCCACAAGAGCTTTTCTGATCAATGTTACTTTTCATAATCATTATAAACAATATGAAGCTGGACATTCCTTATTTATACACAGTAGACTGTTATTTTTCCACACAAAAATCACATTTTCCTGTTTTACCTTAAAATAGCAGAGATGGATCAGGATTAGATACCAATATTAGATACCAATAAATTAAGTAGAATTTGAATTAACCCAAGAAAATACATTCTTTAGGAGAGCTCCTCCTCTCCTCACCCCATTCACCATCAACAACACCACAGTCACATCTGTGGAGTCTTTTAAATTCCTGGGAACCATCATCTCCAAGGACCTTAAATGGGGGGCCACCATCGACTCCACAGTCAAAAAGGCACAACAGAGGATGTGCTTCCTGCGGCGGCTGAGGAAACACAATCTGCCACAGGCAATGATGGTCCAAATCTATGTTGCCATCATAGAGTCTGTCCTCACCTTCTCCATCATGGTCTGGTTTGGCTCAGCCACCAAGCACGACATCCGGAGGCTGCAGCGAATCGTCCGATCAGCTGAGAAGGTTATTAGCTGCAACTTTCCCTCCATTGACAAACTGTACACTGTAAGGGCCAGGAAGTGAGAGGATAAGATCATCTCTGACCCCTCTCACCCTAGCCACAAACTCTTTGAATCACTTCCCTCTGGAAGACGCCTCCAGCCTGTCAAAGCTGCGACAGCCAGACATAAAAACAGTTTTTTTCCCCCATGAGTAGTAGCTCTACTCAATAACCAAAAATCTGTAGCCTCCTTTTGCTCTAGTATTTTATTTAATTCACATGTTTAGTCAATAATGTTTTATTATTGATGTTTAATGTTTTATGTGTCATTCCTAACTGTGACTGTATGTCATGTTGTCACTTGTGGGCGGAGCACCAAGGTAAATTCCTTGTATGTGAATACTTGGCCAATAAACTTATTCATTCATTTGAATTGAAGCAATTCCCATCATTCTGCAAACTAATAAACAAAACACACGTCCAAGATAATAAAGCTGCTGCCCCACAGGAGACTTGCATGCTGTCATGACCTCTCCTCGCTGGTTTCGCAAATTGGCCTGGTTTCGCGAAGACATGCGGATTGGTAGGTTAATTCGGCATTGTAAATTACCCCGACCATGTACACGAGTGGTAGAATCTGTGCAAAATTAATGAAACCATGATGAGTATAACAAATGGGACCATTGCCAGATTAGTGCAACTGGATTATTGATGGTAACATGGGCTCAGTAGATTAAAAGGGCATCTTTCAGACCTGTACTATGTGATTCCAAAGCGGAAGAAAGATTCCAAGAGGAGTAAAGGGGCAACCGTGGCTGACAAGTCAGGGACAGTATAAAAATAAAAGAGAAGTACAACAGCAAAGATGAGCGGAAAGCCAGAGGATTGGGTAACGTTTAAAGAGCAACAGAAAATAACCAAAAAGGGAATACAGGGAGAAAAGATGAGGTACGAAGGTAAGCTAGGCAAGAATATAAAGGAGGATAGTAAAAGCTTCTTTAGGTAAGTGAAGAGGAAAAAATTAGTTGAGACCAAAACTGGACCCTTGAAGACTGAAAATGGTGAATTTATTATGGGGAACAAGGAAACAGCAGATGAGATGAACAGGTACTTTGGATCCGTCTTCAATAAGGAGGACACAAACGATATTCCTGATGTACTAATGGCCAGAGGATCTGGGGTGAAGGGGGAACTGAAGGATATCCACATTAGGCAGGAAATGGTGTTGGGTAGACTGATGGGACTGAAGGCTGATAAATCCCCAGGGCCTGATTGTCTGTATCCCAGGGTACTTAAGGAAGTGGTACTAGAAATTGTGGATGCATTGGTGATAATTTTCCAATGGTCAATAGATTCAGGATCAGTCCCTGTGGATTGCAGGGTAGCTAATGTTATCCCACGTTTTAAAGAAAGGCGGGAGAGAGAAAACAGGGAATTATAGACCAATTAGCCTGACATTGGTGGTGGGGAAGATACTGGAGTCAATCATAAAAGCTGAAATAGCAGCACATTTGGATAGCAGTAACAGGATCGGTCTGAGTCAGCATGGATTTACGATGGGGAAATCATGCTTGACTAATCTGGATTTTTTTTGAGGATGTAACAAGGAAAATGGACAAGGGAGAGCCAGTGGATGTAGTGTACCTGAACCTTCTGAAAGCATTTGATAAGGTGATTAGTGGGCAAAATTAGGGCACATGGTATTGGGGGTAGAGTGCTGACATGGATAGAATTTATTTAATTTAAATGGAAAGACTCCAACCCTCTGACCACACTCCAGTGGTATTCTGAAACAATATCATGTTTAAATTTAGAAAAAATCAGGAGTGACATTGTTGAAACCTTGGTTAAATTTGATAAGACTTGGGGAAAATTTATTGAACACTTTCATACAACATAAATTGCTCCCTCTTTAACCGTTATAAAAATTATTTTACCTCTATAGGGTAAAACGGACTTGACGACAAACAGACTTAAATTGTTGAAATTCGCAGTTCAGATTCGGTTTTGCTTTGCCTTGTTTATTTATTTATTTTATTTTTATTCTTATTTTATTATTATCAATTTTTTTTTCTTTCTTTAGTTTAGGGGAGTTTTGTTTTTTCCTTTTATCTTTTTCTTTTTGTCTTTTTATCTTTGTGGTTTTTTTTACATTAATAATTTTCCTTTTAAAGATTTAACTATATCTACATAGAGACCGGGAGGTCTATATTCATTGAGTATTTTGACACTGGTCTCATATTAGGATATACCTGTTATTCATGTAATCCTGATCCCTATGTATCAATACCATTGTTATGTTTATCATTATTCTTTTTGCTCTGTTTTTTATGTTTTATTTTTGTTTTCTTTGGTGAAAAAAAAACCAATAAAAAGATTTTAAAAGAAAGAAAGAAAATTGGTTGGCAGACAGGAAACAAAGAGTAGGGATTAACAAGTCCCTTTCAGAATGGCAGGCAGTGACTAGTGGGGTACTGCAAGGCTCGGTGCTGGGAGCGCAACTATTTACAATATATATTAATGATTTCGATGAAGGGATTACAAGTAACATTAGCAAATTTGCAGATGACACAAAGCTGGGTGGCAGTGTGAACTGTGAAGAGGATGCTATGAGAATGCAGGGTGACTTGGACAGGTTGAGTGAGTGGGCAGATGCATGGCAGCTGCAGTTCAATGTGGATAAATGTGATGTTATCCACTTTTGTAGCAAAAACAGGAAGGAAGATTATCTAAATGGTGTCATGTTGGGAAAAGGGGAAGTACAACAGGATCTGGAGGTCCTTGTTCATCAGTCAATGAAAGTAAGCATGCAGGAACAGCAGGCAGTGAAGAAAGCGAATGGCATGTTGGCCTTCAGAGCAGTTGAGTATAGGAGCAAAGAGGTCCTTCAGCAGTTGTACAGGGTCCTAGTGAGACCACATCTGGAGTATTGTGTGCAGTTTAGTCTCCAAATTTGAGAAAGGACATTCTTGCTATTGAGGGAGTGCACCGTAGGTTCACAAGGTTAATTTCCGGGATGGCAGGATTGTCATATGCTGAGAGAATGGAACAGCTGGGCTTGTATACTCTGGAATTTAGAAGGAAGAGAGCGGACCTTATTGAAACATATAAGATTATTAAGGGTTTGGACACGCGAGAGGCAGGAAACATGTTCCCGATCTTGGAGGAGTCCAGAACCAAGGGCCACAGTTTAAGAATAAGGGGCAAGCCATTTAGAATGGAGATGAGGAAACACTTTTTCACACAGATAGTTGTGAGTCTGTGGAATTCTCTGCCTCAGAGGGCAGTGGAGGACAGTTCTCTGATACTTTCAAGAGAGAGCTAAATAGGGATCTTCCAGATAGCAGTCAGGGGATATAGGGAGAAGGCAGGAATAGGGTACTGATTGTGGATGATCAGCCATGATCACATTGAATGGCAGTGCTGGCTCAAAGGGATGAATGGCCTACTCCTGCACCTATTGTCTACAAAGATTTTTTGATAAAATTACAAATCAACCATCAGTCAATATCGGTGGCTCTTTTATTCAGATAGGCTCAATAAAGGATGGTTTTAAAAAGGATATAATTAAACAAAGCAGGATTCCAGGTTCAATGATCTTGGCCAATAAGCAGCTACATCAAATGCAGTTAATCATTTAGTGCTTCATATGGCTGCACATACAAATTATGTAATTTCCTCAAGTAGCTCATAACAGTTCAGTGCAAGGTGACTGACTCTTCTGAATACGAATGGCAATGGCAACATCATGTCAGGTTTTACCTTAAAACCCTCACAGATACAATATGATCACAGACATTGAAACATTTTTGTTTGCAACCATAACTTTAGAATACAAAGGTTATTCCATCCACTCCCTGTGCCCAGGCACAAACATGAGATACATCTACTCAAAGATGGGTGGTCAATTCCAATAGAACTTCATGGCTATATGTCAATACAGGTGCACAACCTTTTATCCGAAAGCCTTGGGACCAGACACTTTTCGTAATTCGGAATTGTTCGGCTTTCGGATTGGAAGATTTTTAGCGTAGATTTTAACGGCTGGCTCAGTGGTAGAGTGCTCGGCTCATATCCGCAAGGTCGCGAGTTTGCGCCTCGATCCCGGCAGTTACTCGATCGCGAGTTTGAGTCTTCAATGTAGTTTTTTCTTGCAGAATAGGAGAGAATAGGGAGATGATCTTAGTGCGGGAGACAAGTGTAGGAGAGGTGTACTGACTATGTGGGCAGAACTTTGGAAGTGATTGCCCACCATTCTCAAAAGCCGTTGTGTCTCCCTGTCCCTCCAACTCCAGAGGAATCCGCTCCCCGATGGGCCGCAACGGCGACAAGTGGCAGTTCGCCCACAGCCCGAGCTGCGCCACCCCAAGAACAAGACGTACCTTGCACACCATCAGCTTCTGCCCCTACGGGGAGCGTGTTCCTCTGGAGTTGGAGCGGGGCTGCTGATCTGGGATCTCCGTGCTTGCAGTGGGCCTGGAGGTCGGTGTCCCGATGAGGGGGCGCAGCTCGGGCTGTGGGCGAACTGCCACTTGTCGCCGTTGCGGCCCATCGGGGAGCGGCTTCTGGTGGTCCTGACGTGTCTCAGCTCCTGTACAGGGGGTGGCCGGAGACGTCAGGACCAACAGGAACCCGCTCCCCGATGGGCCGCTACAGCGACAAGTGGCAGTTCGCCCACAGCCCGAGCTGCGCCCCCTCATCCATAACCCGGGTTCCTCTGGAGTTGGAATGGGGCTGGGCTAGAGTTGCTGCTGGCTGTGAGTCACTGGGATCTCCGTGCTTGCAGTCGGTGTCCCGTAGGTCCTGACGTCTCCGGCCACCCCCCTGGACAGGAGCTGACAGGACCTCTCTGGCCACCCCCCTGTACAGGACGTCTCAGCTCCTGTACAAGGGGGTGGCCGGAGACATCACAGCCCGAGCTGCGACCCCTCATCCGCAACCCCAAGAACAAGACGTACCTTGCACACCATCAGCTTCCGTCCCTAAGGGGAGCGTGTTCCTCTGGAGTTGGAACGGGGTTGGGCTGCTGCTGGCTGTGGGTCTCTGGGATCTCCGTGCTTGCAGTGGGCCTGGGGGTCGGTGTCCCATTGGTCCTGACGCCTCCGGTGACTGGCACTAACCTGCTGGCATCGCCGACGTGAAGACAGTGCAAAGCCCCCGCACCGGTGCAATGGGCGGGGAGCTGGAGAGGGGAGGGAAGGGGTCACACACATGGCCGGGAAGCAGAGAGGTGTAGGTGGGGTGAAACTGAAGGGAGCGACAATCTGCTGCTGCCTGCCCGCTGAGTTAAAAAGTTCCCACGCAAGACTCACGATACACTGTATACACTGTATATCGTGAGTCTACCGTGGGAACTTTTTAACTCAGCGGGCAGGCAGCAGCAGATTGTCAATTATTAACCCTCCCGCGCAATATACCCTCACCTTCTCTTTTATGAATGGGGATTTAGTTCCCCTTTCTTCGAGGACCGACCGAGGTTCCGCTGTCACCTCTGCGGGCCGCCCTCGGTGAACGTCTTCAAGGACCTTTCTTCAAGGACCGAAAAAATGTCCGCTATTCGGAGCTTTTCGTTATTTGGATGTTCGGATAAAAGGTTGTGCACCTGTACTATAATACAATATGATGTGGGAGCAGAATTAGACCATTCAGTCTATTTAATCTACTCCTCCATTCGATCATGGCTAATCTATTTTTCGCCTCTTAACCCCATTCTTTCTTCCCATAACCTTTGATCCCCATTACAAATCAAGAATCTATTAATGTTGGCTTTAAAAATACCCAATGATTTGGCTTGCACAGTCGTTTGTGGCAATGAATTCCACAGATTCACATGAAGAAATTCCTCCTCATCTCCATTCTAAAGGTACTTCCTTCTATTCTGTGGCTGTGCCCCCTGGATCTAGACTGTCCCCTGACTGGTAACATCCTTTGCACATCTGCTCCATCAGGGGCTTTCATTATCCGTTATGTTTCAATGAGATCCTTCTAAACTCCAGTGTGTACAGGCCCAGAGCCATCAAACACTCCTCACACAATCATTCCTGTGATAATTCTCATAAAACGTCTTTGGACCATGTCCAGTCCCAGTGCGTCATCCTTCACATATGGGAACCAAAACCACACAATATACCAAATGTGGCCTCACTGGGGTTTTATAGAGCCTCAGCATTACATCTTTGCTTTTATGTTCTCGTGCCCACAAAATGAATGTGAGCATTGCGTTTGCCTTCCGTACCACTGACTCAACCTGTAAATTATCCTATTGGGAATCCTGCCACCTCCAATTTCTGAATCCTCTCCTCATTTAGAAATTAGTCTGTGCCTTTATTCCTTCTACCAACATGCATGATCACAGATTGCATGCAATATGGTTCTTGGCAAGAACTCAGGCCCAGTTAATCTATTTGCATACATATTATAAAACAGTTAGCTGAAAAAGGGAACATGTCAGCCACAATGATTTTTAAGACAGAATTTGAATGGGCCACAAAATGTGCAGAGAGAAACCTGCCAAAAAGCAAAATGCATAGCTTTGCAGGATTTCTACCTATGTAATAATAAATGATATCATAAATTGAAAATATTAGAGATCAATTCTAATTTTAAAAAATACCAATTCTATTTCGCTCTGCCGATTCTGCCATCGGAATATTTCCAGAAGTTTTCATTTCAGATTGCAAGTATGTACGGTATTTTTTGCTTTGGAAAATTCAAAATTAACAGAAAAACTAACCAGTAGTAGTCTTAGAAATTTAACCAATTCCACTTCATCAAGCTAAATTGAAAAAAATAAACAACGCAGGAATTGAACTCAGCTTGGACTTTGTGGGACGAAAAACCTGTTTTCACACATATCTCTAAAATCTCTAAAATTTAAAAGTCTAAAGTCGTTAAAACACGTCTTGGCAAGTCCTAAGTCACATTTGAAGATGTTTGCCTGAGGCAAAAGGCATGGCAAGCACAAATGACAACCTCCAGCAACTTCTCTACCTCCTGGCTTCAAAAGCACAGCAGCAACTTCCCACATTTCCTCAAACTACTACTCATCAAACTGATGGGCATCACATGACATCAATGTGGGGCATCACTGCCACATTAAAGTGAAGTTAACATTGTCAGTATGTCATATACGTCAGTTTTCAAGTTGGAGGATACCAAATCCCTTTTCGGTTTATCAGCAAGTTTCAGTGCCACGCTCAATAAAGCAAACAAAATTCCCCGAAATAAAGTTACTTTATTAATTGTTTTTTCTGTTATACAAAGTGTAAGAGCGCAGAGAAAGTGTAGGCTGAGTTATTTACAAATATCAGACAAATGTTTCAAAAATCCTGTGGTTATCATAATTTCAAAATAAAAATCAAGATTTTCTATGCAAGACAAAATTCAATCAAGTTTTCCCAAATCTGAAAGTTCAACTCTGAATTGTATTAACAGCAATAATGTGATTAAAGCAAAAAGATTAATGTAATGAAACTTTTTTTTAATTTAAAAACTGCAGATGCTAGAAATCTAAAATTTAAAAAAATGCTGACCACATGACAAAGATTCTCAGACCCAAAACATTAATGTTTCTTTCTAAAGATGCTGACTAGCTTGCTGAATGTTTCCAGCACTATTTTTTAAGTTAATGCAGTCAGACCCTCAGTCCCAAAGCAGCAACTTCAAAGATGAACCAATTTCAAACTCCACTAATTTGCACAAAGACTGTGCATCAGGTATAGGAATTAAACTTAGTTTATTTTGTTTATGGACGATTATAAGGAACGTTTAATTGTATACTGTCATTAATAAATCATCTGTCATATATTTAACTTATGCAACCTTGCAATTGCAATTTGCAGAAAATTAAAATGTTTAAAACAAATGCATTTGAAATAAAAAAGACGACAGATTTTGACGTAGAATGAATGGAGGACTTGCCATGTGTTTTTTTTTTGCCTTGGGGTTTATCATGGCTACCAAAGAAAATGTTCCATTCCCTGGCAAAGATCACTTGTGTGTCAATAAACAGCACTGAAGCAAAATTACCAAATGAATGTTCCTTAAAACATTATGTAGCAGGATTAGATGATAACTTTCCCTTTTCCAAAGGAGGTATATTTTGTTGCAGTAGACATATGCTTCATCTTTAATAAGTCACCAGACTGGAATCAAACTAGTATGAAGTCACAGTACAATATTGAGTAAAATTTAGACTTAAGGTTCTTTGAATGTGGCTCACTGAACAAATATCCAAAGTAAATTCATTAGATAACAAAACAGCAATTGGCCAGTTAAAATCAGAAGGAAAGGTTTATAAATGACATGCGTGCACAATAATTTCTACAGGATTCTTGTATTACGAATTGTTTTTGTCAACTTTATCATTAACAAATAGAAATCCATCTCCTTAAATGTGTAGTAGATTGGTGCAATCACGGGGATGTTGTGAGGAATGTGGGAAGGATATGGTTGGTATATAAATACTTGATGGGTCAGCGTGGACTAGATGCGCTGAAGGGTAATTTCCATGTTGCATCTCCCTACAACTAATGTATGCCCAGCAAAGCAGAAATATTTGGTCCAAGAGGTCCATGCAAATGTTCACACAGCACACCCCCCCCTCTCATCCTTTCTCATCATTTATAAACATCCCTTCACCTCCTCTCCCACCTACCCATGTTTAGCCAGTTTTCATTTCAAAGCATCAATCCTATTGTATTTGTAGATATTAGAGAAACAAATTCCACGTTCTAATCCTTTTTAAGATAAATATTTCCTCAAAATGCTGGTCCTATGTACTTCCTAATGAAGCTGAATTAAACAAAAACATCTTCTGAATTAAAGAAACAATTCAAAGCACCAGTGCCCACAATGATGAGTTTTTAGCCCCTAACTATACACACGGACAATTTATTTTCCAACTCCAGCTTGCAGATGACACCAAAGCAGTGGGCCAGATCTCAAACAGAATTACAGATTATGTACAGGACAAGAGAGCATGGTGTCAATACAACCTCTCCCTCAATGTCACCAAGGTGAAAGAACTAGATATTAACTTCAAGAAGTTAGGTATCAACATCAATGGCCTTTGATAGAGCGGTTGTGGAAAGCATGTTTCCAGTCATGGGAGAGTCTAGAACCAGAGAGCACAGCCTCAGAATAAAAAGAATGAAGATAGATATTGACTACAAGAAATTAGGTAGAGTACATCCCACTATCAATATCAATGGTGCTGAAGTTGAAGTGGTCAAGAGCATCAAGTTCCCAGGCTTAAATATCACCAACAATTGGCCCTGACCCTCTACATTGAAGCAACGACCAACAATGCACACCAATACCTATTTCCTCAGGAGGCTATCTTCAGCACATCCGCAGTGACTCTTGCCAACTTCTACACCAGAAAATGTCCAAAGGAAACACAGAAAAAGTCCTATGGAATGCACCACAGCTTGGTTTGGGAACAGCTCTGCTAAAGACCACAAGAAAGTTCTGGACCACAGAGAGTTGTGGATGTAACCTAGTCGGCCACATAAACCAATCTCCCCCCACCATCATGCACTGACTTTAGAAAGCAGCCAACAAAATCAAGGATCATTTTCATCCTGGTTATTCCCTCTTTTCCCTATTTCATAGAAACATAGAAAATAGGTGCAGGAGTAGGCCATTCGGCCCTTCGAGCCTGCACCGCCATTCAATATAATCATGGCTGATCATCCAACTCAGTATCCTGTACCTGCCTTCTCTCCATACCCCCTGATCCCTTTAGCCACAAGGGCCACAACTAACTCCCTCTTAAATATAGCCAATGTACTGGCCTCAACTACTTTCTGTGGCTGAGAATTCCAGAGATTCACCACTCTCTGTGTGAAAAATGTTTTCCTCATCTCGGTCCTAAAAGATTTCCCCCTTATCCTTAAACTGTGACCCCTTGTTCTGGACTTCCCCAACATTGGGAACAATCTTCCTGCATCTAGCCTGTCCAACCCCTTAAGAATTTTGTAAGTTTCTATAAGATCCCCCCTCAATCTTCTAAATTCTAGCAAGTACAAGCCGAGTCTATCCAGTCTTTCTTCATATGAAAGTCCTGACATCCCAGGAATCAGTCTGGTGAACCTTCTCCGTACTCCCTCTATGGCAAGAATGTCTTTCCTCAGATTAGGAGACCAAAACTGTACGCAATACTCCAGGTGTGGTCTCACCAAGACCCTGTACAACTGCAGTAGAACCTCCCGGCTCCTATACTCAAATCCTTTTGCTACGAATGTCAACATACCTTTCGCTTCCTTCACTGCCTGCTGCACCTGCATGCCTAATTTTAATGACTGGTGTACCATGACACCCAGGTCTCGTTGCATCTCCCCTTTTCCTAATCGGCCACCATTCAGATAACAGTCTGCTTTCCTATTGTTGCCACCAAAGTGGATAACCTCACATTTATCCACATTATACTGCACCTGCCATGCATTTGCCCACTCACCCAGCCTATCCAAGTCACCTTGCAGCCTCCTAGCATCCTCCTCACAGCTACCACTGCCCCCCAGCTTCGTGTCATCCGCAAACCTGGAGATGTTGCATTCAATTCCCTCGTCCAAATCATTAATATATATTGTAAATAGCTGGGGTCCCAGCACTGAACCTTGCGGTATGCCACTAGTCACTGCCTGCAATTGTGAAAAGGACCCGTTTACTCCTACTCTTTGCTTCCTGTCTGCCAGCCAGTTCTCTACCCACATCAATACTGAACCCCCAATACCGTGTGCTTTAAGTTCGTATGCTAATCTCTTATGTGGGACCTTGTCGAAAGCCTTCTGAAAGTCCAGATATAACACATCCACTGGTTCTCCCTTATCCACTCTACTAGTTACATCCTCGAAAAATTCTATAAGATTCGTCAGACATGATTTACCTTTCATAAATCCATGCTGACTTTGTCCAATGATTTCACCACTTTCCAAATGTGCTGCTATCCCATCTTTATTAACTGATTCTAGCAGTTCCCCACTACCGATGTTAGACTAACTGGTCTGTAATTCCCCGTTTTCTCTCTCCCTCCCTTTTTTAAAAAGTGGGGTTACATTAGCTACCCTCCAATCCTCGGGAACTACTCCAGAATCTAAAGATTTTTGAAAAATTATCACTAATGCATCCACTATTTCTGGGGCTACTTCCTTAAGTACTCTGGGATGCAGCCTATCAGGCCCTGTGGATTTATCGGCCTTTAATCCATTCAATTTACCTAACACCACTTCCCGGCTTACCTGGATTTCACTCAGTTTATGTCTTCCTTAGTGAAGACAGAACCAAAGTAGTTCTTCAATTGGTCTGCCATGTCCTTGTTCCCTATGATCAATTCACCTGTTTCTGACTGCAAGGGACCTACATTTGTTTTAACTAATCTTTTTCTCTTCACATATCTATAAAAACTTTTGCAGTCAGTTTTTATGTTCCCTGCCAGTTTTCTTTCATAATCTATTTTCCCTTTCCTAATTAAGCCCTTTGTCCTCTTCTGCTGGACTCTGAATTTCTCCCAGTCCTCTGGTAGGCTGCTTTTTCTGGCTAATTTGTATGCTTCATCTTTTGTTTTGATACTATCCCTGATTCCCCTTGTTATCCACGGATGCACTACCTTTATTATTTTGCCAAACTGGGATGAACAATTGTTGTAGTTCATCCATGCAGTCTTTAAATGCCTTCCATTACATATCCACCTTTCCCCCCTTTAAGAATTAATTGCCAGTCTATCTTGGCCAATTCATGTCTCATACCCTCAAAGTTACCTTTCTTTATGTTCAGGACCCTTGTTTCTGAATTAACAATGTCACTCTCCAACCTAATGAAGAACTCAACCATATTATGGTCACTCTTGCCCAAGGGAAGATCCATCGGGGAAAATCCAAAAGCTTGAAAACCGATAGCGCCAGGTTCAGTTATGGCTTCTTCCCTGCTGCCTACCTTTTTAACCATTAAGGATTTTAAATACCTGAGATACATCATGTAAATAGGCCCTTCGGCCCATACTGACCAGTGATCACCCAGTACCTGGAGCTCAATGCTCTTAAGAAGGTGGAATTGATTGTCGACTTTAGGAGAGCTCTCCCTCCTCTCCCTCCACTGACCATCAGCAACACAACAGTCACATCTGTGGAGTCTTTTAAGTTCCTGGGAACCATCATCTCCAGGGACCTCAAAAGGGAGGACACCATCGACTCCAGTCAAAAAGGCCCAACAGAGGATGTACTTCATGCGGCAGCTGAGAAAGCACAATCTGCCACAGGCAATGATGGTCCAGTTTTATATTATACCGCCATCATAGAGTCTGTCCTCACCTTCTCCATCATGGTCTGGTTCGCCACCGCCTCCGCCAACCAACGGGAAGGTGCGGGGCCGAGCAGTGCAGACGCTTCAGACGGTGGAAGGGGGCCTCACCCTTCCTCCCTCCCTCCTCCCAGCCTCGGCATGCGGGAGGGTTTGTTTTGGAAGCGCCGTTGGCGGAATGGCAGGCAGCGGCCGCTAACAGGGCGGGTGGTAGGAGGAGGAGTTGGAGCTTCTGCCGCCGTCACTGTTTGGGGCCCGTCATTCGCTCAAACCCTCCGTCACGCCACACTTAGTATCTTTCCCACGCAATACAGCCGTCGCCGACACAAAACGTCACGTTCCTTTCCTCCAGAGATGTTGACTGACCCGCTGAGTTACTCCAGTTTTTTGTGTCTATCTTCGGTATCAACCAGTATCTGCGTGTCAAGCCGGGCAAAATTGTTTAGGTTGCCCGGCGGCACTTAGGGGGGTCAGTGGCACCCGGGCATCCGCTAATTTCGAGCCCTGCTAGACTCATGTAAAGTCAAAATTCCGGACACAAACCAAGGTAAATGTGAATAAAACCACTCAGTGAGAAACATGGGCATATCCACAATGCACTGTTGGACATTTCCCTGTGAGCTCTCTCATTTATCAGACTGATCTTGGAAAATATACGCAAAGTGGTAAATATTAAGGCCTTTGCGTTAAAATAAACAATGGCACTGATGTTCACATTGAATATTAAAAAAAAAACAAAAAGCCAAACTGCCTGAAAAGAAACAGCATTAATGCATACATAATATGCAAAGGATCTTTTGAAAAAAATTATGCAAATGCAACTCAGACTTGAATTCAAACCAAATTCACTGCTTCCGAGTATTATTTTAATTCTGCGAGGTCAAACCCAGAACACACAAGAATTAGAAAGTCCAAAACTACAACTAAAAAGCCAAACGGAAAATTGAATTTTCAATTTATCTTAAATGCAAGTGATGTACAATGGAACAAAAATTGTTAAAACCCGTTAGAATTTTGCCCATAGGGTGATCACCTCCAGTTACACGATATAAATGCCTAATGTTAGATAATATTTATAGAAGGAACTAAAATAAATTTTAAAAAGTGATATTTGCACGTTTGTGGATTCAGATTTGGAAGCCTTTTATACAAATGTCACCTAATTGACAAATTACCATCTCCATCATCAAGTAGAATGGAAATGATGGGCACTATTTAAAAAATTGTATGAAATTATTACATCATGTAATACAACATTTAATGCAAGAGGTGCTACACATTTAATTTCAATTATTTTCAGATAACAAACATTTTGGAAGTTCATTCACTTATCACCACAGTGCTTATGCATGTGTCAAATGCAAAATTAATTTGAAAGCAGAGGCAGACAAAAAATATAGTTCCCCTACAAGATACATACTGGATCTGCTCTGCTATCTAAAACAGCCGTAAATAAATTTTAAAACTTAGCATAGGTTACTCCTAGCTGGAAGAGCTATGCAAATATGTCCCCGGTAGTTCACATGTAATGGAAACCAAAATAATGGTTTGAGAGAACTTGATTCGATTTTTGTATCCCCTTTCATGAACTCAGGAGCTCAAAGTGTTACAGGGCAGTATGATAATCTTAGTTGTTCAGTGTCTGAATAAAAACACTCGAGACAACCATCCTATTTTTCTTCAAGATAATTACGTGGTCACTTTTACATTCAACCTATTTAATGTCTCGTGACACCTCAGCCATTGGAGCACTCTGCAGTTAGGCAATGGAGCATCAGCTTTTGAAGAATGTGATCAATGATAAACATATGCTTAACGCAGGCTTGGGAATTTGTTTGAATGTAAACAAGCCCACTCTGGATAATAACTGGATCCTGCATGGTGGTAAACAAGTGTAAATTAGTCCTGGCGCGCCAGCAAAGAAATGTACCCTTGGCTGCTTTCAATGAACAGTTGCAGCAAACATTCACGTCTACTTCTGAAGTTCGGTTCCACTGAAATCAATGTATCATTATTTTCCCCCAAATGCCTAGCTACCATTATACAATGCCCACCATAATGTTTGGGACAAAGAGCCGTCATTTATTTATTTGCCTCTTTTCTCCACAATTTGAGATTTGTAACAGAAAAAAAAAAATCACATGTGGTTAAAGTGCACATTGTCAGATTTTAATAAAGGCCATTTTTAAACATTTTGTTTCTCAATGTAGAAGTTACAGCAGTGTTTATACATATTCCCCCAATTTCTGGGCACCATAATGTTTGGGACACAGCAATGTAATGTAAATGAAAGTAGTCATGTTTAGTATTTTGTTGCATATTTTTTGCATGCAATGACTGCTTGAAGTTGTTGTTTATTTCGTTTTGGTTAGTCTAGTTTTTGGTTCTTATTTTGTGTTTTGGGGGGGGGGGGGGGTTGAAACGGGGTTTGCAGTCTCTCCCTGCGGGGGAATACGACTTTTTTGTCGTATTCCCCTTCTCTGCCTCCGTCTGCGCTGAGGCCTAATGGAGCTGGCGACCTCGAGGCTCCGGAGGCAGAGCCCGTCAGGACTCGCCCTGAGCTCGCTCCCGTGAGGGCGGTCCGGCTCAGGGCTGGAACAGTGCTCCCGTGAGAGGTTGTGACGCTCCCGTGAGGGCGGCCAGCCCGAGGGTGGAATGAGGCTCCCGTCGGAGTGGCCGAGCTCGGGGAGGTGCGGCGCTCGCAGCCCGAGGGAGGTTCGGCGCCCATGTCGGGGCGGCCCGGCCCGAGGGAGAAGCGACGCCCAAGTCGGGGCGGCCCGGCCAGAGGGAGAAGCGACGCCCAAGTCGGGGCGGCCCGGCCAGAGGGAGGTTCGGCGCCCATGTCGGGGCGGCCCAGCCCAAGGCTGAAGACGGTACGGTACTCACGTGAGGGTGGCTGGGATGGTGTTCTGGCGGTGGTGGCCTGAGTCCGGGGTTCGGCCGCGGGCCAGCGGCTGCGTTTGCAGGACTGGTGGGCGGCAGCTTCGACCACCCCGGGCCGCGGTGTTTGAGCCGCGGGACTGATTTGTAACATCGCCCGGGGGGGGGTATCGCCTCAGCGCAGAGGGAGAAGAGGAGAAAAGAGACTGCAGACCTAAGACTTTTGCCTCCATCACAGTGAGGAGATGCTGGGTGGACTCACTGTGGTGGATGTTAATATGTGTTTATTGTTGTTTTTATTGTATTGTATGTATGACTGCTGAAATTTCGTTCAGACTTCGGTCTGAATGACAATAAAGGCTATCTATCTATCTATCTAAGTCTGCAATTCATGGACATCACCAGTTGCTGGGTGTTTTCTCTGGTGATGCTCTGCCAGGCCTGTATTGCAGCCATCTTTAGCTTGTGCTTGTTTTGGGGGCTAGTACCCTTCAGTTTTCGCTTCAGCATATAAAAGGCATGATCAATGGGGTCAGATCGGGTGATTGACTTCACCACTCAGAAATTGATCAATTTTTAGCTTTGAAAAACTCTATTGTTGCTTTAGCAGTATGTTTGGGATCATTGGCTTGCTGTAGAATGAACCGCCTGTCAATGAGTTTTGAGGCATTTGTTTGAACTTGAGCAGATAGGATACGTCTATACACTTCAGAATTCATTATGCTACTACCATCAGCAGTTGTATCATCAATGAAGATAAGTGAGCCAGCACCTTCAGAGCTATACATGCCCAGGCCATAACACCCCTACCACCGTGTTTCACAGGTGAGGTGGTATGTTTTGGATCTTGGGCAGTTCCTTCTCTCCTCCAAACTTTGCTCTTGCCATCACTCTGATACAAGTCAATCTTTGTCTTATCTGTCCACAAGACCTTTTTCCAGAACTGTGGTTGCTCTTTTAAGTACTTCTTGGCAATGTAACCCGGCCATCCTATTTTTGCAGCCTCTGTATTTCTGTTCATGAAGTCTTCTGCAAATCTTGACAAATCCACACCTGACTCCTGAAGAGTGTTTCTGATCTGTCAGACAGGTGTTTGAGGATTTTGCTTTATTATAGAGAGAATTCTTCTGTCATCGGCTGTGGAGGTCTTCCTTGGCCTGCCAGTCCCTTTGCGATTAGTAAGCTCACCAGTGCTCTCTTTCTTCTTAATTATGTTCCAAACAGTTGATTTTGGTAAGCCTAAGGTTTAGCTGATGTCTCGAACAGTTTTATTCTTGTTTCTCACTTTCTCATTGGCACAACTTTAGTCATCATGTTGATAAACAACGATAAACGTTTCCAACGGTCAAGAGTCAAGAGTGTTTTATTGTCATGTCCCAGATAGGACAATGAAATTCTTACTTGCTGCAGCACAACAGAACCTATAAACATAGTACACAACGGGAGAAAAAAAGTTCAGTGCGTGAATATATACACATTCACACATACTCAACAAATAAACAAATATAGTGCAAAAATAATAATGAAGTCAAAGTCAATTTTATTCATCATATGCACCCAAAGGTGCAGTGAAATGCATTTGCCAGCAGCAATACACGTAAAAAGAACACACAATACACAATAAAATTTAACACAAACATCCACCACAGCATGTGATGGAAGGCGACAAAGTTCAACCAGTCCTCTTTCTTTCTTCACCCATGATCGGGGCCATAAACCCTCCGTAGTTGCCGCTACGGATGGCCCGATGTACAGGCCCTCTCGTTGGCATGATCAAAACTCCGACGTCAGGACGGTCAAACATCCTCCGCGGCTTGGAGTTCTCAAATCGGCACTTCCCTACCGGTGTGCGCGGCTTCAGGATGTTATATGTTGCGGGCCGGCGGTCGGAGCTCTTCTCCGGCGATCCCCAGCAAGAAATACCAGAACTCCGGATGGCAAGTCCACGCCACGCCTGCGGCTAGAAGCTCCGCAGACGGCGGCTTCAGGATGTTATAGGCCTCAGTGCGGTGGTCGGAGTTCTTCTCCGGCGATCCCAGGCAAGGGATGTTAAGTCCACGCCATGCCCGCGGCTAGAAGCTCCACGGACCACAGCCTCCACGGTGCTAAGGTCACCAAGCCAGTGATCGGAACACTCCTCTCTGGCGACCTCTGACAAGGGTTCGCCCGCTCGGCAATGGAAAAGTCCACGCTGCGCCTGCTGCTGATGCTCCGGGGCCTGACTCCGGGAAAGGCCGCGAGGGAGACGAAATAGAAAGTCGCCTCACTGTGGAGGAGGCGACCAAAAACGGTTTCCCCCTTTCCCCTCCCCACCTCCTCTGCACAAGACACACCTAAACTAACATTAGGCACACCAGAAGAAAAAAAAAAGTCGAAATAATGAACACGCTGCTGGCAGGGCAGCCGACTCACAGACCCTCACTGACCGGTTAGTCTGTTATAGTTCAGAGCTTATTTGCTGTCGTGTTTAATAGCCTGGTGACTATAGGGAAGAAGCTGTTCCTGAACCTGGTCGTTACAATTTTCAGGCTCCTGCACCTTCTTCCCGATGGCAACGGTGAAATGAGTGTGTGGCCAGGATCGTGTGGGTCTTTGATGATGTTGGCCGCCTTAAAGGCAGCGACTTCGATAGTTCCCTTCGATGGTGGGGAGGTCAGAGTTGGTGATGGACTGGGCAGTGGTCACAACTTTTTGCAGTCTTTTCCGCAACCTCCTATCGAAAAGACAGACAGGTGGGCAGAGGGGGTGGGGTTGCCCTTTTGGTGAGGAATGAAATTCAGTCTCTTGCAAAGGGTGACATTGAAACAGGAGATGTGGAGTCAGTATGGATAGAACTAAGAAATTGTAAGGGTAAAAATACCCTAATGGGACTAATCTACAGGCCCCCAAACAGTAGCTTGAACATAGGGTGCAAGTTGAATCAGGAGTTAAAATTGGCATGTAGCAAAATAATGCTGTGGTTGTTATGGGAGATTTCAACATGCAGGTAGACTGGGAAAATCAGGTTGGTACTAGACCCCAAGAAAGGGACTTTGTAGAGTGCCTTTGTGATGGATTCTTAGAACAGCTCGTATTGGAGCCTACCAGGGAGAAGGCAATTCTGGATTTAGTGTTATGTAATGAACGGAATTTGATAAAGGACCTTGAGCCATTAGGAGGCAGTGACCAAAACATGGTCAGGTTTAATCTACAATTGGAGAGGGAGAAGGGTAGATCGGAGGTGTCAGTGTTGCAGTTGAATAAAGAGGACTATGGGGCCACGAGGGAGGACCTGGCCAAAGTTGACTGGAAAGATACACTGGCAGGGATGACAGTGGAACAAAAATGGCAGGTGTTTCTAGGAATAATACAGAAGGTGCAGGATCAGTTCATTCCAAAGAGGAAGAAAGAGTCCAAGGGGAGAAAGGGATGACAGGGACAGTATAAAATTAAAGCGAATAAGTACAACGTAGCAAAGATGAGCGGTAAGCAAGAGATTTGGGTAATGTTTAAAGAACAACAGAAGATAACCAAAAAGACAATACGGGGAGAAAAGATGAGGTACGAAGGTAAGCTAGCCAAGAATATAAAGCAGGATAGTAAAAGCTTCTTTAGGTGTGTGAAGAGGAAAAAAATTAGTTAAGACCAAAGTTGGACCCTTGAAGACCGAAACAGGTGAATTTATTATGGGGAACAAGGAAATGGCAGATAAGTTGAACAGGTACTTTGGATCTGTCTTCACTAAGGAGAACACAAACAATCTTCCTGATATAGTAGTGGCCAGAGGATCTGGGGTGACGGAGGAACTGAAGGAAATCCACATTAGGCAGGAAATGGTGTTAGATGGACTGATAGGACTGAAGGCTGATAAATCCCCAGGGCCTGATGGTCTGCATCCCAGCGGAAGTGGCTCTAGAAATCGTGGATGCATTGGTGATAATTTTGCAATGTTCTATAGACTCAGGATCAGTTCCTGTGGATCGGAGGGTAGCTAATGTTATTCCACTTTTTAAGAAAGGCGGGAGAGAGAAAACAGGGAATTATAGATCAGTTAGCCTGACCGGTGGTGGGGAAGATGCTGGATTCAATACAATTCAATTTATTGTCATTTGGACCCCTTGAGGTCCAAACGAAATGACGTTTCTGCAGCCATACATTACAAACAAATAGACCCAAGACACAACATAATTTACATAAACATCCATCACATTGCTGTGATGGAAGGCCAAAAAAACTTATCTCTCCACTGCACTCTCCCCCCCGATGTCAGAGTCAGAGTCAAAGTCAAAGTCAAAGCCCCCGGTGGGCGATGGCGATTGTGCCGCGGCCATTAAAGCCACGCCGGGTGATGCAAGGCCGCACACCGGGTCTTGATGTTAGAGCCCCCGGCGTGCGCTCGCAGTCCCGCAGCCATTCCAAGCCGCGCGGGGCGATGATGTAGGCCCCGCTCCAGGAGCTCTTCAACCCCGCAACTCGAGCGGGAGAAGTCGCCGTCGCGGGAGCCCCGAAAAGCGGTCTCCCTCCAGGGACCCGCGGGCTCCCGGTGCCGCCGTCCGCCAGATCCGCAGTTGCAGCCTCCGAATCTCCGGGGGTCGGGCCGCAGCAGCGTCCACCACAGCTCCACCCGCTCTGGACTCGGCCAGCTCCGCGACGGTGAGGTGAGTAGTTGGCACCACAGCCCCCGGTCTTCCTGTTGGAGGCCGCTCCTCGTTGCAGCCCCAACGACAACGGAGACCCGACAAAGAAAAGGTCGGGTCTCCCGTGCAGGGAGAGATTTAAAAGTTACCCACACCACCCCCACCCCCCCACACACATACCCCAACAAAAAATAACAAAAACTACATAAAAACATAGACATAAAATAATAAAAACGCAGACGGACTGCAGAGGCCGCTGCTGACGAGAGTCACACCGCCCAATTATAAAAGATGAGATAGCCGAACATTTGGATAGCAGTAAATCCGAGCCAGCATGGATTTACGAAAGGGAAATCATGCTTGACTAATCTTCTGGAATTTTTTGAAGATGTAACTAGGAAAATGGACAAGGGAAAGCCAGTGGATATAGTGTACCTGGACTTTCAGAAAGCATTTGTTAAGGTCCCACATAGGAGATTAGTGGGCAAAATTAGGGCACATGGTATTGGGGGTAGAGTGCTGACATGGATAAAGAAGTTTTATGGCAGACAGGAAACAAAGAGTAGGGATTATCGGGTCCCTTTCGGAATGGCAGGCAGCGACTAGTGGGATACCGCAAGGCTCGGTGCTGTGACCGCAACTATTTACAATATACATCAATGATTTGGATGAAGGGATTCAAAGTAACATTAGCAAATTTGCAGATGACCCAAAGCTGGGTGACTTGGACAGGTAGGGGGAGTGGGCAAATGCATGGCAGATGAAGTTTAATGCGGATAAATGTGAGGTTATCCACTTTGGATAAACGGCGTTAAGTTGGGAAATGGGCAAGTACAACGGGATCTGGGGGTCCTTGTACAACAGTCTATGAAAGTAAGCATGCAGGTACAGCAGGCAGTGAAGAAAGCTAATGGCATATTGGCCTTTATAACAAGAGGAATTGAATATAGGAGCAAAGAGGTCCTTCTGCAGTTGTACAGAGCTCTAGTGAGACCACACCTAGAGTATTGTGTGCAGTTTTGGTCACCTAATTTGAGGAAGGACATTCTTGCTATTGGGGGAGTGCAGCGTAGATTTACAAGGTTAATTCCCGGGATGGCGGGACTGTCATATCAGGTCTCTAACTTAACTTTTTTTCCCTGTTGCCAGCCGGGCAACCTCGGCAGCTTTTTAGGTTGCCAAATGACAGTTTAGGTGGTCATTTAAGACGGCTTGCATGACGCATGCGATAATGTGCTCGGACAAAGTGCGTAGTTACTAGTCGGAATTATGGTCAATGAAGCATTCACATATTATTTCTGCTTCAATTAAAGTCGCAAACTAAACATATTCACCAATCAAGACATGATATATACCCCAAAGACATGCAGCAAAATTATAAAACAGTATCTCGACTCTTCTTACACATTGCAAATAATGCAATTTCTATTATCTCTTTCCACTTCCAAACAAATATCTGGTTGGGTTATTCAGTGTATGATCAACCTCGTCAACGATCAAGTGCAGGCTTGGCGATCGCTTCGCACAACACCTCCACTCAGTTCGCAATAACCAACCCGATCTCCCAGTGGCTCAGCACTTCAACTCCACCTCCCATTCCGAATCCGACCTTTCTGTCCTGGGTCTCCTCCATGGCCAGAGTGAGGCCCACCGTAAATTGGAGGAACAGCACCTCTTGTTTTGCTTGGGTAGTTTACACCACAGCGGTATGAACATTGGCTTCTCCAATTTCAGGTAGTCCTTGCTTTCTCTCTCCTTCCCCTCCCATTCCCAGCTCGTCCACAGCCTACTGGCTCCGCCTCTTCCTTTCCTTTTCCCGCCCCCCACCCCTCCCGACATTAGTCTGAAGAAGGGTCTCGACCCGAAACGTCGCCTATTCCTTCGCTCCACAGATGCTGCCTCGCCCGCTGATTTTCTCCAGCTTTGACTACCAACGGGATCCCACCACTGGCCAACTCTTCCCATCTCCTCCCCTATCGGCTTTCTGCAGAGACCGCTCCCTCCGTAATTCCCAGTTCAATTCGTCCCTTCCCATCCAAACCACCCCCTCTCTTGGCACTTTCCCTTGCAACTGCAGGAAATGCTACACTTGTCGATTTACCTCCCCCCTTGACTCCATTCAAGGACCCAAGCAGTCTTTCCAGGTGCGGCAGAGGTTCACCGTCCACCCCCCCCCCCGCACCCTCACATCAGTCTGAAAAAAGGGTGTCGACCCGAAACGTCGCCTATTTCCTTCGCTCCATAGATACTGCCTCACCTGCTGAGTTTCTCCAGCATTTTTGTCTACCCATTCACACAAGTTTTGTTATCCCACTTTCCTCACCCACTCCCTGCACATTAGGGCCAATTTTACAGAGACAAGTTAACCTACAAAGCCAATGCGTCTTTGGGATATGGGAGGAAACCCACATGCTTGCAGGGAGAATGTGCAAATTCAACACAGTGCCCGAGAACAGGATCGAACTGAGATCTCTGGCATGTGAGGCAGCAAGTCCACCAGCTGTGCCACTATATTTTATTTTCCAACACACAAAAAATTATACGTTGATAACTTTGGTTACTAAAAAAAAAGAAACTATCCATTTTCAGTGTTAAATCTCTAAGTGACGTTATGTCCTCCTTTACAGCCATTGTATGTTTTAATTCAGTTCCAGACGATGGGGCAGTACATTGGCCATAAAGTTGCAGCCTAAAATTGGCAGTGACCCGGAATTGATCTTGAATATGGGTGCTGTCTGTATGGAGTTTTGTTTTCTCGTTTATAACATTGTTTACAGAGTACTATGTTTACATATTCTGTTGTGCTGCTGCAAGTAAGGATTTCATTGTTCTAACTGGGACGTGAGAGAATAACACACTCTTGACTCACGTCGCCAATGTGTGGGATAGAACTAGTGTACGGGTGATCGGCGTGGACTCGGTGGGCCGAAGGGCTTGTTTCCACGCTGTATCTTTAAATGAAATTAAAAACATTAAAACCAGAGGAAATCTAAACAAGGGTCTCTACCCGAAACAATTTCTTCTATCCAGAGAGTTTTTAAGAAGGAACTGCTGGAAAATCGAAGGTACACAAAAATGCTGGAGAAACTCAGCGGGTGTAGCAGCATCTATGGAGCAAAGGAAATAGGGAACGTTTCGGGCCAAAGATTTCGTTTTGGGTATGAAGGGAAATTTCATACCTTTTCAGAAATGAGATAAGATCATTCAAACATGAGGGGAACCTGTGCTTAGTCCTGAAAAATATGTTAATTGCGCCCATTCATTGGCTCTACCCCCATAAGTACTTGAGCATTTGTTCAAGAAAGCATCAATCCAGCAGGCCCTGAGCCAATTATTTCAAATAAGGAAGCAAGATATTGTGTGAATGAAACACTTTTACTCACACAACCAAGTATATTTTAATACCAAGCACATAATCCCATTGTGCCCATTTAAGCGTTACATTTTAATGCTGGGTAAGCAAATTACGTTAAGACTTCAAAAGGTTGATTTACAGTTGGAATTCGTAACATTCAGATCTAACAATTGATATTGAGTTGACTCAAATTTTAACAGCCACATTTTTTTAAATGCCGATGGGTTTACGATTGGTCATTGTTGCTTATCTAGCATACTCAGCAATCAACAGTCACTGGCATTTTAAGAAAAATCATTAAAACAAATCCTGATTCAATCACAGCAAGGCTCAATTCAGTAAGTGAAAATCGTTAGATTCAATTAAAAGTGAGCAACAGGCACTGCAATCAATTTCGTCAAACACTAATAAGAGTCTACTTCCTTTGGTCTTGTTAGAGCATTAATTTAACACATATCTTTAACATGGTACCCCAGAGTGTTGTTCTGCAGAATGCTGATCTGTTACTCGTCCCAGTTAGCCAAACTCCACCATATTGTTCATGTTTGCCAGTCAGATTGCATTATAGTATTGGCAGTCAACCCTCATATTCTGTTATCATTTTACAACACTTGCGCTACCCCAGGGTTCAGCAACCTTGATCTGCATAGGGCCGGGAAGGATGTCTGTGAGCGGATGGCGGGCCACATCTATCACGTGTCCACATGGAACCCGCCCCCATCCCGCCCGGAAGGCAGGCATCAAATCACGTGTTCACAGAAGGTAGACAAAAATGCTGGAGAAACTCAGCAGGTGTGGCAGCCTCATGTAATCCTTGCATGTCTCACCCACGAAGTTTCTCCAGCATTTTTGTCTACCTTCAATTTTTCCAGCATCTGCAGTGCTTTCTTAAGTGTTCACAGAAGGTGCACTGAGAATAACCCAGATTGAAAGTATAGCTCCTCAGTTTTGAGGGGAAATAAACAGCTAATCCAAATATCTTTTGCAGAAAAAGTAGAATCACAACCTGAACCCCCCCCCCCCCCCCACCCATCAGCAGCTTCTACTGTTTGTCCTATGAATTTGAATGTTAATTTTAACACCAGTATAAAATTATTATTCTCACTGTTATGACATATAATGAAAAGCTTTGTTTATATGCTATCCAGTAAAATCATACTATACAGGAGTACAATTAAGCCATGCACAGTCAAGTACAACAGCCAACAGCTAGTGCAAAGAGTATGGAGATTTAAGAGTGCAATTATTGTACAGGTGCACAACCTTTTATCCGAAGATCCAAATAACGAAAACCTCCGAATAGCGGCCATTTTTTCGGTCCTTGAAGAAAGGTCCTTGAAAACGTTCACTGAGGGCCGCAGAGGTGACAGCGGAACCTCCGGTCGGTCCTCGAAGAAAGGGGAACTAAATCCCCATTCATAAAAGAGAAGGTGAGGGTATATTGCGCGGGAGGGTTAATGATTGACAATATGCTGCTGCCTGCCCGCTGAGTTAAAAAGTTCCCACGGTAGACTCACGATACACAGTGTTTCGTGAGTCTTGCGTGGGAACTTTTTAACTCAGCGGGGCAGGCAGCAGCAGATTGTCGCTCGCTTCAGTTTCACCCCACCTACAACCCTCTGCTTCCCGGCCATGTGTGTGTCCCCTTCCCTCCCCTCTGCACCGGCGCGGGGGCTTTGCACTGTCTTCAAGTCGGCGATTGCAGCAGGACCGTGCCAGTCACCGGAGACGTCAGGACAACGGGACACCGACCCCCAGGCCCACTGCAAGCACAGAGATCCCAGAGACCCACAGCCAGCAGCAGCCCAGCCCCGTTCCAACTCCAGAGGAAAACTGCAAACTGGCCGGAGACGTCAGGACCACCAGAGCCGTTCCCCGAGCTGCGCCCCCTCATCGGGACACCGACCCCCAGGCCCACTGCAAGCACGGAGATCCCAGAGACCCACAGCCAACAGCAGCCCAGCCCCGCTCCAACTACAGAGGAACCTGGGTTGCGGATGACGGGGCGCAGCTCAGGGCGTCGTAGGGGCCCATCGGGGAGCGGGTTCCTGTTGGTCTTGACGTCTACGGCCACCTGCCATCCTCCGGGAACTGTACCGCCCTTGCAGGAGAGTGGGGTTGTTTGTTGTTGCAGAGGGAGGGGGCAAGGGCGGTAGTTTCCAGTCTCAGCTCCAGTCCAGGGGGGTGGCCGGAGACGTCAGGACCAACGGGACACCGACCCCCAGGCCCACTGCAATCACGGAGATCCCAGAGACCCACAGCCAGCAGCAGCTCCAGCCCAGCCCCGCTCCAACTCCAGAGGAACACGTAGGGGCAGAAGCTGATGGTGTGCAAGGTACGTCTTGTTCTTGGGATGGCGGATGAGGGGGCGCAGCTCGGGCTGTGGGCAAACTGCCACTTGTCGCCGTAGCGGCCCATCGGGGAGCGGATTCCTCTGGAGGGGGAGGGGGGTATTGTGCTGTTTGATCGCCCCCTGCTATCCCAGGGACAGGGAGACACAGCGGCTTTTTAGACTGGTGGGCAATCACTTCCAAAGTTCTGCCCACACAGTCAGTACACCTCTCCTACACTGCATTTCATACAAACATTTATTCTGCAAGAAAAAACTACATTGAAGACTCAAACTCGCGACCGAGTTCACTGCCGGGATCAAGGCGCAAACTCGCGACCTTGCGGATATGAGCCGAGCACTCTACCACTGAGCCAGCCATTAAAATCTACGCTAAAAAAATTCCATTCCGAAGACCGACAAATTACGAATTACGAAAAGTGTCTGGTCCCAAGGCTTTCGGATAAAAGGTTGTGCACCTGTACTGCATGATAGTAAATCCTCCTCTGGGACTAGCACACAAATAAACAACACAGTCCAGTGCCATCTTAGTTATCTTGGATAAATGCATTTGTGAGGCCTGCAGCATTTTTATGTGTCATACCTATGAAAGAAATTAAGTCTACCAGCATTTAGTCAATGTACATTGTCCAACTCGCATTGAATGAGAGCCGTTTGATAAATAGGATAATACCCTATTTATCATTCATAAGTAGAAAGATGATGCGTATCCATAATGACCCCTTGAAAAGCAGACTCAATTACTACTTCAATCCTCATAAAACAACCAATCTTGACATAATGGGGATGCTGGGAACAACTTTAATACCAATGTTACAAATGAAACTAACATTTATGAATTTTGAAACCCTCTTTTTATATATACACATCCCTACATAGCATGAATATCTCTCATGACTAGAGCCAGGATTTTGCCATAAATGCCATGTGCCTTTTCATGCCTTTTTTGATGATTTCAGGAAGATAATGCCTTTTTCACGATCGAGTGCCTAAATCAGCCTTTTTTGCCGTTTTAACGTAACTTACAAGAAAATTTACACCACCGGGGCAAAACCTGGGTGTAAGTGGGTGTTAAGTGGTGATTGAAGAGAGGTGCGTGGGAAAGGGTCCAGTCTTTGCAAACTGGAGTCATGCTTTAAGTTGGTGTGAAGTGGTGATTGGGGAGGAGTAGGTGAAGGGTCCAGTCTTTTCAAACTGGAATCAAGCTGTTAAGCTTCTGTTTATCGAAACTGCAGTTGAACTCGTTCAGGTCGTTGGTCAGCTGACGATTGTCCAAGGAGCAGGGGGGGGTTTCCTCTTGTAGCTTGTGATTTCTTGAAAACCCTTCCACAGTGAAGAAGAGTCATTTGCTGAGAACCTGTTCCTCAACTTCTCAGAGTACCTTTCCTTGGCAGCTCTGATTCCTCTTCTTAGCTTGTACTTGGCCTGCCTGTAGAGGTCTGTATCCCCGCTCCTGTAGGATCTACCCTTGCAAGCGTCAAAAATGCCTAAAGTCAAGTCAACACCTTGTAAAAAACTGAACGATTTGGTGAGAGTGTATGGGAGTGATATATTCTCTACAGACAACTGTGTGCTGTTTTGCAATGCATGTGAGAAAACAGTGAATCATGAGAAAAAATAATTCATCTCCATGCATGCATAGACAACTAAACACAAGTTGGTGGCAGAGAAACAGAAGGTGGAAAATACGCAAGCTTGGCTCCTCACAACATTTATTGCTGGCTCCAATCGCATATCTGAGTTTTCGAGTGATCTGTGCAATGCATTCATTGATGCTGGAATTCCACTGTAGAAATTGGAAAGCAAATCTCTGAGGTTTTTTAGGGAAATACACAGAGGAACATATACCAAGCAAGTAATCATTACGGAAAAATTATGTTCACAGCAACTTCAACATTGTTGTGCAGAAAATTAGAGATGAAGTTGCATGCAACAAAATATGGATCCCAATAGACGAGATAACTGATGCTGTGGGGAGATTTGTTGCCAATGTGGTCATTGGTACACTGGAGGCAGGTCAACCATCAAAGGAGTATTTCTTGACATCTGAGGTATTGGAGAAGTCAAAGATCTGAACTATTGCTCAGTTGTTTACATCTTCACTTGCTGTACTTTGTACTTAAAGTTCCTGGCGATGTAGGTGAAGACATACAAGGAAAATGTGAGAGGGTGATTTTAGCTAACAAAGATCTTGAAGAAATACAAAACCTAGCTAAAATTCTTAAAGGTAGTTGTAATGCACAAGATATCGACATTAATGTAGAGTATGTAGCTTGTTTCAGGTATGCATCAGTGATCCCAGCTGTGGTAGAAAGAGGTTTTTCACAACTGTAGCATATTCTGTCTGACAGACGGCATAGTTTAACACCAGATAATTTGAAAAAATGCTGGTAGTTATGTGCAATCAGGCAACTTTGATCATTTAATGTAGTATACCTTTATACTTATCATTTTTAACCATATTCTGGTGGTGGAAATAAATGCCTTTTTATGCCTTTTTTGTCAATAAATGCCTTTTTGTGCCTTTTTTGTAATTTTATTATGCCTTTTTGCCTGCCTATTTCAGAGATTTTTAGCGCCTAAACATCCTGGCTCTACTCATGACCATCCCCACTCTCTCATTAATTGCTGCAATTTGTAGAACAGTACTCAATCACTGGGTTGTCAATCATTTCCCAGAATATATTGCTCCCTTCTCAGTACTGCTGCTGTTAGTGGGACAGTCACAAATATCAGTTACATTCTACTGGGAATATTAAACACACAACTGCGGAGTTAAAGAGTATACCAAATTTCTTTGGGCAATGGAACTCACATGTAGCTACTCATCATGCAGTACAAATCCATAGATTTTGATTCTCACTAGAACATGGTGCTAGATAGACTCACTGGGATCCAGTTCCACACATTGTGAATGATCTTGACTCACTGGGATTCAGTGCCTACAGACATCAATTTGTCAGAAATCTATTAATTTACTTTTGTAAATCAATTACTATATAATGCAAGAACATCCAAGATATTGGGGGGCACGATAATGTCTGGTATTTCTGAAAACAATAATTATATTCAGTTACACTGCAGAGTAAACCCCATTAATCAGTCATGCTCAGGAGTCAAGTATTTTTTCCAGATTGCTGGATATGTTTCCAATTATTACTCATACTTTTAACTCAGTTTAAGATGTTACATAGTAGTATATTAAAATTTACAGCAGGGTCTGTAGAGTGTAAAGGGAGCACTGAAACCATCAGCCGATTAGCAAGATGCCAAGTCAGCAAAATTTCTGAGCAATGAGATTGTAAATGTCATGCATTTATACTGGCATATAATGTATGATAAACTATTAATTCTTATGAACACTAGGTATCAGTTGCCTATAAGCTTATGCAATGGGTGGAGAGATTCACCGAAAGCAGGGGCTGGCAACCTTGTTCTGCATAGGGGCATGTGTGTGAGGGGATGGCAGGCCACATCTATCACGTGTACACTTGGATCCGGCTCCGGATGGCAGGCATCAAATCACGTGTTCACAGAAGATAGGCAAAAATGCTGGAGAAACTCAGGAGGTGAGGCAGCCTCATGCAATCCTTGCATGTCTCATCCGCTAAGTTTCTCAGGCATTTTTGTCTACCTTCGATTTTTCCAGCATCTGCAGTTCTTTCTTAAACGTGTTCACAGAAGGTGCGTGGCCGTACCGGCAGCTTAGCGCAGGATGCAGCATAACCAGAACTCGGCCCTGCTCAGCCGCTGCTCGGGGCGCTCAGCCCCTGCTCGCAGCGCTGCTGCTTGGGGCGCTCGGCGGGTCTGATGATTACGGGAATAAAAATCCACCTACGGGCCAGATGATTTCGGGTTACGGGCCACAATCGGCCTGGGGGCCATAGGTTGCCAACCCTGATCTAAAGCAACAAAGTAATTACCATCTCGCTGTTGACTGGAGCAAAACAGAGAATGGAGCGGCTCAGCTTGTATACTCTGGAATTTAGAAGGATGAGAGGATATCTTATCGAAACATATAAGATTAAGGGTTTGGACATGCTAGAGGCAGGAAACATATTCCCGATGTTGGGGGAATCCAGAATCAGGGGCCACAGTTTAAGAATAAGGGGTAAGCCATTTAGAACGGAGATGAGGAAACACTTTTTCACACAGAGAGTTGTGAGTTGTGGAATTCTCTGGCTCGGAGGGCGGTGGAGTCCGGTTCTCTGGATACTTTCAAGAGAGCTAAATGACCCATTATATTTCAAATGAGCATAGATTGACAATGCTGCATGAACCAGGCCCGTATGAAGTTTTTCAAAAAGGGGGGTGGCATGACAGGATTACAAAAAAATGTGAAATAATGTGCGTGCAGCGCACATCATGAGCACGAAGTCCCTCCCGGCCGGGGTCCAGGAAGCTATGGGGCTTTAGATGCTCTCTGGTGCATTCTGAGCCTTATTTTTGAGCATTTTTGCACCAAATTTATGACCAATATTTCAGAAATAAATTTGGTTGAGTCAAGAGTAATGAGTGGGTGGAATGGAATGATTGGGGTCATTGTTGTATACATTTTTTTAAATCAAGAATTGAAGTTGTCCTTGTTTTAATAATCAAGTTGTACTGTTGTAAAATGTTATGTAAAATGTTATAAAGGACCATGCAAAAACTGCAAATAAAATATTGTAAGTTTTTGCAGTAAAGAAAACGTGTTGTGTGTTGATTTGATTGCCTGTTACTGTTGTACTGTGTTAGTGTGTGCAGTGCACTTTTAATGGTCCTCCTGACCTAACAGCTTTACATCACATCAATTTCAACATGGAATAGTGATGTGAATTCAACATTTAGTTCGACTTTAATTTACTATGAACGCTTTCAAACTAACCTATTTTACTGTCATACTAGTATAACAATTTCTAGTTCCATGTTGACTCATAAACAAGATCACAAATCACATTTTCAATTCTCAAACACGTGATTGTGAACAATTGCAGAGCTGCCAAGTTTCACCGAGCATTTACGTATTTTGATGGCTGAAAATCAGTATTTTGTTGGGAAAATCGTTATTTCTCATATAAATGCAATAGAATATACTACACTGGATTTTTGAAAATCAGTATTTTGCATGCAACCTCATGTATTCTCAAATATCAGTATGGAATACTGAAAACCAGTACTAATTTGTGAAACCATTTTTGAAATGTGAATTTATAATTCTTGATTTTGATTCAATAACATAAAAATATATAATAACATCTCTATACTTATAAAACTGATCTTAGACGTGTGTGTGTGCGTGCGCGTGTGCGTATAATCACATCTTCTCGAAAACACGACGCGGCAACGGTAAAAAATTTACGTATTCCGGTAGAGATTTTTTCATTGGAGTCCGAAATCGCATTATCTGAAAATGTCATGCTTTATTTCTCAAGTTATTAAAAATAATGTTCAATATTCCGACAAAACTATGAAATAAAAACGACTCTTTCGCTGATGACGTTACAATGGGTCTGCGTCATCTTGTTCGCGCTGCGAGTGACGGCGCTCCATGCTGCTGCCTCGCTGCTGCTCCCGGCTCACCTCCTCTCCCCCCCCCTCCCCTCCCCCTCTTCCTCTCCCCATCTCTCCCCCCCCCCCCCCCCCCCGGCCTCTCTCCCCTCACCCCCTAGTTTCCTCCCACACTCCAAAGACATAAATTAATTGGCTTGGTATAATTGTAAATTGTCCCTAGTGTGTGTGTGTGTGCGCGCGATAGTGGTAGTGTGCAGGGGTCGCTGGTCGGCACGGACTTGGTGGGCCGAAGGGCTTGATTCCCCTTTGTATCTCTAAATAAGCTCTGTAGGAAAGAACTGCAGATGCTGGGGTTTTTTTTAAACTCAAAGGTAAACATAACATTCTGGAGTAACTCAGCGGGACATGCAGCACCTCTGAAGAGAAGGAATGGGTGATGTTTTTCTGGTCGATACCCTTCTTCAGCTCCTACCTAACATCGACCTCTTGAATTCTACAAACACTAACTAAACTAAGAACTACGAACCGTCTCGGTTGCACTAAAGATTTTAGGGCTTTTTAGACAGCGAGATACAGCGCGGAAACAGGCCCTTCGGCCCATCAAGTCCGCGCCGACCAGCGATCACCCCGTGCACTAGCACTATCCTACATACTGGTGACAATTTTACAACTTACCGAAAACAATTAACCTACAAGCCTTTGGAGTGTGGGAGAAAACCGAAGCACCCGGAGAAAATCCACGCGGTCCCAGGGACAACATAAAAACTCCACCGAGACAGCACCAGAAATCAGGATCGAATCCAGTTCTTTGGTGTTGTGAGGCAGCAACCCGGCAGCAAATAATGTTTAACATATTACTGTTTTTTGGTTTATTGTGTTATCTATGAATAGATCTATCTATGAATAGATAATGGTTATATGAATGGATATTGTGTTACAGGTGCACAACCTTTTATCCGAAAGCCTTGGGACCAGACACTTTTCGTAATTCAGAATTTGTCGGTCTTCGGAATGGACATTTTTTAGCGTAGATTTTAATGGCTGGCTCAGTGGTAGAGTGCTCGGCTCATATCCGCAAGGTCGCGAGTTTGCGCCTTGATCCCGGCAGTTACTCGGTCGCGAGTTTGAGTCATCAATGTCGTTTTTTCTTGCAGAATAAATGTCTGTATGAAATGCAGTGTGTTGAATGAATTCCTGAATTTGTAAATGTGCCCGCAGCATTGAATCACCTCTCGCACTCATGTCATCCTAGCGGGGCTACATGCCCTTAGGTGGCCTAGCTCGGGGATTCTTGAATCCCCGAGCTAGGTCACGAGTTTGCGCCTCGATCCTGGCAGTTACTCGGTCGCGAGTTTGTGTCTTCAATGTAGTTTTTTCTTGCAGAATAAATGTTTGTATGAAATGCAGTGTAGGAGAGGTGTACTGACTGTGTGGGCAGAACTTTGGAAGTGATTGCCCACCAGTCTAAAACGCCGCTGTGTCTCCCTGTCCCTGGGATAGCAGGGGGCGATCAAACAGCACAATACCCCCTCCCCCTCCAACTCCAGAGGAATCCGCTCCCCGATGGGCAGCTACGGCGACAAGTGGCAGTTTGCCCACAGCCCGAGCTGCGCCCCCTCATCCGCCACCCCAAGAACAAGACGTACCTTGCACACCATCAGCTTCTTCCCCTACGTGTTCCCCTGGAGTTGGAGCGGGGCTGGGCTGGAGTTGCTGCTGGCTGTGGGTCTCTGGGATCTCCGTGCTTGCAGTGGGCCTGGGGGTCGGTGTCCCGTTGGTCCTGACGTCTCCGGCCACCCCCCTGGACTGGATCTGAGACTGGGAACTGTACCGCCCTTGCCCCCTCCCTCTGCAACTGCAAACAACCCCACTCTCCTGCAAGGGCGGTACAGTTCCCGGAGGATGGCAGGTGGCCGGAGACGTCAGGACCAACAGGAACCCGCTCCCCGATGGGCCCCTACGACGCCCCGAGCTGCGCCCCGTCATCCGCAACCCAGGTTCCTCTGTAGTTGAAACCAACGATCTTTGGTTGGAACGGGGCTGGGCTGCTGCTGGCTGTGGGTCTCTGGGATCTCCGTGCTTGCAGTGGGCCTGGGGGTCGGTGTCCCGATGAGGGGGCGCAGCTCGGGGAACGGCTTCTGGTGGTCCTGACGTCTCCGGCCAGTTTGCAGTTTTCCTCTGTAGTTGGAGCGGGGCTGGGCTGGGCTGCTGTTGGCTGTGGGTCTCTGGGATCTCCGTGCTTGCGCTTGAAAACGTTCACCGAGGGCGGCCCGCAGAGGTGACAGCGGAACCTCCGGTCGGTCCTCGAAGAAAGGGGAACTAAATCCCCATTCATAAAAGAGAAGGTGAGGGTATATTGCGCGGGAAGGTTAATAATTGACAATATGCTGCTGCCTGCCCGCTGAGTTAAAAAGTTCCCACGCAAGACTCATGATACACTGTGAAGGACCTTTCTTCAAGGACCGAAAAAATGGCCGCTATTCGGAGGTTTTCGTTATTTGGATCTTCGGATAAAAGGTTGTGCACCTGTATCTATGAATGCTGTGTTTGCAGACTTGTTACGCTGCGGCAAGTAATAATCTCATAGTAGCGTTTAATGGTGCATATACAATTAAACACTCTTTATGCCTCTGGCAGCAGGTAACAGAGAGTCTAAACCCAAGGCGTGGCCCCGTGGCGGGGGAGGGGGAGAGGCGAGGGCCCGTGGCAGGGGGAAGAGGCGAGGGCCCGCGGCGGGGGGGGGGGGGGGGAAAGAGAGGCGAGGGCTCGCCGGGAGGGGGGGGAGTTGCGTGGGCTCGGCGGGGGGGATGTGAGGGTGTCGTGGGCCCAGCAGGGGGTGGTGGCCTGAGCCAGGCCGGAGTGGCGTCTGGTGTCGGGGTCATGGCCGCTGCCAGGACTGGGTTTAGATTCAGTCGTTCCCGCTCCCACCCGTCGACGGGAGAACGGTCTCCAGTGGTAAGCCTCCGATGCAGCGGATGGAGGCGATGGACCGGGCGGGCAGACACCACAGCACCCCCCCCCCACCCCGGAGAAACGGGCAGTTTTTTCTTCCAAATCATCCCGCGGGCCGGATTGGACCCCTGGCGGGTAGTTTACCACCCAGGTAGTATCCCCCTCCCGCAACGCAATATTCCACTACTTACCCAGAGTTGACACGAGGCGTTGAGGCGATCTCTGATTATGTGGACAGCAAATGGCAATCTGATCCCGCCCAGGCCCACTGCACACGCGCAGAGAAACAGCGTCATTTTGCGTCGCTACTGCATCACCGGCTTGCCTCAACTGCACAGGTCACAATCTCCCCCCCAAATCATCCAGTGGGCCAGAACCAGAATTTCTGGTAATTTCCGTCAAAGTGGAAACGCTGATTGCGCTCCAAATTTTATTTTTTTTCCCTCTGGATTTTTTCTTACTCTAGGAAAAAAGGGGGGGTGCGACCGCACCCAATGCACCCCCCCATTCGGACGGCCATGTGAACTAATTAGATACGAGGGGCAAGACATGAGACTCATCAATGTGTTGAAAATAAAGCTATATGCGTGATAAAACATCATAAGATGTTTTTTAATACATCCCAGAGATGTTGCACTTGTGCCTCTTCCCACCTTCCCCCATCTACATCTATCAGTAACGGAACAGTAGATTATAGCTAAAACTAAACAAAAAAAAGCTGGAGTAACACAGCGGGTTAGACAGCATCTCTGGAGAAAAGGGGGAGGTGAAGATTTGGGTCGAGACCTTTCTTCAGAGTGGAAGTCTGAGTCTGAGGACTTCAGAATCTGTAGAAGGGTCTCAACCCGAATCATCACCCATTCCTTTTCTCCAGAGATGCTGTCTGGCCCGCGGGTTACTCGAGCATTTTGTGTCTGTCTTCGGTTTCAACCAGCATCTGCAGTTCCTCAGAGTGATACAGTGGGAAAACAAGCCCTTCAGCCCAACTTACCCACACCGGCCAACAATGTCCCAGCTACCCTAGTCCCACTTGCCAGCGCTTGGTCCATACCCTCCAAACCTGCCCTGTACATGTACCTGTCCAACTGTTTCTTAAACGATGGGATAGTCCCAGCCACAACTACTTCCTTCTGGCAGCTTGTTCCATACACCCACTGTATGAAAAGGTTACCACTTGGATTCCTATTAAATCTTTACCCCTTCACCTTGAACCTATGTCCCCTGGTCCTCGATTCCCCCACTCTGGGTATAAGACTCTATGCATCTATCCAATCTATTTCTCTCATTATTTTGTATACCTTCATAAGATCTCCCCTCACCCTCCTGCGCTTCATGGAATAGAGACCCAGCTTACTCAACCTCTCCCTCTAGCTCACATCCTCTAGTCCTGGCAACATCCTCGTAAATCTTTTCTGAACCCTTTCAAGCTTGACAATAGCTTTCCTATAACATGGTGCCCCGAACTGAACACAATATTCTAAATGGGGTCTCACCAACGTCTTATACAACTGCAACATGACCTCTCAACATCCATACTCAATACTCTGACTGATGAAGGCCAAAGTGCCAAAAGCCTTTTTGACCACCTTATCTACCTGCGACTCGACCTTCAAGGAACCATGCACATGTACTCCGAGATCCCTCTGCTCTATAACACAACCCAGAGACCTACCATTTAATGTATAGGTCCTGCCCTTGTTCGACGTCCAAAAATGCAACACCTCACACTTCTCTGTGTTAAATTCCATCAACCATTCCTCCGCCCACCTGGCCAATCGATCCAGATCCTGCTGCAATCGCTCACAATCATTGCAGCAGGGTCTACTGCACAGTAGTTTATATCTTCTCACTACTCTGTTTAAAAGATGTTTCTTCCTAATTCCCTTATGGATCTCTCTTCCAGTTACGTGGAGTGGGCGGAGGATAGGTATCTACACATTATTTGCACATATGTATTGCAGTGTGACCACACTACATGTAAAAGTGTAGTCAATATTGTTACATGTAGTGTGGTCACATTGTTACATTACTACACTACAGACAGATCCACCACCAACTGTCCCGCACGAGTTCCAGAGCCTTTCTGGATTATCCATTTTGCCAGACCAACAGAGCTCATGGCCTTCGAGGAATCCAACAGTACCGGAACGGACTGCCTAGGCTGTCAAGGAGCCACAAATCCAGCCTGCAAAGTTGGCCTCAGAAGTCAGCTATGGGAACAGATCTGCCAGTTCTGACCGGACCAGAGTTCCAGAGCGCCAGCCATGAGGGGCATATTCGGCCTGCCGATCGACCACGGAAGACAGATTTGGAAACAGATCTGCCAGCTCCAGCTCAGGCAAATTCGACCCACAAATCGGTGCAGAACGCCTCACCCCGCCTAGGTGCCTCATTTTCCGTGGGGGGGGGGGGGGGCGTTTAAGGGTTCAGTCCAAGTGATTTATTGTAATTTTGCCTGGGTTCAATGAGGTGCCAAATCACCAGTTGCCAGAAAATCAGTGGTGGGTCTGTATAATTCTGAGGTCAACATTCTTCATCTATGAGAAGAAAAACAATGAATGTTTCCGAACCAGACACCATTTATCAGAACTCAAACAAGAGACAAATCACGTAAGGCAGCAGGGTATATATGCAAAGGGATATGCCTCTGATACTGGAAAACCAGGTTGCCAAAAGGTTTTGGAACATTATAGCAATTAGAGGACATGTTCATTGACAATAAGAACTGAGACAAAAGGAGATGGTAGTTGCAAAATGCAGAGCAGGAAGACTTGGGCAGGAACTCAGTCCCACCCCAATCCTTACGGGTTTTATATATGCTTTTGTCTACATTTCAGTTCTGACAATAGGGACTATGACCTGAAACTACAAGTTTTTCTTCCCATAGATGCAGCCAAACCAACATTTCTATATTTGTGTAGGAAAGATGGCAGGTGGAGTTTAATGCTGATAAGTGTGAGGTGCTACATCTTGGCAGGATAAATCAAAATAGGAAGTAAATGGTAGCGAATTGAAGAATGCAGTTGAACAGAGTGATCTAGGAATAACTGTGCATAGTTCCCTGAAGGTGGAATCCCATGGAGATAGGGTGGTAAAGAAGGCTTTTGGTGTGCTGGCCTTTATAAATCAGAGCATTGAGTATAGAAGTTGGGATGTAATGTTAAAATTGTACAAGGCATTGGTGAGGCCAATTCTGGAGTATGGTGTACAATTTTGGTCGCCTAATTATAGGAAGGATGTCAACAAAATAGAGAGAGTACAGAGGAGATTTACTAGAATGTTGCCTGGGTTTCAGCAACTAAGTTACAGAGAAAGGTTGAACGTTAGGTCTTTATTATTTGGAGCATAGAGGGTTAAGGGGGGACTTGATAGAGGTCTTTAAAATGATGAGAGGGATAGACAGAGTTGACACGGATAAGCTTTTCCCATTGAGAGTAGGGAAGATTCAAACAAGAGAACATGACTTGAGAATTAAGGGACAGAAGTTTAGGGGTAACATGAGGGGGAACTTCTTTACTCAGAGAGTGGTAGTGGTGTGGAATGAGCTTCCAGTGGAAGTGGTGGAGGCAGGTTCGATTTTATCATTTAAAAATAAATTGGATAGGTATATGGACGGGAAAGGAATGGAGGGTTATGGTCTGAGTGCAGGTAGATGAGACTAGGGGAAAATAAGCCTTCGGCACGGCCTTGAAGGGCCGAGATGGCCTGTTTCCGTGCTGTAATTGTTATATGGTTATAGCATTTGCATGTTTTTCTTTGATTTTCACCTACAAAGAGAATAGAACTAAATTTGACTAGCTTCAAAGGTTTTCAAAGGTCTTTTACTGTCACATGTACCAATTAGGGTACTGATATGCGAATTAAAAGGAAATGTAAGGAAAATTACGAAATGCTCAGTTAAAGTGATTCATATTAATTGGCACACTGGGACCAAAAGAGTTGGAACAGAAATGACAGAATTCTATTTCCAGAGCTTTGGCCCATGACAACAGGATGAACTCAATTATTAATCTTTATATTTCAAATGTCATTAGAAACGGGAATAGTGCCGGAGGATTGGCGTACTGCGCATGTTGTTCCATTGTTTAAAAAGGGGTCTAAGAGTAAACCTAGCAATTATAGACCTGTTAGTTTGACGTCAGTGGTGGGCAAATTAATGGAAAGAATACTTAGAGATAATATATATAAGCATCTGGATAAACAGGGTCTGATTAGGAACAGTCAACATGGATTTGTGCCTGGAAGGTCATGTTTAACTAATCTTCTTGAATTTTTTGAAGATGTTACTCGGGAAATTGATGAGGGTAAAGCAGTGGATGTTGTGTATATGGACTTCAGTAAGGCCTTTGACAAGGTTCCTCATGGAAGGTTGGTTAAGAAGGTTCAATGGTTGGGTATTAATGGTGGAGTAGCAAGATGGATTCAACAGTGGCTGAATGGGAGATGCCAGAGAGTAATGGTGGATGGTTGTTTGTCAGGTTGGAGGCCAGTGACGAGTGGGGTGCCACAGGGATCTGTGTTGGGTCCACTGTTGTTTGTCATGTACATCAATGATCTGGACGATGGCGTGGTAAATTGGATTAGTAAGTATGCAGATGATACTAAGATAGGTGGGGTTGCGGGTAATGAAGTAGAGTTTCAAAGTCTACAGAGAGATTTATGCCAGTTGGAAGAGTGGGCTGAAAGATGGCAGATGGAGTTTAATGCTGATAAGTGTGAGGTGCTACATCTTGGCAGGACAAATCAAAATAGGACGTACATGGTAAATGGTAGGGAATTGAAGAATGTAGGTGAACAGAGGGATCTGGTAATAACTGTGCACAGTTCCCTGAAAGTGGAATCTCATGTAGATAGGGTGGTAAAGAAAGCTTTTGGTGTGCTGGCCTTTATAAATCAGAGCATTGAGTATAGAAGTTGGGATGTAATGTTAAAATTGTACAAGGCATTGGTGAGGCCAATTCTGGAGTATGGTGTACAATTTTGGTCGCCTAATTATAGGAAGGATGTCAACAAAATAGAGAGAGTACAGAGGAGATTTACTAGAATGTTGCCTGGGTTTCAGCAACTAAGTTACAGAGAAAGGTTGAACAAGTTAGGGCTTTATTCTTTGGAGCGCAGAAGGTTAAGGGGGGACTTGATAGAGGTTTTTAAAATGATGAGAGGGATAGACAGAGTTGACGTGGAAAAGCTTTTCCCACTGAGAGTAGGGAAGATTCAAACAAGGGGACATGACTTGAGAATTAAGGGACTGAAGTTTAGGGGTAACATGAGGGGGAACTTCTTTACTCAGAGAGTGGTAGCTGTGTGGAATGAGCTTCCAGTGAAGGTGGTGGAGGCAGGTTCGTTTTTATCATTTAAAAATAAATTGGATAGTTATATGGATGGGAAAGGAATGGAGGGTTATGGTCTGAGCGCAGGTATATGGGACTAGGGGAGATTATGTGTTCGGCACGGACTAGAAGGGTCGAGATGGCCTGTTTCCGTGCTGTAATTGTTATATGGTTATATGGAGCATTAATATTTGGATATGAACAAAAAGGACAAAGTTCACAGGATTGAAAACAAAGGAAGAATTTTAAAATTGGCATCAGTTCATCAGGAATTAATGAAAGTAAACAAATACATAGCAGATGGATAAATTAAATTGTAGAAAAAAAGAAATGCAAATATTGGTTTACACAAAAGGACACAAAGAGTTAGAGTAACTCAGCAGGTCAGGTATCATCATTGGAGAAAATGGACAGATTTCTCAGGTCGGGATCCTTATTTGGCCCCGAAACCTCTGACCAGCTGAGTTACTCAAGCACTTTTGTCCTTTTGGATAAATTGAACTACACAGTAAAACACAAGCTCTTCAATCAGTAACATTCAATTTTGTCTTCGTTTTCATTGACAATGAAATTAACACCTGGAAAATACAGGAATTGGCTGATTGTTTCCTCTGCCTCAAAAAATGTAATACTTTAACATAACGGCTACGGTTACGTAACTGAGTTATATTGCCTTCAGGAACCAACTGTAAATCTTTCTCACACTTGAATCAGTGGCACATATTCAAGATAGTGTCATGATCACTTCTGCGAAATAAACAACACATTCCCATGCCGAAATGCTACTTATTTTTTCAATTTGCTATTTGAAAATAATTTACATGGCATATCATTAAAGACAACAGGAGGGTATATCGATAGAAGTCTACTCATTTCCTTGAGTTGGCCTCCAACATTACCAAGGCCCGAAATGTTCATTTCTGAGATGCAGATTAATTTCATCACCGTTATTTTTTCAAAACATGTGCTGTTTCAAAACACTGAAAGCTAAACTATCAAAGTATATGCAACTTGCCCCACATCGCACCCAACCCAAGAGGACAAAATAATGAAATTGACCACTGTTTTTACATTTACAAATATCAGTCTTAAAAATAACACATGTACATAAATTGTGTCAAGTTACACTTGATCAACATGCACGTTTTAGGTCAAAGTGCATGTACAGAAAGATTGGGATGTGCAACTGTGAGTACAATTTGTTACTGACTGGATCAGTAAGATTAGGAACATGTGCAAGAGGAAACGCCATATGTAACTGATTACTAAACCAGTGTTAAATACAGTTATGCCTTTCATTTCACTCACGAATTTAAATCGGAAGGTTTGGAAGCGCAACAAATGTCTCCGGCGTACTTGAAATGTGTCAAAAAGGCCGTGGAGCTAATCTGATTTAGCCAGCACCAGGTTGTTATTTAATCCATTCGCCGGTGTGACGGGGTATGAACAGTAATGTAAACACGGGGACAGTTACAATACAAGTACCGTGCATGAAACTCAATCCGACAGTTGGCAGCACTCACCAGCTTGGGTTTGTTCCTCGGATCATCTTCAGGAGGCTTCTTCTTCGAGGTCGGTCGGTCCCGGCTGCGGGGCGGCGAGTCGCTTCCCGGCGGCGGCTGCTGGCCGTCCATGCTGAGTGGCGGAGCTGGTGGCGAGGGTGTTGTCCCGGGCGAGTTGCTCCGGTTGGACGCGACCCTCTGCCTCTGGGTGTCCGTGCTGTCTGACAGCGACCCGCCGGCAGGTCACTCCCTCACCTCCTCAGCCCCTCGCCGCCTTCCTTACCGTCACTGAGGTTGCTGGAAAGAAACAGCGGTGCGACTTTCAGCGAGTGTCGAGCCCGAACTTAGCCGCCTCCTCTGCCTTGATCTCCGGGCCACGGCCGCCACCGCCACCGCCACCTCCGTCCGACAAACGATTCCTCGCTTCAACCCACGCCTCCCGCAGACAAACGCGCATGCGCGGACTGCAACCCCGGGCCGCGCCCCCGCCATCTGCAAAGTAGGCCTGCCACCCGCGCATGCGCGGACTGACAACCCCGGACCACGCCCGTCACGTTCAGCGTGATGACGTCTAGCCCGCCCTCACCGCCCCTCCCTTCCGGCTGTTGAATGTTGACGTCAACCAGAGCTTCATCCCAGCTATGGGAACACATCACTGGGATGGAATGAATGAGAGTAACATGTGACTTTGAGAATGTCGGATTGAGTTTTATGCACGGTACTTGTATTGTAAATATTACTTGAATAAAGTCTATTTTAAAACATCAAAAAAAAAGTGGCTGCCTGTTAAATTGCTGGGCGGGCAATTGCATCACAATTGTCTACAAAGATACTAGAGGAGCTTAATTTGTGAGTTTAGAAGAGTTTGTGCTTGACTCAAACTCGCAGCATGGTCGACACGTGGTCCTAGGAGGTCCAAGTAGGTCACTGGAACTCTCTTTCATGCCCGAGGGAAGTTCCCGCATACTCGTGGCCCCAGTTTGATCGAGGAAAAATTTTCAGCATGCTTCTTTTGAACTCGTAATGCAGTGGAGTGGGGTCGCTATGTAGTTATATGCATTTGAGGTAGCATTAGGCAATCTCCTTTGCTGACCGGTCATTTTAATTGGCTCATTGGAGTTTTCATAAACAAGGAAAACTGACCGGTAATGTTAAATGCCCGCTAAACTTTATTAAAAGTTGTCTGGCTTCTTAAAAGTGTCTCCACTCCTTCTCTCAGTCTGATGCAAAATAGAGCTGATCCGTTCTACCCAGATTAGAAAAAGGAGTGTATTCCACATATGAAATGCAACGCATGGCCATCACTCCCAAAATATTGTGGGGGATCAATTTGAAATTACCTTTTCACACATCAAAGATAATTGAATGTTAATGTGCAAGAACAAAGGGTGGAGTCTGGAACAATTTCAGAAAAGGGGGAGCTTGTGGCCCAAAAGGAGCAGATCAGGGAGAGGATGAGGTGACTCATAGAATATTAAGTAAACGATTTGTCTCCATCAGTAAATCGACCAGTGGCACTAACGCCGGTGGTGATGAAGTGCTTTGAGAGGTTGATCATGGAGCAAATCAACTCCTACATCGACAAAAACCTGGACCCACTGCAGTTCGCGTACCGCCACAACAGATCAATGGTGGATGCGATCTCGCTGGCCTTCCACTCAGCACTGGACCACTTGGACAACAAAAACTCATATGTCAGGCTGTTATTCATTGATTACAGCTCGGCATTTAACACAATCATCCCCTCCAAACTGGTTACCAAACTCGCAGAACTGGGTCTCTGCGCATCCCTCTGCAGCTGGATCCTCAACTTCTTCGTCCACAGGCCACAGTCTGTTCGTATTGGTGGAAATGTGTCAGCCTCAATAACAATCAGCACGGGAGCATCTCAAGGCTGCGTGCTCAGCCCCCTGCTGTACTCACTCTATACCCATGACTGCGTAGCGAACCACAGTGCGAACTCCATCATCAAGTTCACTGACGACACCACTATTGTGTGGCGTATCACTGATGGGGATGAGTCAGAGTACAGAAAAGAGATCGAGCAACTGTCCATATGGTGCCAGCGCAATAACCTGGCCCTCAACACCAGCAAAACCAAGGAACTGATTGTGGACTTTGGAAGGAGTAGGAGGGGGACCCACAGCCCCATTTATATCAACGGGTCGATGGTTGAAAGGGTCAAGAACTTCAAATTCCTGGGTGTGCACATCTCTGAAGATCTTTCCTGGTCCGAGAACACGAACGCAATTATCAAAAAAGCTCATCAGCGCCTCTACTTCCTGAGAAGATTACGGAGAGTCGGATTGTCAAGGAAGACTCTCTCTAACTTCTACAGGTGCACAGTCGAGAGCATGCTGACCGGTTGCATCGTGGCTTGGTTCGGCAATTTGAGCGCCCTGGAGAGGAAAAGACTACAAAAAGTAGTAAACAGGTCGGTGGCCAGTCCATCATCGGCTCTGACCTTCCTTCCATCGAGGGGATTTATCGCAGTCACTGTCTCAAAAAGGCTGGCAGTATCATCAAGGACCCACACCATCCTGGCCACACACTCATCTCCCTGCTACCTTCAGGTAGAAGGTACAGGAGCCTGAAGACTGCAACAACCAGGTTCAGGAATAGCTACTTCCCCTCAGCCATCGGGCTATTAAACCTGGCTCGGACAAAACTCTGATTATTAGCAACCACTTTCTGTTATTTGCACTACCAGTTTATTTATTCATGTGTGTATATATTTATATCATGGTATATGGACACATTTATCTGTTTTGTAGTAAATGCCTACTATTTTCTGTGTGCTTAAGCAAAGCAAGAATGTCATTGTCCTATACAGGGACACATGACAATAAACTCACTTGAACTTGATCTCTCTCTACAACACATTGACTAATGTTATCCCTTTATCCAACACATTCAGTGCAAATGCAGGAGACTATCCTTTCTTTTAGACATGAAAGAACACAACCTTCAATAGCTCTTGAATTCCCAGAATTATTTTACACATCGAAGAAGGTCATTCAGCCCATCGAGTCTATTCTTGTGCTCAGAGCTCTAGTCCAGAGTGTATTAGTCCAGAGCTCTACCAGCAATGATGTCCCCCCACATATTTCCCTGTAGCCCATTCTCTCACATACCCCTCAACTCTATTGATTTTCCTGTAATCCACCTATACTAGACGCAATTTACAGGAAACAATTGAAATCTGGAAAAAACAAAAACACCCCAGTAAAACATTTCTCCTATCTCTTGAATTCATAGTCTTTTTGGACCGCTCCTTGCATCTTACCTTGGTTCTAGGTTCTTGGTTTCTTGGTCCTCCAAAATATTCCAAATGGAATTTAAACTGGAGGTGGTGGAGGGAGGTAGCAAATGATAAATGCAACATTGATTGTTTCAATTTTTCCACCACCTCTTCCCATTCTCACCTAACATTTTGAACTGGCAACATTTGCTCACTAAGGACCAATCCGGATATCCTCATTCAACCCACTGACAAAGATGGTCCTGTTGTGATTTGGTAAACTAACTTCTACTTTGCAGAGGATAAACATCAGTTTTCAGACCCTTCCTCATACCTCCTTCTAGACCACTGAACATTAAGACATTATCACCCAGAGAAAATCTGAACTTATTTCCACCAGAGATTTTCTCTCCCCCCAACCTGTAGCCTTGGAATGCCACAATCCCTCACTGCACTTACTTTCTCACAAATATCCACAAGTGTACATGTAGAAACAAAGAACTGCAGATGCTAGATAAAGATAGACATAAGGTGCTGGAATAACTCAGCGGGTCAAGCAGCATCTCTGGAGAAAAAGAATGGGTGATGTTTCGGGTCGAAACTCTTCTTCAGACTGAGAGGAGGGAGGGAGGTTGGAGACCAGGAGGCGAGAAAAGACATGTGTATGTTTTGCTTTAACCTGCTCTTACACCATTTAAATTATTTATTCCTATCTTCATTGTGTTCTTTCTATCCTGGTCCAGTCCCTTCCTACTTACATTGATGACATCTCTGATGTCTTCTACCAGTTTCTGGTCCCCACCAGTTAATCTTCATCATTGACGTACAATTCCTCTACACCTCCATTTATTAAACAATATAGTCCTGTTTCTTTTTTGGACTAAAGCCCATTCTGTTCCCCTCCATTAACTTACTCATTCACCTTGCTCAACTCATCTTCAAAATGAGCAACTTCTCCAAATCCACTCAATTTCTCCACATGGACCCAAACTGCACCTGTCTTTTTGCGGAATACATTATAAAGTATCTGTTTCAGTCCTATGCAGTCCCCTCCCTGAACTCTTTTTTTTAGTATGTTCTTAACAACATACTTGTAAACACATCCATTGCATTATGTTGCTTGAATATCCACCCTGCGCTAACTTTCACAGGGTACAACTGTGATACTTCCCTTCATTTTCCAGATTTCCCGTCTCCATCCCAGGGGAATACCTTAGCAATGAGCATCCATTGTAGATTTACAAGCGCTCACAGCTTTCCCTGCCATACTTCCTCCCATCCTGTTTCCTGCGACAATGCCATTCTATGTCTCTGATTCTTCAACTCTGTTGGATCTGCTCTAATTTGCCATGCATTTTTAGCATTCTTCTTAGGTTTCATCAACAGCCTTGAGTATTTTTCACTGTTTTAACACATTCCTTTATTTGTTTTCTGTCTCCCCAATTACCTTCATGAACCAAACCCCACCCTGGCCTCACTCTATGGGAGCTGTTTGGTTCATAGATTAGTGGGAGGGCAATTGTGAAGGTTAATCTATTGAATGCTCACAACTGATGCCCACCCCAGCTGTAGTTTTACCAGTTCTGATGAAGGGACTTGGACCTGAAACATTAACTCGGTTTTTCTTTTTACAGATTCAGCCTCACCTGAGTTTTTCCAGCATTTTCAGTTGTTATTTTTAAATGTTCCTTGCACTGCCATAGTAGTTTAATCAAAATTATATCAGATGTTAAGGTTGACTAAATTGAGCCTGATTCCAACAGCATCAGCTTTACTTCTGATATAATTTAGTAAAACATCAAAAGAAATTGCAAGATTATTTGCCAATAAAACAAACTGGGTATAAAGTTCTATGGGGATGCAGCACCTTAATTTGATTCTACAAAGGGATATTTTTTAATTAAATTTAATTTTACTTTAAAGATACTATTCTGTTAGAAAAAAAGAAATGCACCAATAATATACAACCCAATGAAAATGTTATTTAAATAAATGTACTTTCCTCATTTTATATTATATCCTGAACTATCATCCATTTTAGGCATAACCAAATTCTGCCAATGCCGATTACCAAGATTGCTGGGGTCGCAGATTGTGAGGAAGGCTGTCAAAACACACAGCAAGATATAAATCAGATACACAAATGGGTGGAGAAATGGCAGATGGAGTTTAATCCAAGCAAGTGTAAGATGCTGCACTTTGGGAGGTAATGTAGTGTAACTTTGAATGTAAGGAGAAAATATACAATTAATCGCAAGACCCTTAACATTTATGTACGGAGGGATTTTGAGGTGCAAGTCCATAACTCCCGGAAAGTGGCAACGCAAATAGATAGATAGTAAAGAAGTCATATGTTATGCTTGCCTTCATTAGTCGGATATTGAGTATAAGAGTCAGGAAGTCATGAGAACTTTGTTTAGGCCGCATTTGGAATATTGCAAGCACCTCTGGTTGCCACATTACAGGAGGGATGTGGTGGCTTTGAAAAGTGTGCAGGGAAGGTTTACCAAAATGCTGCCTAGATTAGGGAGTATTAGCACAGGGAGTGGTTGGTCAGACTTGGATTGTTTCCTCTGGAATGCCAGAGGTTGAAGGGAGACCTGATAGAAATATATAAAATTATGAGAGGCATAGATCAGATAGACAGTAAGAACCTCTCCCTCAGGAAGTAAAAAATCAAGTGCTAGAGGGCATAGCTTTAAGGCGACTGAAGTAAATTTTAGAAGAGATGTGTGGGGCAAGTTATAACCATATAACCATATAACAATTACAGCACGGAAACAGGCCATCTCGGCCCTACAAGTCCGTGCCGAACAACTTTTTTCCCTTAGTCCCACCTGCCTGCACTCATACCATAACCCTCCATTCCCTTCTCATCCATATGCCTATCCAATTTATTTTTAAATGATACCAACGAACCTGCCGCCACCACTGCCACTGGAAGCTCATTCCACACCGCTACCACTCTCTGAGTAAAGAAGTTCCCCCTCATGTTACCCCTAAACTTCTGTCCCTTAATTCTGAAGTCATGTCCTCTTGTTTGAATCTTCCCTATTCTCATAGGGAAAAGCTTGATCACATCAACTCTGTCTATCCCTCTCATCATTTTAAAGACCTCTATCAAGTCCCCCCTTAACCTTCTGCGCTCCAGAGAATAAAGACCTAACTTATTCAACCTATCTCTGTAACTTAGTTGTTGAAACCCAGGCAACATTCTAGTAAATCTCCTCTGTACTCTCTCTATTTTGTTGACATCCTTCCTATAATTGGGCGAACAAAATTGTACACCATACTCCAGATTTGGTCTCACCAATGCCTTGTACAATTTTAACATTACATCCCAGCTTCTATACTCAATGCTCTGATTTATAAAGGCTAGCATACCAAAAGCTTTCTTTACCACCCTATCTATATGAGATTCCACCTTCAAGGAACTAAGCACGGTTATTCCCAGATCCCTCTGTTCAACTGTATTCTTCAATTCCCTACCATTTATCATGTACGTCCTATTTGGATTTGTCCAGCCAAGGTGTAACACCTCACATTTATCAGCATTAAACTCCATCTGCCATCTTTCAGCCCATTTTTCCAAATGGCCTAAATCACTCTGTAGACTTTGGAAATCCTCTTCATTATCCACAACACCCCCTATCTTGGTATCATCTGCATACTTACTAATCCAATTTACCACCCCTTCATCCAGATCATTGATGTACATGACAAACAACAAAGGACCCAACACAGATCCCTGAGGCACCCCACTAGTCACCTGCCTCCAACCCGACAAACAGCCATCCACCATTACCCTCTGGCTTCTCCCATTCAGCCACTGCTGAATCCATCTTGCTATTCCTGCATTTATACCCAACAGTTTAACCTTCTTAACCAACCTTCCATGAGGAACCTTGTCAAAGGCCTTACTAAAGTCAATATAAACTAATGGTATTGTGATCACTGGATCCGAAGTGCTCCCCAACGCATACCTCCGCCACCTGTCCCGTCTCATTTCCTAACAGGAGGTCCAGCACTGCCCCTCCTCTAGTAGGTACCTCTATGTATTGCTGCAAAAAACTATCCTGCACACATTTTACAAACTCCAAACCATCCAGCCCATTTACAGAATGTGTTTCCCAGTCTATGTGTGGAAAGTTGAAATCTCCCACAATCACTACCTTGTGCTTACTACTAATATCTGCTATCTCCTTACATATTTGCTCTTCCAATTCTCGTTCCCCATTTGGCGGTCTATAATACACCCCTATAAGTGTTGCTACACCTTTCCCACTTCTCAGTTCCACCCAAATAGCCTCCCTAGATGAGCCCTCCAATCTATCCTGCCAAAGCACTGCTGTAATATCTTCCCTGACTAGCAATGCAACACCTCCACCTCTTGCCCCTCCAATTCTATCACACCTGAAGCAACGAAATCCTGGAATATTTAGTTTCCAATCACAGCCCTCCTGCAACCATGTTTCACTGATCGCCACAACATCATACTTCCAGGTGTCTATCCAGACTCTAAGCTCATCCACCTTTCTTACAATGCTCCTAGCATTAAAATATGCACATTTAAGAAAACCCCCATCTCTTCTTCTCTGTTTATTTCCTTTTTTTTCTTTCTCCTCTTGTGTCCGAGTGCTTCCCTTTTCTGCTTCCTGCCTCCCATTCTGTCTACTAGCTTTCTCTATTTGAGTCCCTCGCCCCAACCATTCTAGTTTAAAGTCTCCCCAGTGACCTTTGCAAATTTCCCCGCCAGGATATTGGTCCCCCTCGGGTTCAAGTGCAACCCATCCTTTCTGTACAGGTCCCACCTTCCCCTTATGTGCACAGAGGGTAGTGAGTACCTGGATGAGCTACTGGGCGAGGTGGTGAAGGCAGATATAAAAGTGGCCTTCAAGATAGGCACATGGATATGCGGGGAATGGAAAGATGTGGATTATGTGCAGGCATATAAGAGTTGGTCTTGGCATTATGTTTAGCACAGATATTGTGGCCTGAATATCCTATTGTAGTGTTCTATGTTATATATCCTACTTCCAAGGATATAGTCTACAGTGAAGGAGAATTATCAATCTCATTTTGCTTATTGAGAAGCTGATTCCTACTCATGCAAAAGACTGATTTTCAAAAGTCCACATAGAAGCTACAGGATGATTTTTTTTTAAGTCTGAGGAAAAACAATGCTGAACCATGCTACTCTGGGTATATTTGACAACACACATGACACTGTTTTTTAAAAGAGAAAGGTGAGAACATCAAATTTAATTAATTTTATTCATCATTTTAGAGGCGCTGCTTCAAAATGGCAGCCAGCATCAACAGGGACCCATACTGTGGCCGTGCTCTCATTTTACTCCTGCCATCCAGAAGAAAGGATAGGGGCCTGTAAACTGTAACTTCAAGGTTCAGGAGCAGCTTCTTTCCAACTTCTATTGAACACTACAAACTCCAACTAAACTCTGAACTACAAACTCCTAGATTGTATTAAGGATTTGGGAGCATTGTTTTTGTATTTGCGCTATTATTGTCTGTTAGTTTTTATATATTGAACTTTTTCTTGTTTATTATGGTATCTACTGAGTACTGTGTTTACATATCTGTTGTGTTACTGCAAGTACGTATTTTGGGACATGTCAATAAACACTTTTGACTTGTCTTGACTCTTGTCATTAAATGTAGACTTTGTGGCACAACTAGAAATGATGGGCAGCTTCAGCAGTTCATTTAGGTATGCTTGGCATTATGCTCACTCAGTAACAATCAGTTACAACAATGTTTGAAGTGGTGTGAAGCATTTTTCTTGGAGAATCAAAGTGTTTCTTAATCCAAGGAAATCATAAATAACAATTTGTGAATTATACTTGAAAAATAACACCTAATTAATGTAAGTTTTAAAGGAATCTCAAGACAGATCTCAAACATCAAATATTCAAATTGTACCTTTCCGTGTCAGTAATTCTTCCCTCAAAAAACAGAACCTCAGAATGAGACCATGTGGTCAGCATCTCTGATTCAACTGCAATGTATTATGTTGATGACTTCTTAACTGGAAAGTGTCCAGTTATTTATTCCAATTAATTCTGGATAATGCATTTAAGAAAAAGGTGTGTGAAATGTGTTTTCATCAGAGTTGCCAGATGCTTGAACAAATATGTGTTGGAACCTTGTTAGCAAAACTTACATAAGCACAATCTGGATAACCTCACTATTGAAATTCATGATCATTATCGTGCAATCACTTTATTAAGTGACCTGCTGAAATCATAGTCTACAGAGTCTTTTTTTAATGCATAATGAAGGCATAATTGCCTTTTTTGGTGTCCACGTTTCCAAACATAGTTCTTCTTCGTTACATGATACCTAAATGCATAAAGGTTCTCACGCTCATGCATTTAAAGGTTATCTGTTATGGCAGGAAGACTGATGTTCATACTCATGCAAGGTCTGATCTTCTTTAATAGGGCTGCAATGATAGCACTCCACTCTACGTAGACAGAGTACTACAATGCATTTTGCATTTGTACAACAAATTAAATATCAGTATTAAAATAGATCAATTTGGTCTCAATGGTTTAATGATTCAATGGTGCTTTTTATCACATGTGCAAAGTGCAAACGCACAGGAAAATAAAATTCTTACTCTCCCGGTTTCAAATTTGAATATGTTGCATCCATGGATGTTTTTGATAGTCTAGAGTACCTGAGCAATGAAAAATAAAATGTCCTTACCATCACTGTTGTCAATAATATGTTGAACTTTATTGCAAGAAGATATGTGTACAATGGAGTTTAATGTGGGGTTTCTGAGGTCATTCACCAGTTAGAGGAATCAAAAGACAGGTTATTATCCAAACGGAAAGAGTCTGCAAATATGTGAAGTTCAGAAAGGTTTGGACGTTCTTGTGCTAGTCTCACAGAGAGTTAATAGGAAGGTACAGCAAATATTTTCAAGGGCATATTGATTTTTAATGAAATGGACCTTAAAAAAAAGGATTTTTTTGTTGCAATTCTACAGGGTGTTGGTGAGGCCATACCTGGAGTACACTGTACAGTTTTGATTCCCTTACTTACGAAAGGATATGATATCTTCTTCTTCTTGCGTATGGCGTGCACAGCCTAAAGTTGTAAGACAACTTGCTCTGTTTGATCTTCCATTTGTGCATGCCAGGTTGATTGCATTCGTCGAAACAGGGTGGACCACGTGAAGGTTGCAAACTCCTACCCCAGGATACGATATGATAAGACAACATTCTATCTTTGTCCCTCCCACTCCCCTGACATCAGTCTGAAGAAGGGTCTCAACCCGAAACTTCACCCATTCCTTCTCTCCAGAGATGCTGCCTGTCCCGCTGAATTACTCCAGCATTTTGTGTCCACCAAAGGATATGATAGCGTTGGAGGCAGTCCAAAAGAGATTCACCAGTCAAATCCCTGGGATGAGAGAATTGTCCTTTCAAAAAAGGCTAAACAGGCTGTGTCTGAAGTTTAGAATAATGAGGGGTATCCTTATTCAAACAAAAAAGATTCTAACAGGAAGCTGAACATGGTACATGAGGAGATGTTTTCTCAAGTGGGAGAGTCACAAACACGGGGACATAGTTTCAAGATAAGGAGCTTGTCATTTAAAACCAAGATATTCCAAGATTTTTTCTCACAGAGGATGGTGAGTCTCTGGAATTCTCTGCTCAAGAGCTCATTATAACTATTTAAAGTATTGAAAAAGCGTGTGATTGTGGTTTACTAGAACTGGCTCCGAGGAGGAGTTAAGGCTTGGGGCAGATCAGCTATACTGAATTACGAGGCAGGCTTGAGGGGCCAGATAACCTACTTCAAATCCAATTTTTAGCCTGCTTTCTCTTGTATCCTAACCCTAACATTTTTCATAAACATTTTCCTGTTTCATTTTAGCTTCTATTACCTTCATTATCCCAGCAGTTTTAGCTTGGGTGCTCAATCTTTCTATGGCAAAATGCTTAATTTCTATTTAAATTATGCTCATTGATCTTTTACTGTCTACCTGGCCAGTCTTTGCCTCCAGTCCAACCTGTGCTAGATTCCCATCTCAGATAAATCATGTTTGAAAATTGCTAAGAGAGCAAATGTAGTAACCATTTTTAAAGCTGGAAGCTAAAATCAAATATGTCTTTGTGTTCTAAAAATAGAAAATACTGAATATTGTTACTTTCAAGGTATGATTTAATTTTTTTTCCCTTTGTCATATTTTAAATGCTTACCTGGTATTCACCTCAAGATCAACTTCAAAATCGCTTCAAGAAGTGAGCCATTACTGATGCTAGTTAAATGTGACCCAGTAGGCACAAAATCTATTGATATAACATTAGTCATGTTGGAAGAATACTGCAATGATTTTCAGTGAAAATGCATTGAGTCCTTTTATGTTTGTCTGGTCATGGATGATGGAAGAATAATCATTCTGTTAGACTGTGCAGCTCGGGTTACAACTTACCAATTAGATTTATTAAAATAAAATGTTAAATGGAACAGAAGATCAACACAACACATCTAAGTGGATAATATTTAATTTACAATCCTTGGGTCAGATAATAATAATAATAATAAAATATGAGATGTTTCACTAACTCTCCAAATTACACCAAATCCGAATGAGTATCACTGAGATAAGAAAATTATGTATGAAGTTAAAGTGACCTAAAAAAGACTTGCACATTGAATGAACAAAATGAAGCATTCACCTGGCTAAATATTTCCAAATATCTTTCTTGCCTTGGTTTTGGAGCTGCCAATTATTTATTTCTTCCATAGCACTCTGTGAGTTGTAGCTTGCTGAAAACTATTTATGTTTAAATCACTCATGCTTTTGAGAATAGTGCTCAATAAATAGTTCAAATGCCAGGTTCAAGTAGAGCGATTGACCGTGTCTGATGTATTTTCTTGGAACACGTGACAACAATAAACCAATACAAATGACAATATTTAAGCCAAGGCTTTAAAAAAGCAATAGATATAATTTCAGCATTTCTTCTCTTCTTTATTCTATGCTTAACTAACACAGAAAAGAGCCCAAAATGGAGACACAAGATGCTGGAATATTGAGCAAAATGCACAATGCTGGAGGAGTGCAGTGGGTCAGGCAGCATCTGTGGAGGGAATGGAGAGACAGTATTTTGTGTTGGGTACCTTCTTCAGACTCCCAGAACCTTATAACTCTGAAAGACCCCTATATGCATTTTAATTACCTTATCAACCTGCCCTGCTACCTTTAAGGATGTGTGGATATATATTCCAAGATTGCTCTGTTAAAACAAATACTTCAGTATGCTCCTATTTATTATATATATTTTTATTCGTTGTTGCACTTTCCGAAATTCATTGCCTCACACTTTTGTGGGACAAATTCTATTTGACATATTTAACACCATTGACTAGTCCACTACTATCCAAAGTTTCCCTCTCATGCTCAGTCAATCATTTTGAGAACTTGTCCATCATCTGATGATTAACTTTTTTTTAATCACATCCTGATATTCAAACCTGTCATTAATGTCTATTCTATACAGTAAGGAATTGGGCACTGGAAACAGCTTTCCAATTGTGAAAATATGTGTTGGCTCCTATTCTTTGTTTCTTGCTAATTATGGATCCAATTGTTATAGTGAAAAGTCTTTTTGTTGCGTGGAATCCTGTCAGTGGAAAGACTATACATGATCATAATCAAGCTGCCCACAGTGTACGGATACAGGATAAAGGCAATAACGTTTAGTGCAAATAAAAGTCTGGAAAAGTCATATTAAAGGTAGTCTCAGTGTCTCCAATGAGGTAGACGGTAGCTCATGGCCGCTCACTAATTGGTGATAAGATAGTTCAGTTGCCTGATAACAGCTGGGAAGAAACTATACCTGAAACTGGTGATATGCGTTTTCACACTTCTGTACCTCTTGCCTTCTTCTTCTTGCGTATGGCGTGCACAGCCTAAAGTTGTAGGACAACTTGTTTTATTTGATTGTGCACGTCGGGTTGATTGCATTCGTTGAAACAGGGTGGACAATGTGAAGGTTGCAATCTTCCACCCCTACCTCTTGCCTGAAGGGAGAGGGGATAAGAGGGAGCGTCCGTGCTGAAACTCGTCTTTGAATATGCAGATGACCTTACTGAGGCAGCATAAAGTGTAGATGGAGTCAATGGAAGGAAGGTTGGTTTACGAGTGGAAGCTCATGAGAGATCAATGAAAATGGCAGAAGGAGAACTCTGCTCCCATATCTCCTATCCATTAACTATATGACCAGTCTGTCCATTAAATGTCAGTCAGATACGCTATGCTAAGCTGGACCAATTTCCAACAATTAAGCCTATCAACTAATTACCAAAGCCATGAGCACATCATGTAGTGACTACAATCAAACATCTTTAGAAATAATTTACATTTAATGGGAGCCTTTCAGAACCTCAGGACATCTAAAGCACTTTAACCCAATTAATTATTTTTCAATATAGAAACATAGAAACATAGAAATTAGGTGCAGGAGTAGGCCATTTGGCCCTTCGAGCCTGCACCGCCATTCAATATGATCATGGCTGATCATTCAACTCAGTATCCCGTACCTGCCTTCTCTCCATACCCTCTGATCCCTTTAGCCACAAGGGCCACATCTAACTCCCTCTTAAATATAGCCAATGAACTGGCCTCAACTACCCTCTGTGGCAGAGAGTTCCAGAGATTCACCACTCTCTGTGTGAAAAAAGTTTTTCCCCTCTCGGTTTTAAAGGATTTCCCCCTTATCCTTAAGCTGTGACCCCTTGTACTGGACCTCCCCAACATCGGGAACAATTTTCCTGCATCTAGCCTGTCCAATCCGTTAAGAATTTTGTAAGTTTCTATAAGATCCCCTCTCAATCTCCTAAATTCTAGAGAGTATAAACCAAGTCTATCCAGTATTTCTTCATAAGACAGTCCTGACATCCCAGGAATTAGTCTGGTGAACCTTCTCTGCACTCCCTCTATGGCAATAATGTCCTTCCTCAGATTTGGAGACCAAAACTGTACGCAATACTCCAGGTGTGGTCTCACCAAGACCCTGTACAACTGCAGTAGAACCTCCCTGCTCCTATACTCAAATCCTTTTGCTATGAAAGCTAACATACCATTCGCTTTCTTCACTGCCTGCTGCACCTGCATGCCCACTTTCAATGACTGGTGTACCATGACACCCAGGTCTCGCTGCATCTCCCCTTTTCCTAGTCGGCCACCATTTAGATAATAGTCTGCTTTCCTGTTTTTGCCACCAAAATGGATAACCTCACATTTATCCACATTATACTGCATCTGCCAAACATTTGCCCACTCACCCAGCCTATCCAAGTCACCTTGCAGTCTCCTAGCATCCTCCTCACAGCTAACACTGCCCCCCAGCTTAGTGTCATCCGCAAACTTGGAGATATTGCCTTCAATTCCCTCATCCAGATCATTAATATATATTGTAAATAGCTGGGGTCCCAGCACTGAGCCTTGCGGTACCCCACTAGTCACTGCCTGCCATTGTGAAAAGGACCCGTTTACTCCTACTCTTTGCTTTCTGTTTGCCAGCCAGTTCTCTATCCACATCAATACTGAACCCCCAATGCCGTGTGCTTTAAGTTTGTAAACTAATCTCTTATGTGGGACCTTGTCGAAAGCCTTCTGGAAGTCCAGATACACCACATCCACTGGTTCTCCCCTATCCACGCTACTAGTTACATCCTCGAAAAATTCTATAAGATTCGTCAGACATGATTTACCTTTTGTAAATCCATGCTGACTTTGTCCAATGATTTCACCACTTTCCAAATGTGCTGCTATCCCATCTTTAATAACTGACTCTAGCAGTTTCCCCACTACCGATGTTAGACTAACTGGTCTGTAATTCCCCGTTTTCTCTCTCCCTCCCTTCTTAAAAAGTGGGGTTACGTTTGCTACCCGCCAATCCTCAGGAACTACTCCAGAATCTAAAGAGTTTTGAAAGATTATTACTAATGCATCCACTATTTCTGGAGCTACTTCCTTAAGTACTCTGGGATGCAGCCTATCTGGTCCTGGGGATTTATCGGCCTTTAATCCATTTAATTTATCCAACACCACTTCCCGGCTAACCTGGATTTCACTCAATTCCTCCAACTCCTTTGACCCGCGGTCCCCTGCTATTTCCGGCAGATTATTTATGTCTTCCTTAGTGAAGACGGAACCAAAGTAGTTATTCAATTGGTCCGCCATATCCTTGTTCCTCATGATCAACTCACCTGTTTCTGACTGCAAGGGACCTACATTTGTTTTAACTAATCTCTTTCTTTTCACATATCTATAAAAACCTTTGCAGTCAGTTTTTATGTTCCCTGCCAGTTTTCTTTCATAATCTATTTTTCCTTTCCTAATTAAGCCCTTTGTCCTCCTCTGCTGGTCTCTGAATTTCTCCAAGTCCTCTGGTATGCTGCTTTTTCTGGCAAATTTGTATGCATCATCCTTCGCTTTGATACTATCCCTGATTTCCCTTGTTATCCACAGATGCACTACCTTCCCTGATTTATTCTTTTGCCAAACTGGGATGAATAATTTTTGTAGTTCATCCATGCAGTCTTTAAATGTCTTCCATTGCATATCCACCGTCAACCCTATTAGAATTAATTGCCAGTCAATCTTGGCCAATTCACGTCTCATACCCTCAAAGTTACCTTTTTTTAAGTTCAGAACCATTGTTTCTGAATTAACAATGTCCTCTCCATCCTAATGAAGAACTCAACCATATTATGGTCACTCTTGCCCAAGGGGCCACGTACAACAAGACTGCTAACTAACCCTTCCTCATTACTCAATACCCAGTCTAAAATATCCTGCTCTCTCGTTGGTTCATCTACATGTTGATTTAGATAACTATTCCGCATACATTCCAAGAAATCCTCTTCCTCAGCACCCCTGCCAATTTGATTCACCCAATCTATATGTAGATTGAAGTCACCCATTATAACTGTTTTGCCTTTGTCGCACACATTTCTAATTTCCTGTTTGATACCACCTCCAACTTCACTACTACTGTTAGGTGGCCTGTACACAACACCCACCAGCGTTTTCTGCCGCTTAGTGTTTCGCAGCTCTACCGATACCGATTCCACATCCTCCAAACTAATGTCCTTCCTTTCCATTGCGTTAATCTCCTCTCTAACCAGCAATGCTACCCCACGTCCTTTTCCTTTCTCTCTATCCCTCCTGAATATTGAATATCCCTGGATGTTCAGCTCCCAGCCTTGGTCACCCTGGAGCCATGTCTCCGTGATCCCAACTATATCATAATCATTAATGGCTATCTGCACGTTCAACTCATCCACCTTATTACGAATACTCCTTGCATTGAGACACAAAGCCTTCAGGCTTGTTTTTACAATGCTCTTACCTCTTATACAATTATGTTGAAAAGTGGCCCTTTTTGATTTTTGCCCTGGTTTTGTCTGCCTGCCACTTTTACTTTTCACCTTGCTACCTATTGCTTCTACCCTCATTTTACACCCCCCTGCCTCTCTGCTCTTGTACCCATCCCCCTGCCACATTAGTTTAAATCCTCAATATATTCACTTGTCCCCTGTAGGAATATTTTATAGACACAGGTTTTTAATGATGGTGACAAATTGGTAACAGCTATTGACCTGGTAATATTACTGTCTATTAAAGCAATTGTCCGCTACATTTGGTAACTACATCAATGCTGCCAAATTGTTTTTATTATTTTGTTCCAAGAATAAGATAAAAGCACCAAAAGAAAATTGTTTTGTCCACAAGAGCAATTTATGAAGATTACAATGAAATTTAAAATATCTGTTGGCTTTGAAATGATTAAACTGAATGCTCCTGGAATATTTATCTGACAAATGGCTTATATGGACTTTTATAAACAATCCAAGCTATTTAGGTCAAGCTGCTAATCCTCAGTTTGCATACATATATTTGTGAGGCATTTGAAAGAAACCTTAACATTCCTTATTGCTTGGAGAGGTGAATTGTGGTATTATATGCAGTCAGCAACATTTGGACAACATACAGTGGTTGAAAAATATTAGGTATTGTCTTTGCTGACTCGATTTAAATGATTCTTGTACCTGATTTACAGTAGATGACTATGGTTTGAGAACACATTCCGAAGTTCAGGCTGATTACTGAGTGGTCACATTGCTATAGTAATATAATTGTTGAATATGAAGTCCTTGAGGTGGACATTGAACTGAGTATCCACATATTATCAATCCTATTGTATTAATATTCTCCTGAATTCTTACTGTGGGAAAATTATTTTATATGACAGATTAAATTATTTCTTTCATTCTAACATTTGTTAAGAAATAGTAATCTCTTCCATATTTATGAGCGATGATCAACATAGAGTGCAAACTGTGGCATGCAAGGTTTTGTCTGCCTACATTAAAGATATTTCATCTTAACCTGCTTTTTGGAGGCAAGAAAAAATGCGATTATAAGCATTTCTATACAAACTACATTTGTACATTCCTCCTTTATTTGCTTAATTCTGTTTTCAATGCATATTACCTGTGAATTTAAAATGCTAATCCTTGATTCTCCTTCACTACCAAAAAATAGAAAGCTAGATCTATAGTATTTCCCACACTCAAGAGTACTTGTATGGAAACACACAACATAAAAACTGTCATCAACACTATGCTTTGCATGAATATTTGAGAATTATATTGCAAGAGATAAATAGGCTCGGTGTCCCTGCTTGGAATCACTGCTCAAGGTGACCCACATCTTTAAGTATGGCCCAGGTGTGGAGGGAAAATCTAAATGACTCAAAGCATCACAGACCAGGTGCAGTGTGGCTGGCAGCTGAAACCCTTAACAACCTATAAAACTTTTGTTGATGAAACAACACTGAAGCGAAAGCCAACAATGAACTCCTGTCCTGGAAGCATGGGTTGCCCACATCTTCATACTGCCATTCCCTGGCCATATTGGAATTAAATAAAGAAAGGTTCCTGATTTGCTGTGATCCAGATCAGACATCTGTCATCATAAGATTCAGAACAAAAGCCAAGGCCTATAAAATAGCCGTCTGTCCCTTGCGTGCTCAGTATTCTCTCTGGATTCAGTTTCCTTCTCTGTCAAATCAACAACCTACTCCTGATGGGGATTGATCGATCTGTTCCCAAGTGACACCTTTCTGTTTTTACAAAAGAGTGATTAGTTCACGTGATATTGTTTAGTTCTTGGAGAACGACAATCTTTTCACAGATGGCATCTATTTGTTCTCTTTCAATAGCAGCCTGCTCCTGCATGATGCTTGCCATGGGTTTAATTTGATTGGCTGAATCTCCAGAGAAACGTGCCCTTGGGATGGCCTTCACCCTGTCTCTGAGGCTGAAACATGAACCATCAGACATTGTGTAGCAAGAAAGTGTTGCTTCACCTTGGCATAGAAATTTGACTCACTGTCAGAGTGGAAATGATGCTCACTAGTTCTACACATTTTCTTATAAGATGATGAAGATGAACTTCCAGGATTACAGGCACTTCCTGCATCTAATCAGCCCAAATGGACCATGGGCCAACAATTTCCGTTTGCATCAACACCAACCTTCTGGTGGATGCCGTCTGATCATAGTCCTTTTCTGAGTACACCAGGGCACTCCTGTTGCATGGACTCCTCCTCTTGTGAACCCCCTCCTCAACATTTGCATTGTGACTGATTGCATCCCTTTGACCCTTGGAGCATCAATATCTGATTGGTGTTTAGGTGCATTGATACAACGTGTTACTCCTCCTTCCTCAGCCTCCGACTCCTGCTCTTGCTCCTCCTGCTCCTCTCTGTTTGGTTGTTGCAGGGTGGGAATTGGGAACCTATATAACCTGAATAACCTGAAATAATAAATTTAAATTAAGGCATGGCTAAGCTAATATATGGTTCATTTGGAGAAAGTAGATAGTGCTTCTGTAGATTAATATAGACAAGACAGTAGATTTAATAAGGGGGTGGGAGGAAAAACAGGGAAACATAAACCTCATGCTTTTCAAATAAGCCAAAGGGTTTATTTGTTACTAGACCAAGTGGGACCAAGGGGGAGAGAGGGGGGAAGGGGGGAGGGAGAGAAGGGGGAGGGAGAGAAGGGGGAGAGAGGGGGGAAGGTGGGAGAGAGAGGAAGGGGGAGAGAGGGGGGAGAGAGTGGGGAGGGGGCAAAGAGGGGAGGGGGAAAAGAGAGGAGGGGAGAGAAGGGGGAGCGGATGGGAGGGGGAGAGAGGAGGGGGGAGAGAGGAGGGGGAGAGAGGAGGGGGGAGAGAGGGGGAGGGAGGAGAGGGGAGGGGGAAGAGGGGAAGGAGGGGGTGAGGGGGGAGGAGGGGTGAGATGAGGAGGGGGGGAAAGGAGGAGGGGCAGAGAAGGAGTGGAGATGGGCAGGCAAGCAGGCTGTGGGGCCCAGGGCGAGCGCGCAGCAGAGACTCGAGGTAGGCCGCAGGCATGCACGATCTGAGGACAGTCAAAGGCAGCGGAGGGCCGGCCAATCGTGGCTTCCGCGAGGGGAAGCCCACCCACCTGCATGACAGACTATCCGGCGGGGGAGACGGAGAGGAGGTCGTCCTCCATGACGGCCAGAGATCGTCAGGTGGAATCGGGATCACCAGCGAGGAAAAGGTGTCACAATTCCGCGAGTCCCTGCGATCGACGGAGGAATCGCAGGTCTCTATAGATGGTCTCTCCCAGAGGGAATAATGGCCGCCACGGCCACCTTCCCATCGTGCTGCCCCGTGCCCCAAGCCGCGCGGCGATAACGACAGCCACCACCATGTTCTAGAACTTCAAGGAGCCCAGCAGAAAGCGCAGCACGACCTGAGCAGCAGTTTAAAAACGCTAAGTGACGAAATTAAAGAAGTAAAAGTTAAGAAGCCAAGAAGCACAGACGACAGAACAAGGGTGATGTCAATCGTAGCGCGAGCAGAGGCAGGCAGTCAGATCCATTGTGACGTCATCAGCGAGACCATCTCGTTTATTTTCTAAGTTATTTGAAATTTGTGAACATTTTCATAAATAACTCGAGAAATAATGCATGAAACTTTCAGAAACGGCGATTTTTGACATCATGGCGTAAATATGTAATGTGAAAGTTTCACCGTTAGCGCGTCGTGTTTTCGAGAAGTGAAATGCACATGAACATCACACACACACACAAGTACACACAAATCCAAGATCAGAGTTTTATAAGTATAGAGATGCCCTGTGCATGAGCCAAGGTGGCCTCATACCCTTGAGGATGAATACTGCAATCTGCTGAATTTCTGACACCTAGGGGGCCACCTCTTGTTTACCAGCCTGTGATACCTTGCCATTTCACCTGAAACACACAAAAAAATATTTGTTAATAGCTGAGTAACAACATTCTTAAGTTATAGCGCATATACTTAGATGAGCATGTGGGTGTATGCCTGTGTGTGCCCAACAGTGTGGGTTTGTCTAAATAAGATAATATGTTTGGGTGTGTGCCTGAGTTCAAATGAGTATGCGGCCGTGTGCTTGTTGTAAGTGTATAGCAGTCAGAGGCAAAATGAGACAGAATGTGTGAGAATCCCTTTGTTTGTGAATGTAAGTATGTGTGCGTATCTGTGTCTGTGTGTGTAATTATATATCTGAATACGGCAGTTGGGTATGAATTTGAGTATAATTGAAACAGGGTGTGGGTGCTAGGGTGAGTTTGGCAGCGACTGTGAGGATTTGTATGAGGAAACATGACTGCTCAAGGAGAAGGCACAAAGGACAGGCACAAAGTGCTGCAGCAACTCTGCGGGTCAGGGAGGAGGGTGTGTGAGTGGGGGAAGTGTGTGTGGGGGGGTGTGGGGGAGGGGGGTGTGGGGAGGGGGTTTGTGGGGTTGTGGGGGCAGGGGGGTTAAGGGGGGTAGGGGAGGGGTTGTATGTGGGAGGGGGGAGGGTTGTGGGTGGCAGGGGGGAGTGTGGGGGGTAGTGGGTGAGGGGGGGTGGGGGGTGGGGGTGTGTGGGGTAGGGGATCTGTGTGGGGGAGGAGGTTGTTGGGGGTAGTGGAGGGGTGTGGATGGTAGCGGGGAGTATGGGTGAGTGTGGGGGAGGGGGTTGTGGGGGAGGGGGTGTGGGGGAGGGGGTGTGGGGGAGGGGGGGGTGGTGGAGTGGGGGTCTGTAGTGGGGTCTGCGGGAGGGGTGTTGGGTGTGGGCGAGGGGGGATGGGGGAGGGTGTGTGTGTGAGGGAGGGGGTGTGTGTGGGGGTAGGGGGTTGTGTGTGGGGGAGGGGGGTGTGTGAGGAGGGGGTTTGTGGGGTTGTGGGGGTCGGGGGTTGTGGGGGTAGGGTAGGGGTGTATATGGGAGGGAGGAGGGGTGCGGGTGGTAGGGGGGAGTGTGGGGGAGGGGGTTTGTGGGTGTGGGGGAGAGGGGTGTGGGGGGTTTGTAGGGGAGGGTGTGGGTAGGGGAGGAGGAGTGTAGGGGACGGTGGTGTCGGGGAGGGGTGTGGATGGTAGGGAGGAGGGAGGGTGTGGGGGAGTGGGGTGTAGGTGTGGGGGAGGGGGGTGTGGGGGAGGCGGTGTGTGGGGGAGGAATTGTGGGGCTGTGGGGGTTGTATGAGGGAGGGGAGATGTGTGGGAGGGGGTGTGAGGGAGGGGGGTGTACGGGGGTTGTAGGGGAGGGGGTGTCGCAGACCGGAAGTGGTCAAGATGGGAGTTTTGGTAATAGTATAGAAGGTATAGATAGAAGAAGATTATATGGATGATAACAAGCAGATATACTGTGATCATCCACTTCCATTTTATATCTTCCTATTTTCACTGCAGGATTATGCATAAGATGTGACTGTAGTGAGACGTGGCAGTATCCCTCCCAAGCTCCTCTCTGCTATGTTGAAGAGCGATAAAGGAATAATTACCTCAGATTATTTTAGCCTTTGAAATGCATAGAATGGTGCAAGGCAATGTCATGACTTAAAATTTAACTTTTCCAGATGTCATGACTTATAGTGTGTCATGGTTTTATTCTTAGTATCAACATGCCAGTAAAGATTTATTGTCCTTGTGCCAAATAACTGGTTAAAATCATGTTTGGATTGAGTCCAGATTCCACTTACAATAATTGTTAATACTACTCAGCAATCCATAAATAATTAATTACTGCAAATTATTAATTTAAAATTAAGCTGAGGTATCCAGCCAGAACCGCATCAAAAACATCCTCACTCGACATACTTTACTCATAGCTCCAATTTATTTTGTAAATTGGTATCTAATGCTGCCAATTGTGCATTGTGATCCCAAAAATCTCTTTCGTACTTTAAGAACACAAAGAACACTGCATGAAACATACTACTCGGTAACACTCTTCTGTGTGTAAACTCACTTTAATGAGGTTGCACTAGACAATAGCACATCCCAGGATGGCTGACACAAAAAGCTTGAGTAACTCAGTGGGACGGGCAGCATCTCTGGAGAGAAAGAATGGGTGACGTTTCGGGTCGAGACCCTTCTTCTTTCCTACACATTTTGTCAGGCTGGCAAATGTGAGAATAGGAAAATTTAACTAACACAGCTAAAGAATACTCTCAAACACGCTTTGCTCAAAGTTCATAGATCTGAGATGTTTGCTTCCCACAGATACTGTCCAGTCTGCTGGGTATTATCAGCTTTTTCTGTTTTATTTTGGATTTCCAGCAATGGGCCAATTATTTTTTTTCTTCTTTTGGTCTAATCCTCTGGATGTGAAACGACATTTAATTGGTTTTATGTATGTGAAAGTAGATAATTGAATTATTCATTGGCCAAATGTAGACACGGCGACCGTCCTACTTCGACAACTTACGCTCTGTCCGCCAAGGTCTACAAGGTCTCCCCATTCCCCAACTGGGTATCCTCCATTGCCAGAGTGAGGCCACACACAAATTAAAAGCACCTCATATTCCACTTGGGTAGCTTACAACCCAATAGTATGAACAATGAATTCACCAATTTTATGTAACCTGGAAAGCCCCCACCACCCCAACCCAACCCCCCCTCCGCCTCCCTCCTCCACTTCCCATTCTATCTCACATCCCCGTTTCTCCCCCACCCACCCCTGCCCCACCTCAACTGCCAGCTATCACTCCCCCAACCCTCCCCTCCACCTAAATTCTTTCCTCCAGCTTCACAATTTTCAGTCCTTTTGTTGTTTTATCATCTCTGGCCTATGACCAACCATCTGCCTATCAAAACTCTTCCTTGCCTGAGTTCAACTATTACCTGCCCTTCTCTCTTCCAGCTTTCTTCACCCCCCCCCTCCTTCCTCCCATAATTTGTCTGAAGAAGGGTCCTCATCCGAAACATCATCCACCTATGGTCTCCAGGGATTTTGCCGAACCTACTGAGTTACTCCAGCACTGGGGTCTTTTATATTGATAAATACACTTTTTACTTGGATGCTTAGCTTGATCTCACAATAATGGGCACTTTAGCAATATGGATTAAATGCTAATCATTTTACTTCGCCCCATTGTGCCATAGAATCATAAACTCATACAGCTATGCAGCACAGAAACAGGCCCTTCGCCCACTTTGTCTATGCCGACTAAGTTATCATAGGTCCAGACTTTACAACATTAGGAACAAGTGACACAAAGGAGCTTAAATGCCCCTGAACAGCCATATTATTTCACCCTATCAAAAAAAATCCCTTTGTTCTAACCATTAGCATATAAGCCCCTTTGGGTCATGTGTTACGAACATTCTCTCCTACCTTCACAGCTATCTACACTAACTTCTTTCTCTCGGTTTAAGTTCTGATGAGAGGTTCCAGGCCTGAAATTTCAACTTTCCTTGGAAGGAACTGCAGAATCCTCACTAAAACTGTAACAAATAAAACATAGGGTAGTTTCCAAACCCACAACAGTATGTTCTGGGTATTGCAAGAGGATAAACATAAATAAAATCAGTAGGCAAGACAACACAGTGGGGCAGAGCAGTGGCATAGTTAATAGAAACCCAGGCGGCTCTGGAAAGCCTGGTACAATCCTAACTTCAGGTGCTGTTTATATGGAGTTGGCACATTCTTTATGTCATGGCATGTGTTTTCTCTGGATGTTCTGATCCTCTCGCCTTCCAAAGACATAAAGGTTGGTGGGTTAATTGGACACTAAATTTTGTAAAGTATATGAGTGAGTGGTATGGTCTGAGGAGTTATGGGAAGAATGTGGGAAGAATAAAATGGGGCTAAAGTAGCATTCATGAAAACGAATGTTCGATACTCAGTGGATTGAAGAGCCTGTTTTTATGCAGTATGATTCTATAACATTGTGGAAGTGCAAGTGTCAAAATGTGGTGGTGATGTGTAATGATTTATCTGTGAATGGGTGAAAGCCATCCTCTTATCAAACCTAAACATAAATACTTTAATTTAGATCAAAAACTGCAATGTTGAAAATATGAAATAAAAACAGGAAATGCTGTAAACATTCAGCAGATCAGGCAGCATCTGTGGAAGGAGAAACAGTTAACCTTTTGGGTCAGAAGCCTTATCAGAACAGGAAAAAAGAGAAAAAGGGTGATTTCAAATTGTTAGTTGTTTCATCATGGCTGCACAATAACTGCAATGTTCTCCTGTGATAAGAAAATTATGACAGTACCAAGGCCATTAAGATAGAAAATACATGAACAAGTGAAGTCCCTTATTTTTACATGCCTTCGTAGGAAGCAGCCAGATACTATGCCATCTTCAGCTAGCTCTGAACAGTATATCCGAAGTGACCAACATTCAAGTTAATTCACAAAGAAGAACACCTGTGGTGATTTCACAAAGGCAACCATTGGTTTGCATCCAGCACAGGTGATTAAGGAAGACTCAGAAAAATATACACCGATACAGGAAAGAGGCCCAGAAAAGTTTGATCCGTAGGAGTGAGAATTTTAGGCATAATTAACCTACTTGCTGCATCAGCCAAGAGGACTTCCATTTGCATAGTATATATGACTAATTTGACGTATATATACATACGTGGCCCTGTTATTGACACTATTGCATCATAAATGTAAACTACAGTGTAAATTATGTTCACACATTCACAACGTGAAAATAAATGCCCTTCACATCAACATTATATTTGCATTACCGATAAGAATGCAAGATTTGATAGTTAACAGCTGTTTTGTACTTGGAACAGGAATGCAGATTTTATTGTGGAGGAGTTTGAAGAATCTCATCACAGTTAATTTTGTTATACTAGCATTGAGCACCAGATACTGTGAGAGCGCACTTTCAACAATAGAGCTTAACATCCACTGTACCAAGGTCGACTCTAACCTGCTTTTTCATCAAGACTCACATGATCTGATGAGTTTGTGTGTGTGATCACATGGGCATGGTTAGTATTTGCAGTGAAAAGAATATATTTATTACCTTCGCTCAGTCCGCCTGAACCTACCTGATCTCCCGGTTGCTAAACACTTTAATTTTCCTTCCCATTCCTACACAGACCTTTCTGTCCCAGGTCTCATCCATTGTCAGAATGAGACAAAATACAAATTGGAGGGACAGCGTCTCATATTTCACTTGGACAGCTTACAGCCCAGTGGTATAAATATTGATTCATCTAACTTCAGGTAGCCCCGGCATTCCCTCTCTCTGTATCCCTCCCACACCCAAGTCGCACTAGCTTCTCATTTTCACCCAATAGACAGCTAACAATGGCCTGTTTCCTTTATCATCATTACTTTTTTGCATATCATTCATTCATTGTTTTTATCTCTCTACATCATTGTCTATATCTCCCCTTTCCCTTATCCCTAACCAGTCTGAAGAAGGGTCTCGACCGGAAATGTCACCCATTCTTTCTCTCCGGACATACTGCCTGCCCCGCTGAGTTACTCCAGGTTTTTGTGTCTTTCATTTTATTTGTTAGATTTGTTCTTGCCTGTTTGTTCATAAAAATCATAACCATGCAATCACAGAGACACAGAAACAAAAAGTTTGTTTTTACCTCTTATCCATCGTAGATCTTTGGAAAGAGAGTAGCTTTCTTTCACGATCCCTCCTATATAATTCTGAAAATTTCTCATTTGCAAGTACCTGTCAATTTCCCTTTCAAATGTATTTATTGATTAAACTTCCACCTTTTTTTCAGGTAATAATTCTAGAGTTACTAGCAACTCTCTGTAACTGCTGCTGATCCCATTAGGGAAATGAAACCTTTTTTTCCATATAGTCTATCAAAACGTAATCATTTAAAAAGCCTTCACGAGATTATATCTTAAGAAGAATATTTTTATGACTTTTCTATCTTTTGTTCATAGCTACCGTGACAGTGCCCTCTCCCTTTGGGGAAGTCATTCTAATTTTCACCCAACAGACAGCTAACAATGGCCTGTTTCCTTTATCATCATTACTTTTTTGCATATCTTTCATTCACTGGCTTACTGACCAGGAAAGACCAATCCTCAGCATTATTAGCAACAGCTAGGTCCACTTGAACATTGTCAACCCACTCCCAATAAAACCTAGGCATTCCAGCCAGAGGGGGTGAGAAAGTGGGGTACTTTCCTGCTAGCTATATTCCCCTTACACAGGTTCAAGGATGACTGAGCCACTGGGCCAAACCTGAGACCACCAGCGTCACTGTGTTGTCGACTGGGTTGCTGGAAAGAAAACCTTAGACACGCCAAAACCTTTTCCTGCCCACAGACAATGAGGGACTGCGCCCACACACACAAAGAGGTAAAGACTGGCTGCCAGGATAATTCAGAGACTAGATTCAAGTCCAAAGCCGAGCCGCCAGGATGAAACCTAGTGGGCCTGTCCCACTTAGACAAATTTTCAGGCGACTGCCGGCGACTGCCAAGTTGGCGGCAGCCACCTGAAAAACCGGCAACTGGAACGGCGACTGCCATAGTGGAACACACACACACACACACATCACTTCCTTCACCAGCCCGTTATGCAGGCGGAGGACAGGGCAAGCAGGGGGAGTACTGTCTGCGTGAAATTCACACGGTGCAAAGCCAAGGTGATACAGACACACACCACGATGAACAGGAAGGTTGACGCTGTAATTAAGTTGGCTAAAGTACAGTGTACGGTAAGTCCTTTAAAAGTGGGGGGGAGAGGGGGGAGAGGGGGTGGGGGAGAAAGAGGGAGAAGGAGTGGAGACAACTTTTAAGAAGCCAGAAATACATGGCTGTGAAGCTCGGCGGACATTTAACTATCGGTTGGTTATACTTGGTTCTGAAAACTACTGCTTACGTCTTTTTTCCCCAATGAGCCAATGAAATTCACCGGTCAGCACCGGCTACAACCTACTAGAACCTACGAGAACCTTCGACCTCCTGGCAACCCAATAGGACCACCTGGCAACCCACCTACGGCACGGGAATTCTCCATGGCGGCTTCAATCTAGTCGCCGCTACTTTTTCAACATGTTGGAAAATTTGCGGCAACCATAATGAGGCTGCGAATAGTTCCCAGAATGCGGGAACTCCTCACGACCACGAATGCGACTCCCCAGCATCGACCCGCGAACATGTGGAGACCATGTGGCGACTGCATAGTCTCCTGCAGTTGCCTAAAAAGTCACCTAAGTGGGACAGACCCATAAGACCGCCAGCGCATCCTCTCGAGGCAAGGGTTAAAAGCAAGATGAAGTCTGAAATCGCCAAGCTTCCTCCTTTAAAGACCAGGACTGGGCTGCTGGAACAAGCCTGAGACTGTCAGCATCATTGCACATGTGCTCTGGCAGTGAGGGGTCGCACCCCATGCGGTCCTGGACATTTTTTTACCATGGTAAATAAAATAAATCATGTGATTTCACCCTACTGTGAGTGTTGGTGTGGTCACTGCCGAATTCAGCGTTGTACCTAATCTTGCAAATATTGGAATTTCAATATACTGAAGTTGTGAGCCTGACCATGACACATCTTATAACAAGTTTCACTGAATTTAAAAAAAAGCTAATTGCATGGTACTTACCTTTCTCCATTACAGCTACTCCCTTCTGTTGAAATTAATTTGCTGTTCTTGCCTTGGGTCTAACCTGGTACATATTCAATGGTTAGATCCCCAGCTTAATTGCAAAAGTGCTGATGAAATGTGCACGACAATTTCAGAACTTGTGTTGGTACTGGAATCTCAAATTTCATTGCACTTGTGCCCAGAAATGCTTGCAGTTCAGAATTTCCCAGGAAGTTCTTACTGCATTCAACCTAACCTAAACATCACAGATTATCACCAACAAACTGGTTTAAAATGCTACAATAATTACAGACTGTTCTTCATACCTTTGCTGATAATTATATTGCATTACATTGTGATATGTGACAATTGTATAAAATTACAAACTTGAAACTTAAGCTTTTGATCTATATCTTTCATCAAAACTACCATCAGCGGATGGATGTTTTGCAACATGTTTCAGTCGTGTACCATTTTCAGCCTCAATAAATAGTTTTTGGTAGAAAATAATAAACTGTTGCTGCCATCCCTTTTTCTCTGTATTTCTTTATTTTTTACTCTTCTCTGTCCCACCTAATGTTCTGCCTTGTTCTGCTTCTTGGCTTTTGGATTTCCAATTATTTATTTTTGTTGAGGAAAACCAGGACATGACACATCCTGAGACTAGACTAATCCATCATTAATTTTGATTGCAATAGAACATCATTAAACTGAACCGGTTAATATATTATGATGAAGGGATGGGTGTTCATTAGTCTATTTTAGGTAAATACAGATCAGACCCGAGGAGTTCAAAGCATCATAGATGTTTATTCAAGGATTCTTTCCAAGCTACTTCTTTGAACTTTCTATAAACGTTATTGCAATCCAAAGAACACTTTAGAGATGAGGAATGTTACATACACCACAATGATTTCTTTCTCTTTACAAATATGAACAAAGTGAAAACATTTTACATGCAATTAATCAGAATTACGAAATATGTAAAGATACCATAATCTCTTTCATGCAATTATTTCATGGGAACTTTGGTAAAGCAATTGTTCGTACCTTTAAAACTGATGAAAGGTGATTGAAGTCCACTCTTATTTCACTAGTTTGAGTAAAACAAAATAATACCTGAACAAAGGAACAGGGAAAATAAATTATCCTTTTAGTGTTCTGTAGAAATTAATAAAATATATCATTAGGGACAGAGTAACTAACATAACTTCAGCAAAGATTGTTAATTATCTTAAAATAGGAGTAAGAATAAATAAGAGGTTTGATGATTGCACAAAATTCAAGGGGCACAATAAGCAGGTTAGATGGAAGCAGAACTTTTCATCTAATAGACTATGTTTGCGCATTTGTTTGTGGATGTGTGGGCACAAAATCTTCCAGTTGGAGTTTGGTGTGAGTTTCTCAATTTTAGATATAAAAATATAGATAAAATACTTTCCAAGTACTAGGAAACTAAGGACTGTGGAGGAAAGAAGAATGGACAGGTCCATATGCAGGAATCAGCAAAGTTAGGCGCAAAAATGTTTTAAAATTTATAAAGGAATTTTGATCATTATCTTGCAGAGGTTGAAATACAAATGGTGTACGTTATTTTTATCTAATACAATTTTCTGGGTGGACTTTATTAAAATACTACATGTGCAGTTTTGCACATGGCATCTTCGAAATTATATATTGACAGTACAACACAGCACAGTCACCACAATGATCAATGGATTAAAAGGACACTATACAAATATAAGGTCTGAAGAAGGGTCTTGACCCGAATCGTCACCCATTCATTCCTTCTCTCCAGAGATGCTGCCTGTCCCGCTGAGTTCGTCCAGCTTTTTGTGTCTATCTTCAGTTAAAACCAGCATCTGCAGTTCCTTCTTACACAAATTATACTATGTTTTCCTCATAGTATCATAGTCACTCAAGTGCTTAAAGTAAATAAAGTTGAGAAGGTAATAGAGAGGAACACTTTGTTTCATGGGCGAGACCAAAAACCAGTGCTGTTTTAATCCGAAGAGTCACTCCACAAAGGGCAATGAAACTTTGGAACTCTCTTATTTCACCCCCAAGTCACGAACAATGGCACAAGACAGATAGATCAACTATGATCTGCCTGAATAGTTTGAGAGACTGAGAGCTTTATTCTCTTCATCTGGTGGCCTTAGGTACATGATTGACTCCCCACCTAATTTTTATGGCTGTTCTCATTAAAGTATCTGAAAACAATCTTTGTTACAATGGAGAGCAAATAATGAGCTGTCAGAAATTTGACTTCCACTTATTAAAGAAAGAACAATCCCATGTACAAACATTGGATATTTTTCTCTTTGCGCCTCTATAATGAATAAAGTATTATTTGAAAGTAATCATTTTAAGCCGGATATGGAAGCATTGTCCATGACATGTTGCTTCAGAAAATGTTCTCAAGTTTAAAACCTATTATTTTAAATCAGTGGACCATCAGAAGGAGACAATACACAATTCTGTGTTTCCCATTGCATAAATATTTTGTAATAGTCAAATTTTCTGGATTGGAATTAATTTGCATTTTAATGCCAAGAAATACTGGGCTCTTTTTTTGGCATCACATTTAAGTTTCTTATGTTTTTCTACCAATGACCTGGATTTCTGATCCAAGACCAAAATCCATCCAAAATGTATGAGTAACAAATGTGAGTTTAAGACTGTGGGAGAAAATCTGTGGCCAAAATCAAAGCCTTGTTTCTATATCAGTCATCAGCTTGTGATTAAAAACGCTCAACTGCTCGATTGCCATTAAAGCAATCTACGATATAACATTGCTTTCTTTATGGTAACAAGATGTGCACTATGGTTCCAAAAACAATTAAATAAGTTATAATTGCAGCTTAATAGGTTTTGGGTTTGACATCTACCATTTCTACATTTTGCAATCCATTTGGAATCTCACCTGAAAACCTATCTGAAATATCTAACAAGTTCAAATCTCTCTGTGGTGCAATAAGGCAAGACAAGACCACCTGGGGAACCGATTTCACTACTCTAAAGATATCAAATGCTTGCACCAGTGTACATACCTGCTAAGGATGGCTGTCAGATGTGGATGCAATAGTCACATCGGTAAAATTGATGTTGCCTGAATTAATCAATTACAACAGTAACACTACCCCTGGTACGATACTGCTAATGAGGAAGGACACTATCTTCCCAACTAACAAGATGAAAGCAAGCTTTGGGCTTGCCCAATGAGTCCAGGAAATCTCAGACCTTATTGAAGTTTTCCACATCTACGACAGAAGTAATTAACTTTGAGAACTAATTTGTACACAATAGGGAGGGGTACTGGATCTAGAAGAAGGAACGGGTAGTTGAGCAATATCACAAGTGGATGATGTGTGAAGTATGTGTGTTGTTTTCAAAATTGGCTTAGCCCTGGAACACAGAGGATGGAGGCAGGGTGTATTTCTGGCTGACGTCTGTGACCAATGGTGTGCTGCAGGGATCTGTGCTAGGACCTCTTTTGTTTGCGATATCTGTAAATGACAATGACATAAATGCGGAAGGGTTGGTTAGTGAATTGGCAGACTACATCAAGATTGGTGAAGTTGTGGTCAGAGAAATAGTAGTAGATGGAGTTTAACCTGATCAAGTGGGAGGTGTTGCACTTTGGGAGGTTAAATATATGGGGAAATATAGAGTTAATGGCAAGACCCTTAACAACATTGATGTACAGAGAAATTGATGTACACAGGCCGTGTTCAGAACAAAGAGATACTTGGCGTGGGGAGGACCTCCAAAAGAACAAAGAGAGACCTGATGAGGGGTAGGGTGTGGGGGTGCGGGTGGAGAAGGAGGGTACCGAGAATGAAGAGGGACAAGCAGGACTACAATGAATACTTTTGTAACTTTTTAACTTTTGTAACAAAGTGTCGCCTATACGTGGCGATTCTTTGCATACGTGTGTATTGTAAGCTAAACAAAGAATTTCACTGTACCTAGGTACATATGACAATGAGGTATTATTTATTCATTTATTCATAAATTATAGTGCGTAGATAAGGTAAATAGTAAAAACCTTCATTACTTCCTGGATGGAAATGTCAAAGACTAGGGAGCATAGCTTTAAGGTCAGATGGGGGAAATTTAAAGATGTGCAGGGCAAGATTTTTGCACAGGGAGTGGTGGGTGCCTAGAACACGTTGCAAAATGTGGTAGTGGAAGCAGATACAATTGTAATGTTTAAGAGACTTTTAGATAGGTGCATGGATATGTAGAGAATGGAGGGATATGGATCACCTGCTGTTTCCATGTTGCATTTCGCTAACCATTCTGTACTGTTGTCCTTCATATATATCTAATGTGTTATAACCGGGTGTGGACAGCGAATACATCTGCCATTCAGATTAACATGGTGTGGCTCAGACCAATTGATTAAAAACATGTGAAAAGTATCGACCAGCATGTGTTGCGCCTGAAGACCTGGCCAGATTCAATAGCAATTCAGATCTTCCCCATGCCTTGCTTTTGGATACCCTGCATGTACGAAAGGAATAGTTGGAAAGCCATGTGGATGGATAAGAATTGATTTGCTACCATGGGTGGGAATGGAGCATTTCTCTCCCCCCATTCCTCTCCAACAAGCCGCAACATTTGGGGGCTGGATCAAGCCGAGCATTACTGGGAGTACTGAGCAGATTCACTAGCTCATTCATTGAGTTGCAAGGCCAGTTCCTCGCCACTCTTCATGCATCTGCAAGCTTTCCTGTCACAGCTGTTTCTGTGATCCTCCCCACACATATTTTTGTTCATTTCTGACTTACAAACAGTTTGAGGTATAAACAGTTCTCAGGAACAGAAACCTTCATAACCTGGGTACTTTCTGTTTACATGTAGATTGGGATTAAAGTATATGATGGAGCAATAAGAAGATGGCAATCCAAATCTAGCATGCTTGAGATTTTGATAATACCAGATAAGCAGATTTTCTGGACGATTGGATGTAACTTGTAACAATAACCAAATACACTTTTATTCCACTTATTTTACATGTACACAATAGGTTAATAAATGTCCACTCTGGACCCCAACTCACATTCCACACTGACGAGTGTGCCAAATGCTAAACCATCAGAGCTTCCAAACAATTGCATGTGGTTTGATGATCAGAGATTTGCTGTTTTTATGTTCATGTGTTTTAATATGGAAGCATGCTGTAAACTGAAAATCTGCAAAGGTCCTGTCTGAGGCATATGAGTCATCCAAAATATCTTGGAATACTGAAACAGTTTTTGACATAAATCACCAAACAAAAATAAGCAAAGTCTGACAAAAATATCATCCTACAGCAAACAACTACTTCCTGCTGGAGCAGTGGTACAACATTGCTCGATGCCTCTGTTGGTCTGGGCTATTCAAGGGACAAATATCACAATCCTATTGAGAGCAGATTTAGATCATGCCAGAAAAATATATTCAAAAGTTATGGCACACTGGTAATTATTTCCAGTCCAGTTTGGTATGTGATTCCTCCACATTTACTGTTGTGCCTGCAATAACTTTAGGTCCAAAACTGGCTTGATAATATGAGACCATCTGCAGTTTTTGCATTCCCTTTCTATGCTCCACTGTGAATCCTCCTTAAGGTATGCATACTTTGAGGAAGTTCTCAGACAGGAGTTCTGTGATTCATTCTCTCATTAATTTCCCTCTGCAATTTGACTGCGCTTCTGTTCTACTTAATACCGATTATCTCCTGTTCCACCCCTCTTTGATATATGTTCGCCTTTGTGAATGGTCCTCTCTTACAAGATTCACTGATGTTGCTGGTGAAACCCTTATATGCAAATGATTCCCAGCATGGAGCTGCATGGGAATACCCAGCAAATGCCAGGGGTCTGTATTAATGAATGCAAGGCTGGAAAGTTAACGATTATTGAGTTTTGGACAGTTGGCTTGAATTAATGACTGATCATTGATCCCAATGTTCTTCCTAGTGCCATTATTTGGGTCGATGGCTTTGCATGTATTGAGAGTGAGTGGAGGGAGCAGCTGGAACACTTGTTAAAGTTCAATAGCATGCTAAAATTACCATTTTGAATTGAAAGGTCTGTAGGTTGTTGAACACATGGGTCTTCAGGATACCAGATGACGATAAAGAGGTGGGTAAATTGGGGAAGGAGGGAAAGAGATCCATGAAATATATTGAGAAGGTGTGAGAGTGTGGGTGAGTTGTGATGAATGAAGAATTTGAGAAGGTTGCTCGGTGGGTTGAGAGGAAATGCCACTGCTGTTCCTGGCCCTCTAGATCCTATGTGTGGGAAGGAACTGCTGATGCTGGTTTACACTGAAGATAGACACAAAATGCTGGAGTAGCTCAGTGAGACAGGCTGCATCTTTGGATAGAAGGAATGGGTGATGTTTCTGGTCAAGACCCTTCTTCAGACTTAGTCAGGGGAGAGGGAAACATAGAGATATGCAAGAGTAAGGTGTATAAATGAGAGATCAAAGGGGATGCAGGTCAAGAAAAATGTAGAATAGATCATTGTTAGCTAGGGAAAGCTGACAACGAGACACACAAAGTAAAATTTAATCAAGAGGACAGTCAAACTAGTTAGAGAATGAGTATGGGGAGGAATGGAGAGAGAGGGAAAGCAAGGGTTACCTGAAGTTAGAGAAGTCAATGTTCACACCGCTGGGTTGTAAGCTGCCTAAGCGAAATATGAGGTGCTGTTCCTCCAATTTGCGTTGAACCTCACTCTGACAATGGAAGAGGGCAAGGACAGAAAGGTTGGTGTGGGAATGGGAGGGGGAGATCCTACCCATGCCATTCAGTAGTCTTTGTTAGGGGAAAGCCTTGTCTGTTGTTAGCTGGAAAAAATAAAATCTTTGAAGCACAAAGTATCATTAAATTATTGAAACTACTATCAGGTTGGTTAGGACAGGTTTGCAATCATTCATGCCTTCCATAAAACTGGATTTGAGGCAAGTGCTGAGTCCACAGCTAGCCCCGGGTTATGTTAATTACTTGGTGTAAAAGACTGATGACAAGGTCACACAGTTTGCATCTAAAGGCCAAACAGGAAAATGGAAAAAAGAAATGCTGGAAGATCTCAATAGCATCTGTGGATACAAACGATGTCAGTCGACAATTTGGGTTGAAAGCCAACATCCGGACTGAGAGGGAGCAGGAACGATTTCCAATATATAGAAGTACGAGATAGGTGGGATAGAGTCTGATGGGGTAGATGATGCCAGATGGGGAGTGAATAAAGGGGGGGATGGGATGGTGGACACTGAATGTGTGTGGGAGTGGAACATTGGGAATGTGGGTTACCTGGATTGGAAAATTCAATATTCATGCCTTGTGTTGTAAACTACCCAATCGGAATATAAGATGATTTTCTTTCCAATTTGTATTTGGTCTCTCCGCCACAATTGAGAAAACTAAAGACAAGTAGGTTGATGTGGAAGAGGGAAGATGAGTTAAAATGACATGCAATCAGAAGCTTGAGATTGTCATTGCAGACAGAATGCAGGTACTCAGCTAAATGATCATCTAGTCTACACTTGGTTTCACCAGTGTTGAGAAGCCACACATGTACAGTATTTCCTCCGTTTTCTACATGAGTGCTCTGACAACAATCCCATTCGTGTACTGTGAGCTATTGTTTCCATGAACTAGAAATGCAGTGGAACAATGTAATTTATTTTGCTCAATCTAGTTTCTGGCTGGTTGGGTACATAATATGTAGATTTTTAAATTAAATACTGCAGCAATTGACATGAAGAACATTTAGATCAAATTAAGAAACATGAGAGATTTCTGTTAATCCTTTTACTGAAAGGGTCCAGTAGGAAATCAAAATGCAATTGCTTAAATGTAAGCAGAAAGTAATTACCCCCAGATGGGCTACAAAAATGTTCTAAACGTATTCCACTGATGAATATTGGAGGAAAAGCATTTTTCATGTGGCATAGATATTCAATACTGAGCTTTAGCTTCAAATATTAAATTACTCAACGATCCCACAGAATAGCAAATGAAGGAATCTGAAGAAATAACCTAGGACCTGCTGTTAGTTAAACCAACAGGTGAAAAGAATGGCCCAGAAATTCATTTGAGCATGAAAATGCTTCTGCACAGAGAACCAACGCCAATGTGATAACGTGGCAAAAAGCACAATGGTCTGCGCTTTATTTTAAGCACAAATAATTTCAGGAGTCTAATGCAGCACCGGAAACTAGGTTCTAGTGATTCACGTCTTTTTTATGTCACGATTTGAGCTAATCAGGGACTCTCCAAAAATGAAAAAGTCAGGAAATTTACCTTTAAAAAATCAGAGTTAAATGAGATCTGCACTGGCATGTCTTTGCTACCAGTCACCAAGGCAAGTAGGTCTTGACCTTAAAGAACACTTTATGTCAGTCACAGGACAGCAACAAAAACGTTGGGAAAGTGTAGGAGGGGACTCGGCCCCTGTGATTTACTGAACAGATTGAGTCCTCTGTTACGAGTGGTCCCATGCCTATCATGCTGCAGAGATTGCACCCTGTATCTGTGCTGGGCATGGCCGTCATAACCACAGTGTCGTTCAACGATAAAGTGGGAAATATTCAGAGCATTACAAAATCAAGTTGGCAATTAGGACCCTTTGATTCAGATCTCCTTACCAGCTTGCTGTGGGATTTAATAGTAAGATTAAACGAGAACTTACCAGTTCGAAGTTTGATCGTTATTTTATGAAGAGTACGTTGAGGGAATACGTGAAGAACCCCGCCAGGACGCATGCGTGTCATTCTTCAAAGCAGCGGTGTGAAATCACAGATAACTGTAATGACTGAACATAGTAAGATTAGATAAGTAGATTCCAGTTGAGTATATGATCAAGGGTGGGAGCGGAGGGCACGTATTCCCTCAACGTACTCCTCATAAAATAACAATCAAACTTCGAACTGGTAAGTTCTCGTTTAATCTTACTATTAACCCTATTAATCGGGTGAAATTATATTACAGAACTTAAAATTGTTTCTGCAAATGTTCCAGGTTTAATTACTGGTTTATGATAAAATTGTTGGAATGTTTTCTCCCTTGACCATCCTGCTGTCTTGAGGATTTGGTCCATCGGTACATCCAACTGCATAGCTGCCGATGTAGCTGCAGCCCTGGTGGAATGAGATTTAAAAATGTTAGTAATCACCCCAGCCTTTATTAGAACCTGTTTCAGCCATCTTGAGATGGTCTGGACCGTCACTTTTTTGTGTGGTTGCTTGTGGCTGATTAGTAGTGCCATCTCATTGCCTCTGATGATTTTCGTGTTCTCCATATATAACAATAAATGTCTTACTGTACAGAGATGATCATCTGTCGGGTAAGCCCTGAATTCTATATTGAGGCCTGCTGACCCCTGTCTGTTCTGCTTGACTAATTCATAAATATGAAACGTTATATTCCCAGATGAAGAAGTCATGTTGTCCAGTCTTAATTTATGTAACGACTGTACCCTTTGTGCCGTGACCAAAGCCATCAGCATGACTGTTTTCAGTGTCAGTCCTTGTAGGGACAGAACTGTTGCTGGAGACCAATTCCTTAGCATAGTCAGGACAATACTCACATCCGTACATTGCGTACAGTTTTGGTCTCCAAATCTGAGGAAGGACATTATTGCCATAGAGGGAGTGCAGAGAAGGTTCACCAGACTGATTCCTGGGATGTCAGGACTGTCTTATGAAGAAAGACTGGTTAGACTTGGTTTATACTCTCTAGAATTTAGGAGATTGAGAGGGGATCTTATAGAAACTTACAAAATTCTTAAGGGGTTGGACAGGCTAGATGCAGGAAGATTGCTCCCGATGTTGGGGAAGTCCAGGACAAGGGGTCACAGCTTAAGGATAAGGGGGAAATCCTTTAAAACCGAGATAAGAAGAACTTTTTTCACACAGAGAGTGGTGAATCTCTGGAACTCCCTGCCACAGAGGGTAGTCGAGGCCAGTTCATTGGCTATATTTAAGAGGGAGTTAGATGTGGCCCTTGTGGCTAAGGGGATCAGAGGGTATGGAGAGAAGGCAGGTACGGGATACTGAGTTGGATGATCAGCCATGATCATATTGAATGGCGGTGCAGGCTCGAAGGGCCGAATGGCCTACTCCTGCACCTAATTTCTATGTTTCTATGTTTCTATGCCATATTTGAGAGTACCTGGTTCTTCGGGGATTGATATTAAAAATTCCCCTCATAAGTTTAGTTACCAGGGGGTGAGTCCTAACAGAATGACGCTCTGTTCCTTGCCATAGATATGTCGACAGGGCACTTCTGGCGCAGTTGATGGCACTATAACTGAGCCCCTCATCATAATGGAGGCCTGCCAGGAATTCCAGAACAGACGGGATGTTCATTGATCTGTAGGTGATGCTGTTTCTGTGACAATATATCTCCTATTTCCTGATGTATACCAGATACTGTTTTTTGGTGGACTGTCTGTGGGCCGCTGAAATAATGTTCACTGTTCGGTCCGTCAGTCCCAGTTGCAGTAGAGGTACTTTTAGACTCTACAAATTAATAAGTTCATATAGTTATGACATGGGTGGCTTTCCCTTGTTACGGGATGAACCAATAAATCTGGTCTATTCAGGATGGTGATGCATGGTTCTAATACCATGTCGAGTATCACAGGGAACCATGGTTGAGTAGGCCAATCGGGTACTACCAAAATACCAGACGCAGAGTCTTGCTGTATTTTCCTTAATACCCGACTGATGAGGCAGAAAGGAAGGAATGCATAAATAAACAATTTCCCCCAATGCAGCGAAAATGCATCTGTCGCCGCTGCCCCAGGGTCTGGTTCCCATGAAACATAGTTTGATAACTGGTGATTAAGTCTGGATGCGAATAGATCGATATCTGGTGTTCCATACCGTGCTGTAATATCAGCAAATACTTTTTTATCCAACATCCATTCGGTGTTTTCATTAAATTTGCGTGACCTGGTGTCTGCCACTGAATTTAGTTTACCTGGTAGGTAAGTAGCTGACATCCAAATATTTCTCTGGATACACCATTGCCAAATTGTATTGGCCAGATTGTCACATGATGTCGATTTGTTTCCACCCATGTGGTTGATATATGCTACCACGGTGGTATTGTCAATCTGTAGTCTAACATGCTGGTGATATAACCCAGAACAATATGACTTTAGGCCATGGAATGCACCCAACATTTCCAGGTAGTTTATGCCCAGTGTTTGTAATAATGACGCCTCCTGTGCATTCCATCTACCTCCACAGCTGGAGATGGAATTGGTAGCACCCAACCAAGTGCACTGGCATCAGTTTGTAGCACCATAGAAGGGTTGCTGATAATGATTGGATTGGAACAATGCCGAATGTTATCTTTCCACCATTTTAGTTCCATTATAGCTTCGATTGGTAGCTTCATTGGTCTGTCAAAATGACCAGCATTAATTTTGAGTGCTCGTATTTTTGCCCTCTGTAAATTTTGGTAATGCAAAGGTCCGAATTGTGTGGCTGGAAAAGCAGCCACCATTTTGCCAATTACTCTTGCTACCAATCTGATGGACGGTTTACTGATGTCAATGAGGTTATTGCAAGCCTCTATTAAGACTATAGCCTTTTCCTTTGGCAAAGTCACCGACATGTGAACTGAGTCAATGGTGAACCCCAAATAATCCATTGTGGTGGAAGGCGTTAATTTAGATTTAACTGGATGGATGATAAACCCCAGTTTTTCAAATAATTGTTTTGTGGCTGTTACAGTTTGTTTGGCCAATTCCAAAGTTTTGCCCACAATAAGTATGTCATCTAGATATGCCATGACCATGTGTTTATGTTTACGCAGAAACGCTAGGGCTGGTTTCAAAATTTTAGTGAACAGCCTGGGGGCCGATGTTAACCTATTTGGTAGCGCTCTATACTGCCAGTGCTGTCCCATCCAGTTGAATTTTAAATAACATCTGTGATCACCTCGTATAGGCACTGAATAGTAAGCATCTTTTAAATCGATGCTAGCCATGAAGTAACCTTTGGAAATCAATTGTTTAGCAGTAACAAAGGTTTCCATTTTGAAATGAATATATTGTACAAATGTATTCAAATTGGTCAAATCTATGATGATGCGACAACCACCATCTTTTTTGTTTTTGGTAAAGATATTAGACACAAATTCCAGCGATTCGTGTTTCTTTGGTATATCCCTGGATACTGCTTAAAATATAAGTGTCTGTAGTTAACATACTCCATGCATCCAGAAAGAAGTGTAATCTCCCACCAACCTCCATACTCCCTGCAATTTGTACGGAACCAGACCCACCTACCTCCATGGTTACCAGTGGCAGGTTTACTTCTTTTTGTAAATCCTTCGTGGAGGTTGAGGCGCCGGTGTCTGGGTTTGTTGTTGGGTTGGTGTTGGGGGTTTGCGGATCTTCCACGAAGGCCGGTCTGGGCCATGGCCTAAAAAAGTCCGATGTTCAGTATACCGGACCTTTGAGCTTTCACCAGTTTGTCTTGTTCTACTGGTGGGTGCATAAGGGTGCTGTTTATGGCCGTAGTAGGTTCTTGATGAAGTCGCTTTTATGAGCACCAGGGTTTTTGCCTCCTCATCGAGTTCCTTGACTTGCTTGGATAGGTTTCCTCCAAATAGTAAAATTGGTGGTTTTGTGTTTCCAGGTTTGCACAGACCTGCGAATTTCGGGTTTAAAGCAGGTCGGATGGCACACTTCCTGATGCTGTTTATTTCGTATTGTGTATTGCAAAGCAGTGTCAGTGCATCCTGTTGATCCTGCGACATCTCCTTCTCATCTATTGTGCGGGCGAAAGCTGTTATTCCCGCTGTTAAAAGCTTTAGTACTTTTTGGAGTTTGACATCCAGGCCTCTAACTCCTGCTCCAACTTGTTTCCATATGCAATTATTTACGATAGGAACATTCAAGGATATACAGTTTCCTGGTGCCAAGTGTCTTGCCGTGGTGTCCATCACAGCCTGTTCCTGTAGCTGCTTAAATGACATATAATCTATACTGGCAGCTAGTTTTTGTTCCAGGTTTCGGCCAGTCTGGTCTGGCTGTATGAAGTTGGGCACCATGTCCAGTAGATTTTCATCTTCCTGCACCCCTTGCACACTTGATTTCTGTTCTGCAAACCTCTCTTCAGGATCAGCCCAGAATTGACCCCCAGTACTCCCCTCTGACGAGGAAGATGCACTGTGCAGCCCAACAAGAGGTGCTGCTGTGGGTGTGATAAATTGCCCACGGTGACTGGACTCCATCTCCCGGAGCCTGTCACGTTGGAGCATTTGCTCCATAAGCCGCTCCATCCGGCTCCAGCGCTCACGATCGCTGGCCGCTCGCGGCTGCTCAAAGTCGGACTCGTCCGAGTCAACGACTCTGTTGGATTTTTGTTTTGCCTTACCGCCCGGCCGCGATGTATATCTGTCTGGTGCGGGGGCAAAGTCGGGCACAGCTGTTCCCATTACGGGTGATTCATGTGCCGCTGGCCGCTGCTGGCTGCCCGCAACTCCGCGGTCCTCCCCCGCCAGCTTTGTCGCAGCCCTCGTCGTTTTCTTGGACTTGTCCATTGACTCCCCACCTGTAAAACAGTTTGGGAAAAACAAAAAAGACCGCAGAGTATCTCTTACCTGCAGGTTCCGGCTTTTAAACTTGCCGAAGTAAAATCCTTGTTTTCATGGAATATAAAAGCAAAGGCTGTAGATTGCAAATATTGTTCCAATTTCTGTTCCAAAGGCAAAGATGAATGTGGTGCACCACGTTGTTGGAAGATCCCAGCCCCACACAAAGGTGAATCTCAGCTGCAATTACTGGATCTAGTTTTGCATTTGTAGGTCTGTGTTCCTTGGCATTTAGAAGATTGAGCGATTACCTTTATTCGCACATATAAGATCCTAGTGAAGCTTGACACAATAGATTTTGAAATGTTTTAATGAGCAGGGAGGATCACAAATAAGGGAACATCACTACAAAATAACAGGTTAGTCATTTTAAATATAGATGCAATGAAAACTATTTTCTCAGAGGTGAAGCTCAGGAATTTTCCGACCTTAGGGTAGTGGAGGCCAGATCATCAGATACATTTAAGGTAAAGGTGGATAAATATTTGAAAGATAGAAGAATTGAGGATTATGGGGAACAGAAGAGAAATTGAGGCCAGTGTAGACCAGCTATAATCATATTGAATAGTGGGGCAGGCTTGAGGGACCTGTTAGCCTATCCTGGTTCCTATTTTCTTTGCTCTTGTTTAACAGGAAATCATTGCCTAAATTGACTTTCATGCAGATAAAAATTGAATAGAATTGGATCCAATCGCCCCTCATGTTAAAAAAACACATTGTTGAGAACAAAGAAGGAAATCAAGAGCGTTTAATTATCATATATAAACTGACAACAGAACAATGAAATTCTTACTCATTGCAGCTTGACAGGCCTGTAAATGCATAAAATATATGATAATCAAAAATTCAATAAATTACTATTATAGTAACCATTATAGTGCAAAAACTAAAGTCCATATTACAATCAAAGACATTCAAAATATCTCTGGTATACACCAGATGCTGGTGTATACCAGAGATAGACACAAAATGCTGGAGTAATTGACGGGGGTCAGGCAGCATTTCTGAAGATGACGCATAGGTGATGCATTGGTTTGGGGTCCTTTCCGAAACATCATCTATCCATTTACTCTAGAGATGCTACCTGATCCGCTGAGTTCAGCACTTTTTGTATATCCATAGAAGATTATTGTTGCTGACCTTAGTTTATAGAGGAGTTTAATAGAGAAGTTTAGAGATACAGCATGGAAACAGGCCATTCGGACCCCTGAGTCCATGATGACCATCGATCCCCTGTTCAACTAGTTGTACATTATCCCATTTTTGCATCCACTCCCTACCTGGGTAATTTATAGAGGCCAATCAACCTACAAACATATATGTCCTTAGGATGTGGGAGAAAACCAGTGTACCCTGAGGAAACCCACGTGGTCCAGGGAGAACATGCAAACTCCACACAGACAGTACCTGAGGTCAAGTTCAAACTCGTTTCTCTGGCACTGGGAGGCAGTTAGTGTTGTATAATGTTCAAAAGCATGACGATTGCTGGGAAGAAGCTGCTCTTGAAACGGGTGGGTATGGTGTTCAGGCTCCTGTACTTTCTTCCCAACGGTAATCAAAAATGAGAGCATGACTTAGTATAGTGTGGGTCTTTAATAATATTGGCTGTCTTTTTGTGCCTCCTATAGATCCCTTTTGGGGAGATCAGTACCTGTGATGGACCAGGCAGTGTCTACCCCTCCCTGCACTTTCCTTAATTTCTGGACGTTTGAGTTGCTGAACCAGGTTACGATGCAACCAGTTGATAGACTCTCTACCGTATACCTGTAGAAGTTTGATCAACATAGCAAATCTCCTCAATCTTCTGAGAAAGTAGAGGCACTGATGAGCTTTTTGAGGATTGCATCGATGTGCTGGGCCCAGCAGAGATCATCAGAGGTATTCACTCTCTCCATCACCGTCCAGTTGATGAAGACGTTCATGAATCCTTGGTTTTCCTCCCGTGAAGCTAAGAATCAGCCCCAATATCTTGCTAACATTAAGTGCAAGAATCAAATCTTCAATTCCCTCCAGTACTGTGACATTGTTACTAATTATTTGTTCAATAACGGTGGTGTCATTGGTGAATTTAAAGATGTTATTGGAGCTACCTAGTCAAAGGCAGAGAGTAGAGCAGGGGACTGTGCACACATTCTTGACGTCCTCCTGTGTTGATAGTTTTCAAGGGTGAAGTTGTGTTGCCAATTCATACTGATTGTGGTCTGGCTTTGAGGAAGTCAATACTTTAATTACATAAGGACGAGCAGAGACCCTGTCCTTTGAGTTTGATGGTATGTTTGGAGAGGATGTTGGTGTTCAACATTGAACTGTGGTTGATTAACAATAGCCTACATACGTGTTCTTATTTTTCAAGTGGTCCAGTGCAGAGTTGAGAGATAGCAAGATCACACCCTCTATTGTTCAGTGCTCACAAATATCATGCACTGTGAAGTAGTAACAGTAATTCATTGGCACTGTTCTGGGTGTAAGTGGAAGAGATGGAAGGCCAAAAAAAGCGAAAAAAGAACAAGCAGTGTGAGGTGTTGACTTGAGAGATGAGTGACCAAAATGATGCACAAGGACCTGATCCAAGTGGCAGGAAATGTTCAAGACCACCAGTAAATGCAAGTGGAATGCACAAAAAAATCCCACCTATCAATAGGTATAGTGCTGAACTTACATACAAACCACTTCACCAGCACACATCTCCTGCATTCTAGTTACTTTTATTTATTCCAGTAGGAGTTGAACCTCACACATACACATAGAAATGCATGCATACACACTAGAGTATGAGGTTGGAAATCTACCGGCACTGTTTTAGCTTCTGGGTGCATTGCCCTTCGGACAGGTGGAGTTGCAAGAATTGCTTCTGGGAGACTCTTGTGGGATATGACTGCATAGTCAAATGTCTTCCTTATGTATCCTTTTCAAGAAGGACCCTGTTTTTTATCACTCTCACCCTGCTCGACAGAAGCTGAATGCCCAATGACACTACTCTGAGATGCTCACATTTTATTCACTAAAAGGCAACCTTCTTCTTTGAATTCAACAAAAATTCCCCCTCTTATTCACAAGCATTTTTTCAACATACTTGAGCTCAGCTGTATTACCTTGCAACACCAGCAACAAATGTAACAATTCACTTCAGTGGTTTATCCCTCGCATGCTCCTTGGTTCCTAATTTCCTGTGCATGCTCATAGTGAGTGTTACGTACATACATGAATCAGGTTTACTGAACGTAGTGAATAAGACTTGATTCACCAAAATGTCAGCAATTCTTTTCTCCCCAAAGACACTGCTCAACCTACTAAGTTCTCGAACAATTTGTTTATGCTCCAGGTTAAAGCATTTGCGATCATTTTTTTTCTGATTCACTTCTGAGATGCTGTATGCATGAGGTGCACTATAAGCTGCTGATCATGTTTAAATAGTGATTTTGTGGACATTTAGGGTGGAGACAAGATATGCTGAACTTGTGGAATTTTGTACCATGAAAGGAAGGATATCCTTGTGATTGAGGAAGGACATTCTTGTGATTGAGGCAGTGCAGCATAGGTTCACGAGATTGATCTCTGGGATGGCGGGACTGTCATATGAGGAAAGATTGAAAAGACTAGGCTTGTATTCACTGGGGTTTAGAAGGATGAGGGGGCTTATAGAGATATATAAAATTATAAAAGGACTGGTCAAGCTAGATGCAGGAAAAAATGTCCCCCAGGTTGGGCGAGTCCAGAATTAGGGGCCACAGTCTTAGAATAAAGGAGAGACCATTTAAGACTGAGGTGAGAAAAAACTTTTTCACCCAGAGTTATAAATTTGTGGAATTCCCTGCCACAGAGGGCAGTGGAGGCCAAATCACTGAATGGATTTAAGAGAGAGATAGATATAGCTCTAGGGGCTAGTGGAATCAAGAAATATGGGGAGAAGGCGGGCATGGGTAATTGATTGGGGACGATCAGCCATGATCACAATGAATGGCGGTGCTGGCTCGAAGGGCCGAATGGCCTACTCCTGCACCTATTTTCTATGTTTCTATGTTTCTAAGCCAATTCGCAGAATATATTTAGGAAGGAGTGGAATAGATTTCCACTTATGAAAGGCATCAAGGGATATGAGAAAATGGCAAAAGGGTATTGAGATGGTGAATCAGTCATGATCATATTGAAGGTACACAAAAATGCTGGAGAAACTCAGCGGGTGCAGCAGCATCTATGGAGCGAAGGAAATAGGTGACGTTTCGGGCCGAAACCCGTCTTCAGACTGATATGGGGTGGGGGGGGGGGGGGGGGGGCAGAAGGAAGGAAAAAGGGAGGAGGAGGAGCCCGAGGGCGGGGGGATGGGAGGAGACAGCTCGAGGGTTAAGGAAGGGGAGGAGACAGCAAGGGCTAGCAAAACTGGGAGAATTCAATGTTCATGCCCGCCAGACGCAGACTACCCAGGCGGAATATGAGGTGCTGTTCCTCCAATTTCCGGTGTTGCTCACTCTGGCAATGGAGGAGACCCAGGACAGAGAGGTCGGATTGGGAATGGGAGAGGGAGTTGAAGTGCTGAGCAACCGGGTGTTCAGGTAGGTTCTTGCGGACTGAGCGGAGGTGTTCGGCGAAACGATCGCCCAACCTCCGCATAGTCTCACCGATGTAAATCAGCTGGCATCTAGAGCAGCGATGCAGTAGATGAGGTTGGAGGAGATACAGGTGAACCTTTGTCGCACCTGGAACGACTGCTTGGGTCCTTGAATGGAGTCGAGGGGGGAGGTAAAGGGATAAGTGTTGCATTTCTTGCGGTTGCAACGGAAAGTGCCCGGGGAGGGGGTGGTACGGGAGCGAAGGGAAGAATTGACAAGGGAGATGCGGAGGGAGCGGTCTTTGCGGAAGGCAGACATGGGGGTAGATGGGAAGATGTGGCGAGTGGTGGGGTCACGTTGGAGGTGGCGAAAATGGCGGAGGATGATTTGTTGTATTTGCCGGCTGGTGGGGTGAAACGTGAGGACTAGGGGGACTCTGCCCTTGTTGTGAGTGCGGGGATGGGGAGAGAGAGCAGTGTTGTGGGGTATGGAAGAGACCCTGGTACGAGCCTCATCTATGGTGGAGGAGGGGAATCCCCGTTCCCTGAAGAGCGAGGACATTTCCAATGCCCGGGTGTGGAACGTCTCATCCTGGGAGCAGATGCGGCGTATGCGGAGGAATTGGGAGTGGGGGATGGAGTCCTTACAGGAGGAAGGGTGGGAAGACGTGTAGTACAGATAGCCATGTGAGTCAGTGGGTTTGTAGTGTATGTCGGTCAGAAGTCTATCCCTTGCGATGGAGATGGTGAGGTCAAGGAATGGTAGGGAAGTATCGGAAATGGTCCAGGTGTATTTGAGTGCCGGATGGAAGTTGGTGGTGAAGTGTATGAAGTCAGTCAGTTGTGTGTGGGTGCAGGAGGTGGCCCCAAAGCAGTCGTCAATGTAACAGAGGTAGAGGTCGGGGATGGGGCCCTGGTACGTATTGAACAAGGATTGTTCGACGTACCCGACAAAGAGGCAGGCGTAGCTGGGGCCCATGCGTGTGCCCATAGCTACGCCTTGTGTTTGGAGGAAATGGGAGGAGTCAAACGTAAAGTTGTTGAGGGTGAGGACCAACTCCGCTAAGCGGAGGAGGGTGTCAGTGGCTGGGTATAGGTTGCTACTCTGGTCGAGGAAGAACCAGAGGGCTTCGAGGCCATCCTGGTGGGGGATGGAGGTGTAGAGTGACCGGACGTCCATGGTGAAGATGAGGGGGTGAGGGCCTAGAGAGTGGAATGCACGGAGGCGGCGGAGAGTGTCTGAGGTGTCTAGAACATAGGTGGGAAGGGATTTGACCAAGGGAGATAGTATGGAGTCAAGGTATGTGGAGATGAATTCGGTGGGGCACGAACAAGCAGAGCCAATGGGTCTGCCGGGAGAGCCGGGTTTGTGGATTTTGGGGAGAAGGTAAAACCGGGCCGTGCGGGGCTGGGGAACGATGAGGTTGGAAGCTTGGTCGGGCAGGGCGTGGGAGTTGATGAAGTCGGTGATGCTGCTAGATATGGTGGCATGGTGCTCGTCAATGGGGTCATTGCCCAAGGGTAAGTAGGAGGAGGTGTCCGAGAGTTGGCGCGTGGCCTCAGCTTTGTAGAGATCGATGCGCCAGACTACCACGGCACCTCCCTTGTCAGCTGGTTTGATAACCCAATCTGGGTTTTTGCGGAGTGATTCAATGGCAGTGCGTTCAGGGGGGGAGAGATTGGAGTGAGACAGGGGAGTGGAGAAGTTGAGGCGGTTGACGTCGTAACGGCAGTTCTGGATAAAGAGTTCCAAAGCCGGGACGTCACGAGGGGGGTTCCACGAGGAGGGGGTGCGTTGGAGACGAGAAAAGGGGTCATCATTGGGGGGCGAGGACTCCTTCCCATGGAAGTGCGCTGTGAGGCGGAGGCGACGGTAGAAGCGCTCCAAGTCATGGTGGACATGGAACTCATATGATCATATTGAATGTTGGAGCTGTTCAAATGGCAAATTGTCACCTCATGCTATTTTCTATATTTACATGGCCAGCAAATTAGCACAATTTGCTCTCAGACATATGATTTATTTTCTCATTAAGGGCTGTGAAGAGGTTGGCAGATGAGGTCAGTTTGTTGTCCGATACTTTTTAAACTGGTGAGCTGGCACAAAGGATAATTAAAATTCCATTATTTTGCTTTGCTTGCCCATTTTGAATGAATTGCTCTACTGAAACCAGTGGAAATGAGCAGGAAATTATAGGCCAGTTGATTTAAAATGTTCACCATTATCATGGAAAGCCAAAGTAATTAATTTGGAAAACCATCGTAAATTGGAATATAGCTGTTCGTTCCCTTAAATTTAATCTAACCTGCACATTGCCAGAGCCGTCTACATAAAGAACTGACTTAGACAGGCCACCAAACACATTGACTGTGTATTGAAAAATGTTTAAACATTTTCTAATGCGAGTCAAATTCATTTTTCTCTTCACTGTCTCCCTGCATGCCAGAACTGGCACCCAACTCTTCACTATAGAAAATGTCAATTCTTCATCATCAAAATAGAAGTTAAATCCACTGAGTTACAGAATGTGAACCTGTATTAAAATGTTTAATATGCATTGCTATTTACAATGAAATGCATAACTATTATATGTAGCTATTTTGAAGCTGGCAGTGCACAATCAATCATTTGTTTTCTAATGCTATAAATTTTGTTCAGGGTTCTTATCAGCCCTTTGCAGCATTGCAAGTACTTTGTTTCTCCTTTCACTGATAAGTTTGAAGTTTTCAAACATTACACAATCTAGAAGTGGTGGAAAGTCAACAGTCTCCATTTTAAACAGCAGGAAAATATTCACATGAATTGATTTCTTTATCCTTTTGTTATTGTTGTGTCAGATGGCCCGTAAGTTCAGTAACTCTGCAGGACCAGCCAAGGAAGTAAACAACTTTAAAGCTGGCAGAGATCCCGAACAAATGTTCTCTCAAGCATTCTGGAACATGCTGATGTCAAGTCCAAATTACTGGTAATATTATGGGAAACAGAATATTTACTATCAGCCTCCAATCTTCTCCTATTTTTTGCTAAAGACTGCAACTGGAGACATGCACTCTGAGCAGAAGATTGAGGAAAAGCAATGGTACAACTTTAAAGTAGGTGCAAGAACATTGGATCCTATGGGAGTTAATTTACCGGATGTTAGAAAGGGTGGAACATTTTGATGAATTGAATAAAAATGAATTGTTTACTAAACAGATAGGGCCTTTGGCTGTTTCGTTAGAAACTGAGCTAAACTGAAACTTTATAAACCACGGCTGAGGCTTCTGTTGGAATAGTGTCCAAATATGGTCACCATGCTCTAGAAAGTATGTCAAGTACTTGGTAAAAGACCAGAATATTTCCTAAACTATACAGGCAGTGGGGAACTTCAGTCCTAAGATTGTTCTAGTTGGACCAGAAAGGTTGCAGAGAGATTTAACAGAGGAGTTCAAAGTAACATTAGTAAATTTGCAGGTGACACAAGGCTGGGTGGCAATGTGAACTGTGAGGAGGATGCTATGAGGATGCAGGGTGACTTGGACAGGTTGGGTGCGTAGACAGATGCATGGCAGATGCAGTTTCCTGTGGGTAAATGTGAGGTTATCCACTTTGGAGGCAAAAACAGGAAGGCAGATTATTATCTGAATGGTGTCAAGTTGGGAAAAGGGGAAGCACAACGAAATCTGGGGGCCCTTGTTCATCAGTCACTGAAAGTAAGCATGCAGGTACAGCAGGCAGTGAAGAAAGTGAATGGTATGTTGGCCTTCATAACAAGAGGAGTTGAGTATAGGAGCAAAGAGGTCCTTCAGCAGTTGTACAGGGCCCTAGTGAGACAACACCTGGAGTATTGTGTGCAGTTTTGGTCTCCAAATTTGAGGAAGGACATTCTTGCTATTGAGGAAGTGCAGCGTAGGTTCACAAGGTTAATTCCCGGGATGGCGGGACTATCATATGTTGATAGAATGGAATGGCTGGGCTTGTATGCTCTGGAATTTAGAAGGATCAGAGGGGATCTTATCGAAACATATAAGATTATTGAGGGATTGGAAACGCTAGAGGCAGGAAACATGTTCCCGATATTGGGGGAGTGCAGAACCAGGGCCACAGTTTAAGAAAAATGGGTAAGGCATTTAGAACGGAGATGAGGAAAAACTTTTTTTCACACAGAGGGTTGTGAATCTGAGGAATTCTCTGCCTCAGAAGGCAGTGGAGGCCAATTCTCTGGATGCTTTCAAGAGAGAATTAGATAGAGCTCTTAAAGATAGCGGAGTCAGGGGAAATGGGAGAAGGCAGTAACGGGGTACTGTTCATGGATGATCAGCCATGATCACAGTGAATGGCGGTGCTGGCTCAAAGGGCTGAATGGCCTACTCCTGCACCTATTGTCTATTGTCTACATGAAGAGTTTGATAGTGTAGTTAGGGAAAAACAATTTACAATGTCAAGGCACTCAGGAACAATGGACACAGATTTATGATCAATGACTAGAGAACAAAGGTGCTCCGCTGCCAGCTGCTGCCTGCAAGTCTGCATCTCAGGAATAAAACAAAGATTTGGCTATGGTCGACACAAAATCGATTTAAACCAGCATCTGCAGTTCTTTCTTACCTAAAGATTTGGCTTTGTTCACATTGGTTGGACATCCTAAAGGGGTTAAAATCAATAGTTTCTCATTTGCAGTGTTTGTGATCGTTCTTCCACACCTATTCATTATACAGTAGGCTGTGGGCTGCTTTGGCTCTACCTACTCAGCAGTCAATACTAACCCAGTCCCAGTATTCATTGGCTGTGTGGATAAGCAGGGGGTCCACTACCATTAATTGTCAGTGTTGTTTACCAACGGCACCGTGGCATAACCGGGAGAGCTGATACCTCACAGCACCAGAGGCCTGGGTTTAATCAAGACCTTGGATGCTGTCTGTGTGGACTTTGCATGATCTCCCTATGGCCACATGATTTTCTTCCGGGTGCGCTAGTTTTCTCCCACATCCCAAAGATGCTAGTTTGTAGGCTAATTGGTCTCTATAAAATTGCCCCAAATGTGTAGGAAATGGATGAGAAAGTGGGATAACATACAATTAGTGTGAACAGTTGCTCGGAGTCTGGCATGGACTCAGTGGGGCAAAGGTTCTGTTTCCATGCTGTAACTCTAAATCTAAAACAATTATTTTAATCTAACATACCCCTTAATAAGAAGTGCATTTTGATTGTTGGAGGATCTGGTGTAATTAGGAATAAGACTGTGAAACGAAGAATGTTGGCTGACGAGAAAAGTGTATTTGGCGAACATGGAGCAACAATGATCCCATGGGTTCTAATCCTGCTGCTTTCTCAGGATGGCAATTGTGACCAATCCATCAGAGTCCTTCCTTTATCACTGACCAGCCAGCCTGGTTTGTGGCTGTGTACACTGAGATATTGTAATCTGAAGCTGTGCCTTCTTGGCTCAGGATGGTGCATGCTCCAGCATGAACATTGGCAATTCACAACGTAGACCAATAGCCTTCCAGAGGTCATGTTGTTGTCATCAGCAAAAGCAGTTTGGAGAAGCACCAGGATCCTGACGAATGTCACAATTATGTCAGTTTAAATCTAGGTGCTTTTATTTCTTTGGGAATATCTTCCATTTATAACTCCATTATCAAAGATACAGAAGGTGTTTATGACAGCACTATCAGGTGGCACCTACTCACTTGCGCTTGGCTCACTAATGCTCATTTTAGTTTTCAATAAAATAATTTGGCTTCAAACTTCATCACAGCCTTGTTCCAAACATGGATGAAAGAGTAGAATACCAGGGATGTAGTGAGAGTACAGTGCCCATGACATCTTGCATACATTTGTCACCATTGAGTCCTGCTAATACCCCTCAAAAGTAAGATGGTAATGTTTATTGGAGGTCAACCATTCCCGTCCCATAGCATTGCTATAGGAGGTCCTGAGATTATGTCCTAGGCCTGAGAAGTAGAAAATAAAATTCACCAGATAAAAGTGCCACAAAATAACAGTCTTGAACAAGAGAGATTCTAACCATGGCACTGTCATCAGTGGCAATTGCATCAAGTCAAATGTGATTAATTGTCATATGTATCGAAAACGGATCAATGAAATTCTTACTTGCGGCAACCTAACAGGGTTGCAAACATGGTACTCATAGAAAACATAAAAAATTTAAAAGTTCAATGAATTAAAAAAAACTAAATTGTATGCCTACACCCAATTTTGGAAAACACTTCCTATCTCTCTTATTGGTAGATTAAATGCCATAAAGATGATCTTCCTTCTGCAACTTTTATACTTATTCCAATCAATACCATTATATCTCACTAAAAGCTTTAAAAAAAAAAATTTGACACTATTGTCACTAACTTTATTTGGGACTACAAAACCCTCCGAATACACAAAAGACATTTGTGCAAATCCAAAGAAAATGGAGGATTAGCTTTACCTAATTTTCTTTTTTATTACTGGGCAACTAATATTAAAAAATATAACTTTCTGGTTGGACGATACATGTCAACATGTAAATTGGTTAAAAATGGAGAGGGAAGAGTGTTTGCCTTTTTGTATAGGCTCGATCCTCCTATCTCCAATACATCTGAATAAGTCAACGTATGAGCAAAATCCGATAATAAATAGTACTGTCCGTATCTGGAAACAGCTGAAATTCAGTCTTAAATTGAGAAATATGTCTCTCCTTCCTATTGCAAATAATCCCTTGTTTAAACCGTCTACTTAAATATGTGGTGTTTGTTCAATGAAAGAACCTGGGAATCAATACTGTGGGAGACCTCTATAAGAAGGGGACTCTCTCTTCTTTTCAAGAACTACAGGAGAAATATGACTTGAATGGCAATAATTTTTTTAGATACCTTCAAATCCGAGATTACGTGAAAACATATACACAAGACTGTCCTCTTATGGGTCCAGATATATTAGACGATTGTTTGAATAGACATGCCGATACAAGTAAGTTGATATCTTACATTTATAACACTCTTCTAAATATTGACACCCCACCCTCTGAGATTTATGGGCGAGCATGGGAGGATGAGCTGGGTTCACCCATTTTGAAAGATATATGGGAGGAAAGCCTACAATACATACACTACTGTTCTTTAAATGCCAGGCATTGCCTGATAAACTTAAAGTATTGCATAGGTTATACTACTCAAAGACCAAATTGAACAAGATCTTCCAAACTGTCTCTCCTCTTTGTGATAAATGTCACTTTCAAGAAGCCACCCTAACTCATTCTTTTGTATCCTGTATAAAAATACAAAACTTCCGGACGGAAATATTCAATATCATTTCTAAAACACTTAAAATTCAATTGGAGCCAGATTCAAAATATTAGGAATGTCAGAGGGCTGCCCTAATCTAACGATATCTCAAAGACGCTTCCTTGACTATGGTTTAATAACTGCGAAAAAACGTATACTTAAATTCTGGAAAAAGGTAACAGTCCCCACAGTGAAGATGTGGAACACTGAAATGACCGAGACACTACATCTAGAAAAAAATAAGGCTTGTCCTGACTGACAAACCAGATCAATTTTCCAAAATATGGTCTCCTTTTATTGAATTTCTTCAACAACATAATGGTTGAACACAAACTCAAAACCGACGCAAAGGTCGGGTGAGCGGGCGTATGGAAGGGCAGTGGGATATATCTCTGCTTCTTTCACTTCTTCGTTAGTTCTGGGGTTTTTCTTTTTCGTGTCTTTCTCGAAATTTTTTATTTTCTTCTTTCCAATTTAGTTATTAGTTTATAAAATGTTAAAATCGAAGTAGTACGAAATTGTATAACTGTTATGTCGATTACTTTCCCTTTGTACAATTGCTTCTAATATAATAAATATTAAAAAAATAAAAATAAAAATAAACTATATTGGTGCAAAACAAAAGTTCGAAGTCCCTAGTGTACCCATGACATTGTCTGTAGTTTATTCGGTGATTGTAGTGATGGTTGTTGCAAAGAAGCTGCTCCTGAACCTGGAGGTCATGATTTTTAGATCCCTATACCATCTTCCTGATCACAGGAGTGGCCAGGGTGGTGTGGGTCCTTGATGATGCTGGCTGCCATTTTGAGGCTGGGCCTGCTTTAGATCCCTTCAATGGTGCAGAGATCAGTATTCGTGATGGACAGGTTGGTGTGCACCACTTTTTTGTAATCTCCATTCCTGGGTGGTTGAGCTGCTGAACCAGGCTGTAATGCAACTAATCAATATGCTCTTCATCATACATCCGTTGAAGTTGAAGAGAGTATTTGTTGACATACTAAATCTCCTCAATCTTCCTAGAAAGTAGAGGCACTGATTGGTTTCTTTATGATTGCATCAATGTGCTGGGCCCAGGACAGATCTTCAGAGATATGCACAGCCATCAACTTGAAGATGTTGTCTCTCTCACCACGGAGCCATTGATGAAGACAGTTTTGTGGATCCTTGACCTTCCACTTCCAAAGTCAACAATCTCTTACTGATGTTGAGAGCCATTCTGGAACCATTCAATCACATGATCAATCTCCCTTCGAAACTTTGACATCATTACCTGTAATTCATCCAACGGTGGCATTGTCTGCAAATTTAATGGTAGTTGGAACTGTGTCCAACCAAACAGTCATGGGTACAGAGTGAGTAGAACATAAGACTGAACACACAGCCTTGAGGTGCCCCTATGCTGATGGCTATCGAGGTGGAAATGTTGTTGCCAATTTATTCTGATTGTGTTCTGTTGTTGAGGAAGTCGAGAATCCAGTTGCAAAGGAATGTGCAGAAACCCAGTTCCCTAAGCTTGGTAACAGGCCTAGAGCTGAAGGGAATCCAAGAGGTTGGAGGAAGAATGTTTAAACTGCACACAGTCAACCTAGGGGCATAGGATTGAACCAGTGTGACAAGAGCAATGACACAGCGTTTCCACTAGCAATGCCATGTACAGCACATATGGAGACCTTTCTGTCCATAAACCTTGCAATGAATTTCATCAGAGGTTAAGAACTAATAAGCACCCATACTTTATACAATTCAAGCTAATTGTTGCTTGCAAATGGTACCTTTACAAGATGCCAGTGTAATGGCTGTTGCAAGTGCTTCTGAAATGCTATTTCCAAAAGGCTGGTAAATAAATATGTTAGCAAACTGCAAATCTCATCTCCCTCCCCTGTGGCGACAATTGTCACGTGGTTGGAGCCTGGACTATATCCAATACTTAATTTCCCTGGGAACACCGAACAAAATGCTAAATTTAATAACTATTTACAAGCAGTTATTTTCCCAGGGCATTTGCCTGTCTGTACACTTTGCATGTACACTTCCCGGACATGGGGCCCTTGGACGGACTATTCTGCTTGCTTTACTAATGAAAACAAATGGAACTCAATACTTTGGTTCTTTTATCATCAGCTTTAACATGATATTGAAAAGTGATTTTAATAATGTAAATAATGCAAACATAATACATTTATGTAATTCGATTAGATTTGATGAAGACTGAGTTAAACCATGTAAGATAAAGTAGAGTTAAAGGGAAGTGGTAGTTTCTGAACATAATTAGATAATAGAGCCAATTTTCATATCTATTCTGGAAAATTGTGGAAATTGGATACATTAAATTAATCCACACCAGACACTAAAAGTGTTGCTGTGGCTAGACTTCATGGTAAATTTAGGAGAAACCTGGAAGTGCTCAGTCTTGTAGTGGCATTTGATGGAGTCAATAAACAAATGTCCTAAAATTATTTTTGCAAGATATAGTTATAGTTTGTGGGATTGTTTTTGCAGTAATTAATTCTCAGAAGCATGATCAAATTTTTGAATGATACCAACTGCAAGCTTGATATTTTGAAAACTAGTGAAAAATCAATTAATGCAATTTGAGGTTAAAATTCTGTCATCTTTTTGACCAGCTAGGCTGATGTTGGCGGAGGAGCAGTGATAAAGTTAGTGTAATCAAACATAACTCAAAGTTATTGAGTCCATAACTAAGAGGAAATGTGGAGAGATTCTGTACTCAGTATTGAAGTCTCCAACTTTAGGCAATTCACCCTTTCTGTTTGCATCAGAACTGGCTATTTATCTTTCCTTTGGCATAGCTGGAGATGCATTGCAGCCTTACTATTGGTAAAACGTGTCACAACTGATGAAGCATAAAGTGTTTTTAACTGCCCATTGACCCAATTGCCCTTGGTCCCACCCATTCACACATAATTTCTTTGTCCTATCCATTACCCCCAACCTCAGTAATTTATAATTACTTTTTTATCTATTTCCCAGTCTGATAAAGGGTCTCAGGCTTTAAATATGAAAACATTTTGTTTTCACACGTGGTGCCTGAGCTGCTGAGGGTTTAGTTTCGATTAGTTTAGAGATACAGCATGGAAACAGGACCTTCACCCTACCGAGTCGCCGCACACTTACACTATCCTACACACACTAGGGATAATTTACAATTATACCAAGCCAATTAACCTACTAACCTGTGCATCTTATGGGAGTGTGGGAGGAAACCAAAGATCCCAGGGAAAACTCATGCAGGTCACGGGGTGAATGTACAAACTCTGTAAAAACAACCTGTAGTCAGGATCGAACCGGGGTGTAGGTGCCATTAAGCTTATGTCAGTATTATTCTCATGTCTGATATTTTTATTTTTATTTTTATCTGCTTGTTCTTTTGTAGGTGGGATTTAATACGTAGTACGGAGGAGTGTTCTTTTGTTAGAGGAGTCTGGCACAGACTCTCAGATTAGAAGTTTCAGTTTGGTGTCGGAGAATGATGGGAAACAGTTTTCTACCATGATCATGACACACACATGTTACGAGACGACATACCTTTATAAGAAGAAGCTTTCATGTGATTTATATGATGTGAATGGAACAGCGATTAAGAACAGAAAGTTATGAGTTATTTCGTTGTTTTGTATTCCTTCAATAAAAAAAACAATTAGTCAAGAAACGACGTCTGGAAGTTTAATCTTTGCTGTCTTATGTGTGTCGTGAGTGCGTTAGGCTATACCTCCAAATCATCTCCAATAATTAATGGCTATCGAAGTTGGACTTTGAGAATGTTGTAAAAACTACCATTATATTAAGTAGAAAACTGTTACTACCAGGAGTAGTAGCCAAAGCTGATTTAACAGTGGACTGAGGAAACCGAACCTCTGCCAGAGATTACAGCCTAAATCCTAGGAGGAAGAACTGACACCTGGGTCATTAGAGGAAGAGAAGACTTCATTGACCGAGAGGGCTGTGAGTAGATCGATTGCTTGCTGTATTTGAGAACTGCCAGAAACATTAAAGTTTAAAAGCCTGTGAAAAATTCTACAGAAAGAAAGAATGGTCAGAAGCTAGTTTACCTTTATTTGAAGATTAGTCAGCTAGCGATGAGCGAACGGCCTTGAAATTAATTGGATGTCTTGGACTTCTACGATAAGGCGAGCTCAGCGAGTGAATGTTTACAAGATTCTGGCGAAGAAATCTTTCGAAATAATGATTGGTTTGAAGAACTGGTTTTTAAAACTTGTATAGCGATCTGGCAGTTCAGCCAAGGATACACCAACTCATGGAGCCACGAACAGGTGAGTACGAAGAGGCGCTACAAGAGGGAGCCATGGAGCCAGAAGAGAGAAAACAGGTAACGAGAGAAACCAAGCACACTGAAAAGGGAGAAGCAGCCTACTTGGAAAGATGCCAGATGGAAATAAATTAGTTATGTAAGCAGATAGCCAAGAAAATTGAAATCCAGAAGAAACTAATAGAATCAGATGAGAAGCACACCCAGTGGTTCCAAGAAAGAGTGAATTTTTTTGAGTATGTGAAGAAGTTACTACTTGAAATCGAACAATTTACACACTCTACAGTCGGAAATGCGATGCAACAAGGTGTTGAAGTGGGAGAAGAAATTGGACCACCGCATAGTATCTCAAATGTCTCAACACAAAGATCTGGACATAAATCTGGTTCTGTAGCCTGTTCAACTACAAGGACCTCTGTGCGAATGGAAGCCGAAGCTGAAGTAGCTGCTCTCTCGCTAGAAGCTGCCGCCTTGCAGAAAAAATATGAGATTGAGGATCAAAAAGAACAGCTGAGTAGGCAAGAAGAACAGTTGAAGAGAGAGGCCGAGGAACAATGTGAACAGTTGAAGAAATAGGTCGAAGAATTAAGTGAACAGTTGAAGAGGGAGACCGAGGAACGAAAAAGGCAGTTGAGGAAGGAGAAGGAACAGCTGGAAATAGCCATGAGGCTGGCAGTTTCCCGGAGCAAGGAGGCAGATATTGGAAGGCCAAGGGTCAAGATGTGGCTCAAGAGTATCTCAGAAGAAAAGTTCCTCAATGGAAAAGGATGCAGCAGCTAAATCAAACCCACAGCCAGAACCAGTCTGGTCTTGCGACTCAGAGCTAGAACTGAGTAGGTAGGCGGTCGACAAAACTTCATTTCAGTAACAAGGAGCTAGACCGAAGCAAACAACTTTTGGGCTGTCTGTTGAGCCAGCGACCCAGCACTCCTCTAAGAGGCCAATACACAGGCTTGTACAAGCCAAGATTTTCAGAGGCCTGTTTATTATCCATTTGCCCCCCCAGCCAGGGACAAACAACTGATCATGGGACTCATGACAAAACTTACCCAGACCAGTACTCTTTTCAGAGGCCTGTTTATTATTCATTTGCGCCCAGCCAGGGATCTCAAAGTGAATTCTATTAATTGGTGAGGAATCAAACGAGAATCAGCGAGCCCTTAGCTCAACAAAATCTCTCTTCCACCTTACCTCCAATTGAAATTCCTAAGTATGATGGTGATTCTTTGCAATATGTAACTTTCATAGTAGCATTTCAAGAAAGAGTGGAAATGAAAATTACTGATGAAAGAGATCGCTTACGATTTCTGGAGCACTACACAAGCGGATATGCAAAGTAGCTTGTAATAAGTTGTCGAAATTTGCCTGCAGAGGAGGGCTATCAAATGGCAAGAATATTGCTTAAAGAACATTTTGGTAACGAACAGAAGATTGCTAATGCATACACGAAGAAGGCCTATGCTTCGACAGCTATCAAGGCAGAAGATGTGAAGGCATTGCATGAGTGTGCAATATTTATTAGAGGTTGTTGTAGCTCGATGAGAAATCTCGACCACATGGAAGAATGTTGTTAGTAATATGAGAAAAATCATTCTAAAACTGCCCTATAGGCTTAGAGAAAAGTGGAGGAATAGAGCATGTCTGATAATGGAAGTTGAGAAACGAGAAGCCATGTTTCCTGACCTGGTGAGTTTCATGGAAAGGAAAGTATGCTTAATGTCAAATCTACACCATGGGAATATTCAAGATCCTAAACCAGTAACTGTTAAAGTTTCTACCTTAACTAAAACAAAAGGAAGATCAGGACCTAAGGAAAGCAGTTTTGCTACCGCTATAATACCTGTGGAAACGACAGGAGGAATGAAAGGAGATGCACCTACTATTAAGCAAAAAGGGTTCTGCTTGTCATGTGATAAGGTTGGTCACACCATAAGGTGGTGTCGAAAATTCAAGAAGAAGGAATATTAAAAAAAGATGGACTTCTTAAAGGAGAAGGGAATCTGCTTTGAATGTTTGAAGAAAGGACACATGGCTAGAGACTGCAAGTGTCGTATAACTTGTAATAAGTGCAGACAAGATCATCCTGAATTACTTCATACTGAACAGAAGAATATGGAAAAGAAGCCGGAACAAATAGAATAGAAGGGGAAACTTCTAAAGGACAAGATTGACAATGATTATGCCGAAATGGTACCAACAGTCCAGCTGAATCGAAGAGACGGAGAGCTTTGGTATATTCCGCACCACAGAGTTTTAGGTATAAATTCTTTCACCTCATGCACCAATCTCAATAGTGTCATTTCCTCTGATGGTGACGTCAAGGGAACATTCTGATTCTGGTGTCATTTGTCACAGGTACTTTGACATTGCTAAAATGATCAACAGCATCAACAAATGAACTTACCTGGGATAGGTTCTTTGTCAGTTCACAATGAGGAAAGTGGGTCCCAGATATTAGGTATGTTGCAAAGCCTACCTGAAGCGTCGCTGAATATCTGCCGCTGAGGTTGTGCGCGATTTTGGCGCCGTTTAGAGGGGGCGGGTTTAAAACGCGATTTTCTCTAGGCTGTTCCAATCGAAAATGTTCAGCCTAGTTAATTATTAACGAAAAATCGCTGATAGACCCGTCGCAAAAGCTATTATTAGGTTTAAAGGCCTTGAATAATAGTTATAGTAGTTTAAAAATCAATCTCTAAACCCGCGACCGTCAGCAACCGCAGGGTCTCATAAAGAAAATAGCAGAAGGTAGGTTGTATATTTTTACATTCAAAAGGGCTTCTAAAGATCCTTTTATACAAAATTTAATATTGCGAGTAGCTCAATTTGGGCCCATTATATCGCGCAGTATTTTTCTCGGCATTTGGGGCACAAATCTACCGCAATGTGAACGTTCTAAACCAGCGCGTTCCACAGGGACCCACTGGAAAGCTGATTTAAATGGGCATTTATTTACAGCAATTGAACACTGAATTCCTTCCATTTGGCCTATAAATTAATGTAAATGAGATTTTAAAATCATGTTTTATTGTGAATTATTTGTGAATATTATTTGGACATTTAGGCTATTTAAAAATGTTAATCATTTATTAAGAAATGGATAGATGTTTAGATCTAGTAATTGAAGTCTGAAATTAGCTACAATTAGGTAACTAACTAATTATATGCTTTAATTTCAGGTCATCCAAGTAAGATTATTTTATATTTGTTTCAGAATGCTTCAATCTATGATAACTGAAAATTTCATTCAGTTCTCTTAATTTTTAAGAAAGTTATGGGCTTTTGACTGTTCACGATCACAACTTTTTTGTTATGTCCATAGAAAATCAATAGGGAACAAGATGCTCATTTCCGAGTATGAAAATGGCCATAACTTTTTAAATACTTGAGATATGAAAGTGAATTAGATGTCAAATTAAACTTATTTTTATGCTTTATCTGATGGGATAAATTACAGACTTGATTTTTAAAATCTCAAAATTTTGTAACATTGCTACAGATATTAGGCTGACATGCAAGTGCATGGTGTAATTATATCTGCATTGTCATCACATTGCGTGTTTCACATTTCATAAGGAATAGACATATTCAAAACTTTGAAGATAAAATGTCAGCAAAATGTGTGTGACAACAAAGCAGCATCCAGATATTGCAATGTATCGATATAAATTGTGAAAAGACATTTTAAAGTTAATTCAACATTACCGGTATATGATGTTGCACAACAAATAGGTTATGTCTACAAGTATGCTTCAGAATCAGTTAAACATGGGTAGTCTGAGCAGAAGGAAAACATACCACCAATTAGTTAATTACTTTGAAAATTGAGGGAGCCAAAACCTACAAGAAAATAAAAAAAGTACATGCTAATGGTATTCCAAGAATCTAAAATGTCATCAGAGGACTAATGGCTGATGGAGGAATTTAAAAATTCTCAGCCTTGGAACAATGGCAATTTCCTTTCTTGGTTTTGTCTAACGTTCCACCCTTTAGAAATCTTATTTTTATCCACAATAAATATTATTCATTATTCATGTTGTTATTTCAATTAGTGTGCGACATGTAGGTTTAAGAAATACAAACCAGGCACGGTTTCCTCCAATGCATCAGCCCTTCAGTAGCTTTCAGACTCAAACACATGTATGACTTGAAAAGAGGTTTTGACTTAGTTTCTCACTAAATTTCTTCATAACAATCCTTTGTACTTAAATTTATTTTTTATACATGAATACAAATTAATTTGGGTAAAAGTTCGCTCTGTTTCCTGTCAACTGTGCTTTGTGATTATGCTTGTGACTCTGATTTTTGCCCATATTTTCCATGAGAGAACTTGGAAAGTGAAATTTACTGGATTTGGGGAATTAGAGGATTGGGCGTTGGGACCAGGACGATAAAAGGGTCTGAGGGAATAAACAACGTGAAGGATGGGGTACGTGATCAAGGGGTAGGAGTGAGAGGTTTGATAACAAAGGTAGTGGGATAGTGGTTGATGCTGTGGGAGTTAGGACGGTAAATTGTCCTAATGCACCAGAACATTGCATGGAAAATTAATTCATTTTATAGAGACATAGTCATATAGCATGGAGGGAGGGTCTTCAGCCTGACTTGTCAAGGTCAAAAGGTCAAAGGTCAAAAACTTTATTTGCCATTTGTGCTTACACACATAGGAACTCTTGTGCGGTTGTTCAGAGAGTCAAGTCAAGTCAAATTAAAAAGACACACAGAAAGACACATAATCTATAAAAACATATACTTCTCTAGAAATAGAAAAGAAAGTGCCTAAAACCCTATATAAAGGGGAAAGTGAGAGCATTGTAAATTGCACAAACCCTATATAAAAGTGTCGATTGCATTGTAAATTGCACAGGCCCAGGAGACAATATAATATGATATAATATGATATGCTATGAGGTAGGTCAGGACCTCCGTTCATTTTGTTTTGGCCAAGAGTCTCACTGTGGCAGGGAAGAAGCTTTTAAAAAAGCGTGTTCTGTTTGTGGCGATGCTGTCCGCTCGTCTGTGCCTGAGGTTGTATGTGTAGTTTTTGTGTTTGAGCAGGGAGTGAGCTGGATGTAGTGTGTCTCTGATGATTCTCTCTGCTCTTTTTTGACAGCGCTGTGTGTAGATTGTGTCCATGGAGGGGAGTTCCGTTCTGATAATCCTCTCTGCAGTCTTTATGACTCTTTGCAGAGCCTTCCTCTCTGTCTGTGTGGTGTTTCCATACCACACCGTGATGCCTGTGGTGAGGATGCTCTATATCAGTCCTTTGTAGACCTGGGTGAGAGGGCGACAGTGCAGACCAGCTTTTCTGAGCAGCCTGATGAAGTACAGTCTCTGCTTTGCTTTTTTCACTGTGGCAGCAGTGTTCAAAGTCCAGTTCAGATCTGATGTTACTTGTAATCCCAGGTATCTGTAACTGTCAGCCCTCTCCACCCCAGTCCCCTTGATGATGAGGGGCTGCAGGGGGGGTGGATTTTTTCTGAAGTCCATTATTATTTCTCTTGTCTTGCCTGTGTTGAGGCTTAGGTCGTTCACCTCACCATAGGCAAGAATGTCGTTCACCAGACTCCTGTAGCCCGACTCGTCCCCCCCCTTGATGAGGCCCAGGATGGTGGTATCATCCACATACTTAATAATGATGGTATTTTCCTGGGTGGAGACACATTCGTGTGTGTACAGGGTGAAAAGTTTGGGACTGAGACAGCAGCCTTGTGGTGATCCTGTGCTGACGGTGAGCTCTGCAGACACCCTCCTTCCCATCCTCACCACCTGTGGTCTTTCAGTCAGGAAATCCAAGATCCAGTTGCAGGTGGGAGTCGGGACGCCGAGGTCTGTCAGCTTCTCAGTCAGCCTGCCCGGGCGAATGGTGTTAAAAGCCGAGCTGTAATCCAGGAACAGCGTTCTGACGTATGTTCCTCTGCTGCCAAGGTGTTGCAGGATGTGGTGTAGAGCAATGGCCACTGCGTCGTCCACTGAGTGGTTGGGGCGGTAGGCGAACTGGAGGGGGTCGATCGTGCCCGGGACCATGTGATTGATGAGTGTGAGAACCAGTTTTTCTAGACACTTCATGGCAACTGGCGTGAGTGCCACTGGCCTGAAGTCATTCAGGGTGGTTGGGTTAGGTTTTTTTGGAACTGATACAATGGTGGAAAATTAAAAAATACGGGGGACCACTGCTTGGTTTAAAGACAGATTGAAGATGTCCACATACACTCCAGTGAGTTGTTCTGCACAGGCCTTCAGAACTTTAGGAGGGACGCCATCTGGTCCCACAGCCTTGTGGGGGTTCACCTGCCTCAGAGCTTTCAGGACCTGTGTGGGTGTCACCTGAAAGACAGTGTCCGTGGGGTTGCAGTGGGCTTTTGAGGGGGTGTCTGTGTTCAGTCTGTCAAACCTGGTGTAGAAGGTATTAAGGCTGTCTGGGAGGGTGACATCCTGGGGGTCTGTTGTTGGTACTGTTTTCTTGTAGTTTGTGACTGCTTGGATTCCCTGCCACATACTGCGTGTGTTGTTACTTAGGTAAAAGCTTTCAAGTTTTGGGGAATAAGCCCTCTTTGCAGCTCTGATGGACTTCTGTAGCTCGTACCGGGCTTTCTTGTACTCCCTTTGATCTCCTGACTTAAAAGCTTCCTGCCTTTTCCTGATCTTCTGTTTTATGTTTCCATTGAACCAAGGTTTCTGGTTTGGAAACACACGCACAGTTCTGGGAGGGGCACATATAGATGTGCACCAGCTGATGTAGTCACTCACAGCCTCTGTGTATTCATGAATGTCATATGTGGCCACCTTAAAGATGTTCCAGTCTGTAGCCTCTAAACATCCCTGCAGGCTAGCCTGTGCACTGTCCGTCCAGGTGTTAACAGTTCTGACTGTGACTGGCTGTGCCTTAAGCCTCTTGGTGTAGGTGGGCTTGAGCCGAATTGCCAGGTGGTCAGACTTGCCGAAGTGGGGTATTGGTTCAGCTATAAAAGCATTTCTGATATTACTGTAGCAGTGGTCCAGTACCTTATTTCCTCTAGTTGGGAAAGTCACAAACTGATACAGTTTTGGTATGTTTTTCTTGAGGTTGCAATGATTAAAGTCTCCCAGAATAATAAAAGCAGCATCAGGATATTTGTTTTCATGCTCATTGATCATGTCGTGTAGCTCCCTGAGTGCAGCCTCTTCTTTGGCGGAAGGGGGAATATACACGACACTCACAATAATACATTGCAGTTCTCTGGGTAGATAACTTGTCCATGCTGAATAAAATGCCTCGTCTAAGCTAGTCTCGTTTGTCTGTATTTGGCTAATATCCCTCTACACTTTTCCTTACCTGCCCAAGTATCTTTTATATGTTGCTATTGTACCTGCCTCAACTACTTAATCTGGGAGCTCACTCTATATACCTACATGTCCCACTTAGGCGACTTTTTAGGCGACTGCAGGAGACTATGCAGTTGCCACATGGTCGCCACATGTTCGCGGGTGGTTGTCGGGGAGTCGCCTTCATGGTCATGAGGAGTTCCCACATTCTGGGAACTAGTCGTGGCCTCATTATGGTCACCATGAATTTTTCAATATGATGAAAAATTAGCGGCTACTAGAATGAAGCCGCCATGGAGAGTAGCGAGAATTCTCGAGCCGTAGGTGGGTCACCACCTAATGGGTTGCTAGGAGGTTGAAGGTTCTCGGAGGTTCTCGTAGGTTGTAGCCGGTGCTGTCCGGTGAATTTCATTGGCTCATTGGGAAAAAAAAAGACAAGCAGTAGTTTTCAGAACTAAGGATAAACCAACCGGTAAAGTTAATGTCCGCTGAGCTTCACAGCCATGTATCTCTGGCTTCTTAAAAGTTGGCTCCACTCCTTCTCCCCCCTTCTCCCCCCTTCTCCCCCCTCTCCACCCCCCCCCCCCTCACCCCTCCCCTCTCTCCCCTCTCCCCTCTTCTTTTAAAGGAGTTACCATGCACTGTGCTTTAACCGTCTTTTTACAGCACCAACCTTCCTGTTCATCACGGTGTGTGTTTGTTTCACCTTGGCTTGCACCGTGTGAATTTTTTAGACAGCGCTCCCCCTGCTTGCCCTGTCCCCCACATGAATAATAGGCTGGTTAAGGAAACTGTGTTTGTGTGGGTGTTCCACTCTGACAGTCACCAACCCAGTTACCGGTTTTTCAGGCGACTGCCGGCACCTTGACAGTCGCCGGAAGACCGCTGAAAATTTGCCAAAGTGGGACAGGCCCATTTGGTTTCTATTAACTATTTCCCCTATTACCTTAAACCTATCTCCATTGATTCTTGATTCCCTTAAATAGAAGACTGAATAAAAGACTGTGCATTCAGCCCGTTAATTCCCCTCATGATTTTATACACCTCTATATGATCACCCCTTAGCCTCTTGCGCTCGAAGGAATAAAATCCTAGCTTGCCTCATCTCACACTTTAGCTCTAGAATTCTGGCAACATCCTTCTTCTATGCACTCTTTCCAACTTAATGACATACTTCCTATACCAAGGTGACCAATACTGCACACAATATTCCAAATGTGGCCTCACCAACGTCTTCTACAAGTGCAACATAACGTCCCAACATCTATACTCAATATATAAGAAGGAACTGCAGGTGCTGGTTAAAAGTAGGGGCCCTACTTTTCATTGTGAAGGTCCTGCCCTGGTTTAACTTCCCAAATTGAACACCTCATGCTTATCTGCATTTAACTCCATTGGCCATTTTAATTTTTTTATTTTATTTTATTTATTTTTATTTTTATTTTTTTAAATTATTTTTATTAGAAGTACGGTAAGTTACAATAATACACAACACATATGTCTTAATACATTTTTTGTACCGCTTCATTTTTTGAGCTTTAAGAAAAAAATAGAAGTAAAGGAAGTAAGGAAAGTGCGCAAGAGTCGTGAAGGTGCAAGAGAGTGTTGAGAAAAGAAAGCCCCTTAGAAAAGAAGTTAGAGAAGGAAGTAAAGAAAGAAAGTAGACCCTAGAAAAGAAGGAAAAAGAAAGGAGAAACAATCGCTCTATTATAACATTAAACTCCGCAGAAAGGGGACTACCAACCAAGTCTGTTTTTGTTGTTTTACCCCCCGTTGCCAGATCCTGGTACCATTTACTTATTTATTTATTTATTTATTTTTTAAATTACTATTGCACCTCATGCTTGTAATAGTTCCAAAAACGTAGACCACGTCTTTTGGAAGTGGTCTGCTTTGCCTGCTAAGAGGAATCTCATCTCTTCCAGATGTAGTGTTTCAAACATATTTGATATCCACAGTTTTATTGTTGGTGTGGGCGCATTTTTCCAGAATTTAAGTATGAGCTTTTTTCCCATTATTAGCCCATAATTGAGTAAATTCTTCTGAAACACGTTTAGTTCAGGGTTACCTTCCGATATTCCAAAAATGATCCATTCTGGTTTTGGTACCAGTTTTATTTTGATTAATTTTGTAAAGATATCAAATATTTCATACCAGAATTTTTGGATTTTTGTACAAAAAACAAAAGAATGCGCTATGGTAGCTTCTTGACACAGACATTTATCACAGATGGGTGAGACATTAGGGAAGAGTTTATTTATTTTAGTTTTTGAATAATATAGTCTATTTAATGTTTTGAATTGGATGAGAGTATGTCGTACGTTGATCGAACATTTATGTACCTGTAGTAAGTGATTATTCCAGCTCTCTTTTGAAATTTTTATAGCTAATTCTTGTTCCCAGTCTCTTCTAATTCCATCAGTGGGTATTTCTATGTTTAAGATGATGTTATATAGGTACGATTTTAGATTAGCTGATTCCGCCTTTGTCTTCATTGCTTCATCCAGTAAGTCGGTAGGCATATTATGATAGTCTTTTGTATATTTTTTCAGATAATCACGAATTTGAAGATATTTAAAATATTGATTAGTTTTCAAATTATATTTCAGTTGCAGTTGTTGAAATGATAGTAATTTTCCCAATTCATACAGATCTTAGAGCGTTTTGATCCCATTCTTTCCCATTGTATAAATGATTTGTCTATAATTGATGGTTTAAACGATGGATTATTAACTATTGGTATTAAAAGAGATAGGTTTCTTAATTTTAGATTCTGTTTTATTTGTTTCCATGTTCTAATTATGCTATGTATAATTGGATTTGTATTATAATTTTTGTTATTCAAATGTATTGGTGAGAGGAGAGTCGCTCCTATATTACACGGAGAGCAGTCCTCTCTTTCCATTACAATCCAGTCCACCTGCTGGGCAGAATTGTCCAGCAGGTGAATCATATTTTTAATATTTACTGCCCAATTATAATACATAAATTTAGGGAGCGCTAGACCCCCCAACTCTTTTTGTTTATTAAGGTGTGCTCTTTGTATTCTATGGGATTTATAATCCCATATAAAATTTGTAATGTCTGAGTCCAATTTTTTGAAAAACATTTTTGGGAGATATATAGGTATTGATTGAAATAGGTATAGGATTTGTGGTAAAAAGATAATTTTTATAGCGTTTATTTTGCCTATTAGGGACATCGGAAGTGTTTTCCAGAATTTAATCAAATTATTTAGTTTCTTAAGTAAGGGATTATAATTGGCTTTAAACATATCATGCTAGTTTCTAGTAATTTCAATTCCCAAATATTTGAATTTTTCTGTGGCTATTTTAAAGGGGAATTTCCGGTGGTGTGTTGAGTCTTTTGGTTTTATCGACATAATTTCACTTTTGTTCCAATTTATTCTATATCCTGAGAAGGATCCAAAGTCCTCAATTAAATTTAATATGTTTGATATACTAATTTGTGGTTTTGTGATGTACAATAGTACATCATCGGCATATAAGGATATTTTGTTATTTGAATATTTTGTATTATAACCATAAATATCCGGGTGTGTTCTTATTTTTTCAGCAAGGGGTTCAATTACCAGAGCAAATAACAGCGGTGATAGTGAACATCCTTGTCTATTGCCCCTTGATAGTTCAAATTTCGAGGATAGTATATTATTAGTTAGTATTCTAGCCGTAGGTTTGTTATATAATAGTTTTATCCATGCGATGAAGTTCTCTCCCAATTGGAATTTTTGCAATACTTTAATCATATAATCCCATACTACTTGATCAAATGCTTTTTCTGTGTCCAGTGAGATGATAGATAACTCTTGGTCATGAGATTTATGTGAGTGCATTATGTTAAGCAAGTGTCTCAAATTATTGAATGAGTGTCTCTTAGGTATAAATCCTGTTTGATCCTCATTTATTAGTCTACTAACATACCTGCTTAGTCTTCTGGCTAGTGTTTTCGCTATTATTTTTTGATCCGTATTTGACAAAGCAATAGCTCTATATGATCCTGGTTCTTCTATATTTTTATCTTTTTTAAGTATTAATGTGATCGTTGATTCTGCTAATGTTTCAGGTAAGCTTTGCTCTTTAAAAGCATATGTATACATTTTCTGTAATCGTGGGGTAACTATGTCGTAAAAGGCTTTATAAAATTCATTACTGAATCCGTCTGGTCCTGGTGTTTTTCCGTTCTTTAGTGTGTTTATTGTGTCTTCTATCTCCTTAGAAGTAATTTGTGCTCCCAGTTCCTCTTGTTCCCTCAATTCTAATTGTGGGAGGTTACAATTTTCCAGAAATTCTGAAACTTTATTATTGTCTATTGACGTTTTAGATGTGTATAGATTCTGGTAAAATTGAGCAAATCTTTTATTGATATCCTTGGGTAGTGTTAATAATTCCCCTCTATCTGATTTAATCTTTAGTATTGCATTCTCTTTTTCCCGTATTTTCAATTGGCGTGCTAGAAGTTTGTGGGGTTTGTCCCCGAATTCGAAGTGTTCTTGTTTTGTAATTTGAAATTGTGTTATAACTTTCTCTGACAATAATTTATTTAGCTTGAATTTCAATAGTAGAATTTTATTATGTTTATCCATAGTTGGATCTTTAGCATTATCTGTATCTAATTGTTTTATTTGTTCTTCTAAGTCTTTGTTCATTCTTATTCTTTTTATTTTGAAAAGCTTGAAATGAAATAATGACTCCTCTAATAAATGCTTTGAAGGATTCCCATAATAGCGTGGGGGATATATCTGGTGTATCATTTATCTCAAAAAATAGGTCCATCTGCTTTTTTAGATATATACTCCCTTGTGGGTCTTTTAAAATTTGCGAGTTAAACCTCCAGAACGATTTATTCATAGACATTCCTTCTAATTTTAAAACAAAAGTTAACGGAGAGTGGTCTGAGATCGCATTAATGTGGTATTTAGGGTTCATAGTATGCGGAATTAATTTTGTATCCACTAGGAAATAGTCTATACGTGAGTATGTTTTGTGTATCGTTGAATAAAACGAATAATCCCTTCCCGTCGGGTTTGCAATCCTCCAAACGTCTGCTATATTTGTGTTTTTCATATATGTATGTAAGAGTTCACTGGTTTTAGATTTCATATTACCTTTTTGTTTTTGCATCGATTTATCTAGATAAGGGTCTAAAACACAGTTAAAGTCTCCTCCAATTATAACATTTTGATAATTAAATTCTGCAATTATATTCAGAATTTTGTTGAAAAATTGAGGGTTATCAAAATTGGGCGCATATATGTTTACCAACGTAATTGGCGTAGTATTGATCTCTCCTGATACTATAAGGTATCTCCCTTCCTTATCTGATATAATATTCTTTGATTTAAATGGAATTCCTTTACGAATAATGATTTGGAAGTGAATGAAGAGTGAAATGTTTGGCCTATCCAGTTCGCCCTCAGTCTCGTCTGATCTTGATGTTTAAGATGCGTTTCTTGTAGAAACGAAATGTCCGTGTTGTATGATTTCAACTGAGCTAGTATCTTGCCCCTTTTAATAGGTTCATTAATACCCCTTATATTCCAACTACATAGTGTGATTCCTCCCATTTTCTTTTGATTGTCGTCATGCATTTTTACCAATTTTAATGACCTTATTTATTGCGGTGCATTCATACCTCAGGACTCTGGTTATTTGGGGGGCGTTTATATTATAGACTTCTTTGGTAGCTCCCTTCTGCGATTGTCCTTGAAAAAAAAACACATAGATGTGACATATTGTGATAAAAAAAAAAAATAGATCAAGTAATTTTACAGTGTCTGAGTTTTCGACACTGTAGTGAGTGTCCCACTCGTCTGTGGGATTCGACATCGATACAGCTTCCGGCGTAGATGTTATGAGGTTAGCCCCGCTGCCTTTATTACCCTAAACCTAGGGGGTCGGTACCATTTCCAAATCAGTTCTATTTCACCCAGTTGCAGTATATATATATGTTTCATTCCGACTTATCAAATCTAATCATATATTCAATTACATATATTCCTCACTCTTTATCTATTAACTATTTATAATTGGTTTTAGCTTTGTTAATAGTGAGCTGTTCGCTGAAAGGGTTAACCAGAGTCAGGCTCCTGGAATTATGCCATTTGGCCATTTTTCAGCTCACTTGCAGTTGATCAAGATTCTGCTATAATTTTTGATAACCATCTTCACTGTCTACTGCTGCTGAATAATCGCATCGCCGTCGACCAGAATGAAGACCGGAACGCGCCCCGTTAGGCCCGACTCGCCCCACAGGTCTCCCAGGGGACTGTGGTGAAGCTGGACGGCGAGGCCTGCCTGGGCCGACTGAGCCTCAGAGGTGGTGGTGATGGGAGCCTTGGCGGTGGAAGTGGGTGCCTCTGCGGCGGTAGGAGCCTCGGCGGCAACAGAAGCCCTGATGGCAGTGGGGCCTTGCGGTCGATGAGCGTGAGGAGGGAGGGGAAGACAATGGGGACCCGGCATGTGGGGACTACCGTGAAGAACAATGGGGGACCCGGCTTGGGGTGACCACCGTGAGGGACAGTGGGAGAACAAAGGGAGACCTGGTTAGGGGGAGGGGGGTGGGCACTCTAGTTTAGAATTATCTGCCCAGGGGGTGAGTCTGTGTTTGTTTGCTTGTTTGTTTATTTGTTCCGGTGAAGACACTGTGCACATATGCAGCCAGCCAACAGTCGCTTGTCTTTTTGTTTTCTCTTTTAATTTCAAGTTTTTGTGTACCTTGTGTGTTGTGACTGTCGGCAGACCAATTTCCCTCCGGGGATGAATAAAGTTTTATCGTATCGTATCGTATACCAACTACTTTGCTGTCTTCTGCAAACTTACTAATCATGGCTTGTATATTCTCATCTAAATTGGCATAAATGGCAATGGGCTCAGCACTGATCCCTGATACACACCACTAGTCACAGGCCTCTTGTCGAAAAAACAACCTTCCATCAACACCTTCTGCTTCCTTCCATGAAGCCAATTCAGTATCCAGGCAGCTAGCTCTCCTTGGATGCCATGTGATCTAACCATCCAGAATAGTCTACAAAGTGGAACTGTCATGTGGGATTTGATTCATGTTAAATAGAAAATAAATTACTGGAAATACTCCACTGGTCATTATAGAGCCATAACAATGGATTTTGTCCATTAGCTCTTTTGGATAAGAGCAGCTTCAAAAGCCACTGGATTAAGAGGAAGTATTGGCTGGTGTTTCAGGTAACTGCATTCTGAAGGGACACCTTATATTCCCGACAAGGTTCTATCTGGAGGTTATATTCTCTCTGCACATCATTGGGAATTAAGTAATAGTAATTTTTTAATGTTTTAAATATGTTGAATTCTACTTTGTATGTTTAGAGATGGGCTACAAGTTCTCCTGGTTTCCGAAGGATGTGTGGGCAGTAGGTTACTTGGCCATTGTAATGTGACCCTTGTATGTAGGTGAGAGGTAGGATCTGGATCCGGGGGGAGGGGGGGGGGGGGGGGTTCATGAGAATGTGGGGAAAATAATGTATTACTAGTGTAGGAATAATTTAAAAATAAGTGTTTGATGGTGCTTACAAACTTGATGGGCTGAATGGCCTGTTTCCATGATGTGTGACTTCATGATTCAAATACATCCTGGAATGATTTTACAGAATCCTGCGAAACAAGCTGGAAATGATCATTGCATTTCCCTCCGTAGTGAGTAGATTTTCAATTTACTCCCAAAATAATGGGAGTAATATATTGGCAGAAACTGAAGATTGGTTAACAGATGGCAAATGTAGAGAAGAGTAAAGGGGCTGTCCCACTGCGGAGACCTAATCTGTGAGTTTAGAAGAGTTTGCCCTCGACTCAAACTCGCAGCATTGTCGACACGTGGTCCTAGGAGGTCCTATGAGGTCACTGGAACACTCCTTCATGCTCGAGGGAAGTTCCCGCATACTCACTGCCTCAGTTTGGTCGAGGAAAATTTCTCAGCATGTTGAAAGATTTTCAGCGAGTAAAAATTGGTCGGCATTGTTCTTTTGAACGTAGTGCAGTGGAGTGGGGTCGCTATGTAGTTTCAGGCAGTCGAGGGCAGCCATAGGGAATCGCCTTCACTGACCGGCCATTTTAATTGGCTCATTGGAGTTTTCAGGACCAAGGAAAACCGACCGACAATGTAAAATGTCCGCTAAACTTTATTAAACGTTGTATGACTTCTTAAAAGTGTCTCCACTCCTTCTCCCCCCCCCCCTTTTCTCCCCTTCTCTCCCCCACCCCTCCCCCCCACCCTCCGCGCTCTCTAAAGGAATACTGTACACTGTGCAGCTGTCTTTACCTTCTTGTTAATCGCGGGTGTGAATTTCAGACATCGCTCCCCCACTTTCCCTGGCCTCCGCCTTTGCAATGTGTTTGTGTGTGTGTGTGTGTGTGGTTGGTCGATTCAGCTCGCGGTTTCATCGCTGATGGTCGAACCAGCTCGAGGTTTTCCAGGCGAGTGCCCTCGAGCTTGAAGGTCGAAGACACTCACTGAAAGGTCGTGTTAGTGGGCAGGCCCTTTAAGAAGTAATTTTTAGATTGGGAAGCTGTACTAGAAAGTGCCACAAAGATGCGTGGTGTGGTACCAGCTGTTCGCAATTGAGATGAATATATCCAAAGTTTCTTTGGAGGTGGCAGAATGAATTTTGAAAAGGATATGTAGGAGCTTTAGGGCAAACGAAGCAGGATAGTAACAGGTAAGACTTTGGCAAACGAGGGAAGTGAAGAAATGTGAGCTCATCCACTTTGGAAGAACATTTTGAAAAGCAGAATTTATTTTTAAATCGGGTGAGATTGAAAAGCTTTCAGAAGGACCTGCGTGTTCTTGTAACAAAATATTGAAAAGTTAGCAAGCAGATTCAGCAAGCACTTAAGAAGGAAAAAGGTATGTTAGCCTTTATTGCAATATGATTTGTACTGGAGACATCTTTCTCAAATTATGTACAAACCTGGTGAGAATGCATCTGGAATATCCATATTACTAAAAGTAAGATCTTGACCACTTCCTGTTTTTCTGTTTCATGATTTTTGAAAAAATGCTGCCACTTACGACTGTGATTTTGGCCATCATACTTAGAGTTCCCCTCCATTGCGCAGTACAAGAGGATTTTTCCCTTCAATGAAAAATAAAAGAGTTATTAATGTTTAAAAAATGTTGACATTCTCTCTGCTGCCCCTGCTGGTGGGAGGAGGGAGGGACTATAACACCCGGAAGTGTTGTGCCTCACTCATTTTCTGCAAGGTGGAGGAAGCGAGAGGGTTATGCCTCTCTGAGCTGTGAATAACACTGAACACATGTCTACTCAACTGTGAGTGCCCTTAATGTGGTTTGAAAATGTGGTTACTTTGAAATGCTGCATTGCAAATGGTTGTTGGTGGTGGTAACTGCTTTGAAATGCTGCACTGCAAATGGTTGTTGGTGGTGGTAACTGCTTTGAAATGCTGCACCGCAAATGGTTGTTGGTGGTGGTAACTGCTTTGAAATGCTGCACCGCAAATGGTTGTTGGTGGTGGAAACTGCTTTGAAATGTTGCACTGCAAATGGTTGTTGGTGGTGGTAACTGCTTTGGAATGCTGCACTGCAAATGGTTGTTGGTGGTGGTAACTTCACAACTTCCTGTTTGCACTGTAGATTGATTTTAGATAAAACGCTACCACTTATGGCTGTGATTGTTGGCCATCATACTCAGTCCCCCTCCGCTAATCAGGTGCAGAGGATTCTTCCCATCAATGAAAAATAAAAGTGTTATTAGTGTTTAAAAAAATGTTGAGAATCTCTCTGTCAATCACGCCATGAAAGCCACGCCCCTTCCGGTGGGAGGGGGAGGGATTATAAAACCCGGAAGTGTGTGTGTGGCTCAGTCTTTGCAAGATGGGGGAGGGAGAAGTCACGACTATATCTGAGCTGTGAATCAACTGAACACATTGAATGTCTACTGAACTGTGAGTGTGGTGTTTATGTGGTGTTTTACTTCGGAGTCACGTGAGTGACTACGTGAAGAACCCCGCCACGACGCATGCGTGCCATATCGCTTCACGCTTGCGAAACGACAGGCGGGGTGGAGTGTCCCCCGCAGCGGTAAGTTTGAAACCGCGACCTGCAGGTAAGTGATTTACTCTGCGGTAGTTTTTGTCCCCGCGCTGTTTTTACACAGGGGGGGAAGCTGGACAAATAGTGTCCACAAGTGCTGCGAGTAAACCTGGCTGGGGAGGATCGCGAAGTTGCGGGAGCCAGCAGCAGCTGAAGGCACAAGCCCCGTAAGGGATCAGCTGTGCCGACTTTTGGTCCCGCGCCGGCCAGAACACCACGGCCGGGCGGGAGACTATTCAAATGGGGCTGTCGACTTTTTGGACAAGTCGAAAACGTCAGGAGACGGGGTGGAACAACGTTCCCCCGTAGCGACAATTTTAACTTGGACCTGCAGGTAAGAGCTGCGGTCTTTTTGTGTTTTTACCATGCCAATTACAGGTGGAGAAACCAACGGGCTGCGACAAAGCTGGTGGGCTAGATGGGATCAGCTGTGCCCGATGTCGCCTCCGCACCGGCCAGATCCACTCCACGGCAGTAAGGACAAAGCTGGTGAGGGAGGACCGCGGAGCAGCGGGCAGCCAGCAGCAGCCAGCGGCACTCGGATCACCGATAGTGGGATCAGTTGTGCCCGATGTCGCCTCCGCACCGGCCAGATCCACACAGCCGGGCGGAAAGGCTAGACACAAAAACAAACAAGGTCGTGGACTCAGAGGAGTCTGACTTTGAACAACCGCGGGCGGCCAGCGACCGAGAGCGCTGGAGCCGGATGGAGCGGTGTGTGGAGCATTTGCTCCAATGTGACAGACTCCGGGAGATGGAGTCGGGTCACTGTGGTCCCTATGATAAACCCACAGCAGTACCTCTTGAAGGGCTGCACAGTGCTTCTACCTCATCAGAGGGGAGCACTGCGGGTCAGTTCTGGGCTGACCTGGAAGAGGGGTCCGCAGAAGGAAAGACAAGTGTGCAAGGGGTGCAGGAACAAAAGAACCTACTGGACTAATAAAATGGACTCCAACAAACACTACAGCCAAAGACAGCACCCCTACGCACCCACCAGCAGAACTGGTGAAAGCTCGAAGGCCCGGTATTCAAAACATGAGTCTTTTTAGGCCATGGCCCAGGCCGGCCTTCTTGGAAGATGCGGGGACCTCCAACGCCAACCAAACCAAAAATCCAGACACCAGCGCAACAACAGCAGCGAAGAACCTACAAAAAGAAGTAAACCTGCCACTGGTAACTATGGAGGTAGGTGGGTCTGGTTCCCTACAAAATACAGGGAGCATGGAGGTTGGGGGGAGACTACACTCTTTTCTGAATGCATGGAGCATGTTAACAACCGATACTTACATCTTAAGCAGTATCCAGGGATATACAATAGAGTTTATACACAAGTACAGCCATCCAGTTCAACATATACCGAACCGAATGTTCGTGCCTTCTGATAAAGAAAAATCAAAAGCGCAAGCTGAACTGGAGCGGCTTTACATAAAAGGTGTAATTGAGAAAACTCAACACGAACCATTAGAATTCGTGTCCAATATATTTATCACAAACAAAAAAGATGGTGGTTGTCGCATCACCATAGATCTGACAAAATGGATACCTTTGTTACTGCTAAACAATTAATTTCCAAAGGTTACTTCATGGCCAGCATCGATTTAAAAGATGCTTACTATTCAGTTCCTATACAAGGTGACCACAGATGTTACTTAAAATTCAACTGGATGGGCAACTCGGGCAGTATAAAGCACTGCCAAATGGGTCATCAGCCCCAGGCTGTTCACAAAAATTTTGAAACCAGCCCTAGCGTTTCTACGTAAACGTAAACACATGGTCATGGCATATTTAGATGACATACTCATTGTGGGCAAAACTTTGGAATTGGCCAAACAAACTGTAACAGCCACAAAACAGTTATTTGAAAAACTGGGATTTATTATCCATCCAGTTAAATCTAAACTAACGCCTTCCACTACTATAGACTATTTGCGGGTTTCACCATTGACTCAGTTCACATGTCGGTGACTCTGCCTAAGGGAAAGGCTAGAGATTTAATAGAGGCTTGCATAACCTCATTGACATCAGCAAACCATCCATCAGATTGGTAGCAAAAGTAATTGGCAAATGGTGGCTGCCTTTCCAGCCACACAATTTAGACCTCTACATTACCAAAACTTACAGAGAGCAAAAATACAAGCACTCTAAATTAATGCAGGTCACTTTGACAGACCTATGAAACTACCAATCAAGCTAAAATGGAATAACATGGTGGATAGATAACATCTGGCTTTGTTCCAATCCAATCATTGTCAGTAACCATTCCATGGTACTACAAACTGATGCCAGTGCGCTTGGGTGGGGAGCCACCAATACCATCACCAGCTGTGGAGGTAGATGGACTGATCAGGAGGCATCATTATTACTCACACTGGGCATAAACTACCTGGAAATGTTGGGTGCATTCCATGCCCTAAAGTCATATTGTACTGGATCATATCACCAGCATGTTAGACTACAGATAGACAATACCACCGTGGTAGCATACATTAACCACATGGGTGGAAACAAATCGACATCATGTGACAATCTGCTAATACAATTTGGCAATGGTGTATCCAGAGAGATATTTGGATATCAGCAACTTACCTACCAGGAAGACTAAATTTAGTGGCAGACACCAGGTCACGCAAATTTAATGAAAACACCGAATGGATGTTGAATAAAAAAGTATTTGCTGATATTACAGCAAAATATGGAACACCAAATATCGATCTATTCGCATCCAGACTTAACCACCAGTTATCAAATTATGTTTCATGGGAACCAGACCCTGGGGCAGCGGCGACAGATGCATTTTCGCTGCATTGGGGGGGAAATTGTTTATTTACGCATTCCCTCCTTCCTGCCTCATCAGTCGGGTATTAAGGAAAATACAACAAGACTCTGCGTCTGGTATTGGTAGTACCCGATTGGCCTACTCAACCATGGTTCCCAGTGGTATTAAACATGGTATTAGAACCCTGTATCACCATCCCACATAGACCAGATTTATTGCTACATCCCGCAACAAGGGATAGCCACCCATGCCATAAACATTTGAACTTATTAATTTGTAGAGTTTTAAAAACACCTCTACTACAACTGGGACTGACGGACCGAACAGTGAACATGATCTCGGCGGCCCAAAGACAGTCAACCAAAAAGCAGTATCTGGTCTATATCAGGAAGTGGGCGATGCACTGCCATAAAAACAAACATCACCTACAGAGACATGAACATCCCGTCTGTTCTGGAATATCTGGCAGGCCTCCACTATGATGAGGGGCTCAGTTACAGTGCCATCAACTGCGCCAGAAGTGCCCTATCAACTTACCTATGGCAGGGGACAGAGCGTTACTCTGTTGGGACTCACCCACTGGTAACAAAACTTATGAGGGAAATTTTTAATACTAATCCCCAAGAACCAGGTACTCCCAAATATGGGATGTAAGTATTATCCTGAAGATGCTCAGGAATTGGTCTCCAGCAACAGCTCTGTCCCTACACAGACTGACATTAAAAACAGTCATGCTAATGGCATTGGTCATGGCACAAAGGGTACAGTCACTGCATAAACTAAGATGGGCAACATGACTTCCTCAACAGAAAATATTATGTTTCATATCTATGAGCTAGTAAGCAGAACAGACAGGGATCAGCAGGCCTCAATATACAATTTAGGTCATACCCAAACAGATGACCGTCTGTGTATAATAAGACATCTGTTGTTATACATGGAGAAAACGAAAATCCTAAGAGGCAATGAGAAGGCACTTTTTGGTCAGCCACTAGCAACCACACAAAAGAGTGACGGTCACGACCATCTCAAGATGGCTGAAACAGGTGCTAACACAGGCTGGGGTGGATACTAATATTTTAAAATCTCATTCCACCAGTGCTGCAGCTACATCGGCAGCGATACAGTTGGATGTACCAATGGACCAAATCCTCAAGGCAGCAGGATGGTCTGGGGGAAAAAACATTCCAATTATTTTACAATAAACCAGTAATGAAACCAGGAACGTTTGCAGAAACAAATTTAAGTTCTGTAAATTAATTTAAACCCATAAAAAGGGGTTATAAATTTGTGTTAATAAATGTTATGATTTCAATGTCGAATTCATGTCCAAATTATGTTAACACAATTCCTCCTACAGTCATCAAGGCAGACGTGATGCATGGACTTGTTTCCACGGCATGAAATCACAGAGCTTTAAAATCTTCACGTAGTCACTCACGTGACTTCGAAGTAAAATAGTAAGATTAAACGAGAACTTACCAGTTTGAAGTTTGATCTGTATTTTATGAGGAGTTACGATGAGGGATTACGTGCCCTCCGCTCCCACCCTTGATCATATACTTAACTGGTATCTCTTCTCTAATCTTACTATGTTTAGTCATTACAGTTATCTGTGATTTCACACCGCTGCTTTGAAAAATGACACGCATGCGTCGTGGTGGGGTTCTTCACGTAATCCCTCATCGTAACTCCTCATAAAATACAGATCAAACTTCAAACTGGTAAGTTCTCGTTTAATCTTACTATTTTGTGTGGTTTTATGGTGGTTTCACCCTGCTTGAAATGGTATGAAACTGCACTTGAATTTGGTGTCCTTGCACCCTGCTTGAAATGGTATGAAACTGCACTTCAATTTGGTTGTCTTGCACCCTGCTTGAAATGGCATTAAACAGCACTAGCATTTGGTGGCCTTGCACCCTGCTTGAAGTGGCATGAAACTGCAGTTGAGTTTAGTGGCCCTGCACCCTGCTTGAAGTGGTAGGAAACTGCACTTGAGTTTGGTGGCCTGCACCCAGGGGAACTGCACTTGAGTTTGGTGGCCTTGCACCCTGAGTGGTCGGAAACTGCACTTGAATTCGGTGGCCTTGCACCCTGCTTGAAGTGGTAGGAAACTGCACCTGGATTTGGTGGCCTTGCACCCTGCTTGAAATAGAATTTCAAAAAATAGCCGTGAGTCAACTGCTCGCCCGCCAGCCATGAGTGAGCTGCCAGCACATCAGGCTTGAGTGACTCTGTCACCCTAAGAATCAATTTGGCCCACAATGTTCATACTAGCCCTCTGGAAACCAGTCCCTTCAGCCCGCAATACCCATACTAGCGCTCCCTTCAACCCGCTGGCTACACATATTGGAATTGGTGGAGAGGTTGAATATTACGTTGGGGGACCAGCCCTCCCGTGTGAACATGGGACCCAACGGTTATATATATATGTCTGGTTAAATGTAACAGTGAGTGCAGAGAAGGTTCACCAAAATGTGCCCTAACATGATGGATTTGTTCCCCGTAGGGTTACAGGGAATGAGAAGTAATCTCATTGAAGCATCTAAGATTATTATGGGGTTGATGGAGTAAGTGTGAAATTGTTGTCTCCGCTGCCTGCGATGTCTAGAACTGAGCTCACTGTCTCAAATAAGGGTCTCATCATTCAGTACAGTGTTGAGAAGAAATCTCTTCACCTAGAGGGTAGTGAGTCTTTGGAATTCTGTGTTCAAGAGGTCCATGAAGGTGCATATGTTGAGTGTATTAAAGACAGAGATTGATAGATTTTTATTGCTGTCCAGGGAATCGTAGGTATTGAAGAGAAGACATAAAGTGCTTAAATGACTCAGCAGACCAGGCAGCATCTCAGGAGAACTTGAATAGATGGAGTCAGAAGAAGGCTCCCAATCCAAAACATCACCTATCAATGTTTTCCTGAGATGCAACATGACCCACTGAGTTATTCCAGCACTTTGTTCCTTCTTTTGTGAATCAGCATCTACAGTTCCTTGTTTCTACATATCGTTGGTATTGGTATTGGTTTATTATTGTCACATGTAGAGATACAGTGAAAAGCTCTTGTTTGCTTATATCCAATGAAATCATATCATACGATACATGATGACAATTAAGACATGTACAAGTACAACAGGTAGTGCACAGAGAAAATACCAGAGTGCAGAATATAGTTTACAGCATTGTAACATTACAGTTCCAGACGAAAAGTTCAATGCTTGCAATGAGGTAGGTTCGAAAATGGGAGGACTATTCAATAATCTGATAACAAAGGCCGAAGAGCTGTTCCTGAGTCTGATTATATCTGCTATCAAGCTTTTGTAACTTTTAACAGAAGAGGGGAGAAGAGGGAATAAGTGTGGTAAAAAAGTCCTTTATTATGTTGGCTCCTTTCACAAGGCAGCGTGAAATGTAGATGGAATTGATGGAGGGGAATCTGGTCTGTGTAGTGGATTGGGCTACATCCACAACGCTCTGCAATATGTTGTGGTCTTGGGCAGAGCTGTTCCCAAATCAAGCTGTCAAGCAATATGATAAAATGTTTTCAAAAGTGCATCTGTTGAAATTGGTAAGAGATCAATTATGAGGACATGCCAAATGCCCTTAATCTCCTGAGGAAGTAGTTAGTGGTGTTGGTGTTTTTTTTTTTGGCTGTAGCTTCAGTGTGGTTGGTGCAGGGCAGATCTTTGATATTATTTCTCTGGGAGCTTGAAGCTCTCAACCATTTCCACTATTGATGTGATTGGGGCGTGTACTCTACCACAATTTCTGAAGTCAATAACTAGCTCCTTCGTCATGCTGACATTGAGTGTGAGCTGAATAGCTTGCCCAAGCTTCTTTTTTTTTGTCTTAGAAGGCAGCATACAGCATTTGTTCAGGTCTGATTGATGACTTTTGAATTACTTCTGAAAGCAACACCCATGAAACACGTTTTATTTTAATTATACATAAAATTTTATTGATATTTCTCATCACTTATGAAGACAGGATTTTTTGGAGTTTAATAGCAGTGTAGTTTCTTTCCTTAACATGCAAGACATTATGACAGGCATTTACAGTATCTACTGGACAGCATAATTTGTATTAAACATTTAAAAACCCTTTTCAATCTTAAAACTTAATACCAAACTGCTTATTTTGTCCAATCTGTGCCTTATCATTGATTTTAATATATTCCACTGTGTTACAGATTTAATTAAATGTTAATTATTAAAACTAGGCAATTTTATCAATTTGTTTTCTAACTTATAAATTACAATCTTCATCATCATGCAAGGGAAAGTTAGATTGTATTCTTAGATGTTAAGTGCATTCTTATGATTTTTTTTCACAACAACAATGATTTTCAATCTTGCTGTGAATCAAATCAGAGATCTATGATTCATTTTGTATTTGCCCAAATCAGACCATGGCTGTTTGAATATTTGAAACGTTAAAATCTAGGCAATCACTTAACATGACAATGAACGTCAGATTTTTGTAGAATGTCAACTGAATCATCAACTTCTGTGGAAGGAAACCTCCCATCCTTACACAAGGCCCTTGGCCCTCGATAATAATCCAGAAACCCACTGGGCTGTATTAAATACATGGATGGAGTGCAATGATTCATGTTATATGAATTGGAATAAAGAGATAACTGAAGGCACATGTGCAACTAATAAGCATAGAGGGACTTGCATGATATATGTCCTTACACCCCAGCGGTCTAAATATTGACTTCTCCAACTTCAAGTAACCCTTGCTTTCCCTCTCTCTCCATCCTTCCCCCTTCCCTATTCTCTGACCAGTCTGACTGTCCCTGATTAGATTTTATCTCTGTGTAGGAAGGAACTGCAGATGCTGTTTGAAACCAAACATAAACACAAAAAGCAGGAGTAACTCAGTGAGACAGGCAGCATCTCTAGAGAGAAGGAATGGGTGACATTTCGGGTCGTGTTTGAAGAAGAGTCTCGACCCAAAACATCACCCATTCCTACTCTCCAGAGACTCTGCCTGTCCCACTGAGTTACTCCAGCTTTTTGTGTTTATCTTAGATTTTATCTCTGTTTGCTTTGCTATTAATTTCTCCTAGCTAACAATGATCTATTCTACATTTTTTGATCTCCACCCCTTTGATGTCTCATTCTCACACCTTTCACTTCCTTATCTCTGTATCTCCTCCTCCCCTGACTCTCAATCTGAAGAAGGGCCTCGACCCGAAACAGCACCCATTCCTTCTGCCCAGAAAAACTGCCTGTCCCGCTGTATTACTCCAGCTTTTTGTGTCTATCTGTGCTAATCATAATGCAGCGTTGAACAAATTAAGAGTTCATGGAAGGTTGCTGCATTTGCTAACTTGGTCGGCATTATGATGGTTAAGGTTAGGGCCGGCCTTAAGCCAATTGGGCCCCGCGCATAAGGGGGCCCCGCGCTGGTGTAATCTACTCTCGGCTCGGGTAGATCTACCCTGGGTGGAGGAGGGAGAGAGGGGTGGAGAGAAAGTAGTGGGGTGGAGGGGTGGAGGGGGAAGAAAGTGGTAGAGGGGGAGGGGGGTGTGAGGGGTGAATAGAGAAGGGCGAGAGGGGGAGGTGGGTCGTTCCCTCAGAGTCCCGGGGCAGCGCTCCCGCCCCTCCAGTCGCCGTGCTTCACGCACACAGCCTCAGCTCCACCCATCTCTCTCCCCGGGGAGACGCGGTGAACAATACAGGGAGGGCCGGGCCGGGGGTTGGAGTAACGTTTACAAACTTCGGCCTCAGCTCACCCCATCCGCCCAGACCGCAGCATCCACTCCTACCGCCGGCCCTCTTCCTGCCTTCTCGCCTTCCCTTCCCTCCCTCCCTTCCCTTCTTCCCTCCCTCCCTTCTCTCCTTCCCTCCCTCTTTCCTCTCTCTCTATTCCCTTCTCTCCTTCCCTCCCTCCCTTCTTCCTCTCCTTCCCTCCATCCCTTCTTTCTCTACTTCCCTCACACCTTTCTCTCCTTCCTCCTTTCTCCCTTCTCTCTCTCCCTCCCTTCTCTCCTTCCCCCCCACACACACACACATAACGCACAGACAACTAACACACACACATCACGCACAGACAACTAACACACACACAACTAACACACACACACACACACACACACAACTAACACACACACACACACACAACTAAGTTAGGATGGGGTAGAAGCCCAAAGCGTAGGATGGGGCTGAACCTCAAAATTTAATGCCTGGACTGGTTTTTCGCCAATAGTTATTGGTTTTTCAGGATCTAGTTAATTAAATTACTTTTTTTTCATTTCACAATCACAAAAACAAGTGATATTGTAACTATGTACTTTTCAGAGGTGATCTACACCTTTTGTTTGTTACTTGTAGGCTTACATGTATGCAATTTTATATTAAAATGTAGCTTAGATCTGTTTGGTCCATTAAATCGCAAGCACTTTTTAAGCGCACATTTTGATTACTTTCCATTCTACCATAGAGATATAAAGTCTATAATATACTTTATTTATATTTCTATGATTTTACAGACATTGGCTGGGAACCTGGGACTCACCAAAATTGTTCCCAATTGGGCCCCGCACTTCCAAAGGCCGGCCCTGGTTAAGGTGACAAACTAAATTACCCTTGACATGCCAACTGTTGAAGGATAAACTATGGGAAGACAGCCATAGGTAGAAAATGCAATCAATCTGAGTGTCAGTCATTGACCATTACTCCATGATCCCAAGCATAAATCTCTGAGAGATGAGTGTGATAAGTCTTTCAAATGCGTGCTGAAATTGTGTCCTACTGAGACATGAAAGAGTAGTGAATATGAAGCACATTGATAGGTACAGCTTCTCATTGAATACAACAGGAGGACAATGAGTCTGTGGAGTCGTGATTTCTCCATGTAAGAGCATTGCAGCTAGTCCCACTACCCTGCCCTCTCGCCATGGTTATTTTAGATGCTAATCCATCTCCTTTTAAACATTACAAAAGAATTTGATTATACCTCTACCTCTGGCAATGCCTTCAAGGCAACCATTTTTGCATAAAACAGTATTTCCACATGTCATTTCTGTCTCTTTTGCCAATCACCTTCATTACATGTTCCCCAGTTATTAACCCCTCTGCTATTGGGAACAGTTTCTCTCCAACAACTCTGTCTGCACCTTTCATAAATTCCTCCCCCAGCTTCCTCCATTCCCCATTTAGCCTTACAACTATCATCATTCAGTACTGGAATCATTCATCGTATTTTCCTGCACTCTCTTGGAAGCCTTTGCATCATACCTAAAATATGGTCACAAGTGTTTTATAAATGCTCCTCATGATATAATTGCTTCATGGTTGAAGTGATAAAGCAAAGTAATTGATAGGGATGGGTCAGGGAGGGAAAGGTGAGGTATCAGAAAAGATTCAGTAAAAACCCAAATGTTTGCCAGGTTATTGAGGGCCTGAGGTCAATGACCTTGGGAGCTGGGGTCAATATTAGGTTAAGATCAAAGTATCCGGAAAATGCACAAAGTGCTGGAGTAGCTCAGCGGGTGGGGTGGGAGATTGCAACCTTCGCGTGGTCCGCCCTGTTTCGACAAATGCATTCAACCTGGCGTGCACAATCAAATAAGATCAAATAGAACAAGTTGTCCGACAACTTTAGGCTATGCGCCATACGCAAGAAGAAGAAGTAGAAGAAGAAGCTCAGCGGGTCAGGAAACATATTTGGAGAACATTGGTGGGTGATATTTCGGGTCTGAAGAAGAGTCCCAACTTGAAACATCACCTATCCATGTTCTCTAGATATGCTGCTTGACCTGCTTTGTTACTCCAGCAATTTGAGTCTTTTTTCTGTAAACCAGCATCTGCAGTTCCTTTTTTCTACTCAGAGTATCATGGGTCGGTTAGGCCTTGACAATGAAGGGCAGTTGAGGGGAGTAGTGTAATGTTGGAGTGTGCCTGCGGGATTAAAGACAGTGAAGTGACTTCGTCCCAGTCCACCCTTCTATAATAGTCATAGAGCTTTACAGCTCGGAAACAGGCCTTTCCAGGTCGAATGCCGACCAAGTTAGCATTCTGCGCTATTTAACAAAGAGTCGTAGTGCTAATGAAGCATGGCTCTCCCTGGGATGCCCATTAATGATTATTCCTGGGAGAGTTTATTTTAATTTCCCACAGTGGTCCTATGCGCTGGGAGTGATGACATTCCTTGCACAGCTGATGCAAAAAATGCCACCGGCATGCACGGGTGATTATTCTGGGAAGTGCTGAGGATGACAACCCTGCCACAGAATATCAATACAGATCTTTTTTTGCTAATTAATCATTTGAGAAACACTAGTTTTATTGCCAGGGGAATTGTAATGACCAAGTTATAAGATAAATTACTTTCAAATCAAGACAAGTGATGTTGAATCAGCTTTCTACTTTACATATAGTGCAATGATGGTTCTATTCAGTAGTTCAGCTTTGCCAGATAAAAATAAATTATATTACCTAGAATTTGAATGGGGTCTGTTTTGTGTTAGATTGTTGGCATGTGCCAGATCAATGTATATTTAATGCAAGATTCCACCATTGGAAAATCAAAAAACATTGTATACTTCTGACCAAGTCTCATATGATGAAAAGCTTTCCTTTACTACACTCTACTATTGTGGAAGGTTAATTTGAAATAAGCCAAGTTTAGGGCTGTATCTGGGAGTTGAGTGGAGGTGTGTGGGTGGTGGTTGGTGGACGAGTGAGCCCCATGATTTGAAGATGTGGCTTCAGGGAATGGTAGGGCAGTCACATGGCTGGGACCAGAGATGATTTAAAGGATCGGTAGTCAGGCCAGGATTGGAAAAGTGATTGTGTGCCGGATAGGAGGGATCTGGCCAGGAGTTTTGTGTAGAGCTAGTGATGCAGAGCTGGAAGAGGAACAGGGACAGAGTCCCCCAGTCCTTACCTTTCACCCCATCAGCCGTCGCATACAACACATAATCCTCCGACATTTTTGTTACCTCCAACGTGATCCCACCACTAGTCACATCTTCCCATCTCCTCCCTATTCCGCCTTCCGCAGAGACCGTTCCCTCTGCAACTCCTTGGTTAACTCATCCCTTCCTATCCAAACCAACCCCTCTCCAGGTAGCTTCCGCAGCAACTGTAGGAGATGCAACACCTATCCCTATACCTCCTTCCTCGACTGTCCAGGGACCCGGACAGTCCTTTCAGGTTAGGCAGAGGTTCACTTGTGCCTCCTACAACCTCATCTACTGTATCCTTTGTTCAAGATGTAGATTCTAAAGCCCCTGTCCCACTTACGTGTCCTTGGCATGCTAATTACGCAACCTTGTGGTCGCGTTGAGGCGCGACGGTCCTGCGAAGGTCACCCGCGACTTCATGCGCCCGCACAGCCGTCTGGAGCACGTGACATCATTTGAAGATGGACACAAAATGCAGGAGTAGCTCAGCGGGACCGGCAGCATCTTTGGAGAGAAGCAATGGGTGATGTTTCGGGTCGAGATTCTTCTTCAGTCTGAAAGAAGGGTTTTGACCCGAAATGTCATTCATTCCTTCTCTCCAGAGTTGCTGCCAGTCCCACTGAGTTACTCCAACATTTTGTGTTTATCTTCAATTTTCTTGGCCCCGCTCTGGGTGTAGAAGTGGGGGCGGATCCAGACCCAATGGCCGTGAGCCCCAGGCCGAGCTCGGCGATCATTTGCCTGCTTCTGCTGCTGTTGGAGGTGAGACGTTACATCGCGCCAGGGTCTTGGGCCTGTCCCACTTTGGTCGTCAGTTGGCGGTGGCGCGCAAAGATTCCGATCGCTACAAAATTTCAGAGCGCCGTGCGATATCGCGCACAACTAAATACCCCTCCGCGCTTCTCAGTGGGACCGGCCCCGCGCGGCCACACGATGCCCGTGCGCCTCAACGCGACAACGAAGTCGGGTAATTTGCTTGCCAAGGATACGTAAGTGGGACAGGGCCTTTATCCATTGGCAAGATCAAACGTAGACCAGGTGATAATTTTGTTGAACAGCTTTGCTCAGTCTGCCTCGACCTACCTCATCTCCTGGTTGCCAAACACTTTAATTCCCTTTCCCATTCCCACACTGATCTTTGTGTCCTGGGCCCCCTCCATTGTCAGAGTGAGGCTAAACACAAATTGGAGGAACAGCATTTCATATTTTGCTTGGGCAGCTTACAATCCAGTGGTATGAATATTGATTTCTCTAACTTCAAGTGACCCCTACATTCCCTCTCTCTCCATCCAACCCCACCCAAGTTCTCACATAACAAACAGCCAACAAAAGGCTTGTTTCCTTTATCATTGTTACTTTTTTGCATATATTTCATTCATTTGTACTATATCTCACAACATCACAGTCTATATCACGTTTCCGTTTCCTCTGATTCTTGTCTGAAGAAGGGTCTTGACCCGAAAATCCACCCATTCCTTTTCTCCAGAGATGCTGCCTTTCCCGCTGAGTTACTCTAGCATTTTGTGTCTATCTTAGGATGGTATAGAGTTGGGTGTTAGATCATTAGAGTGATGGTTGATTGGGAAGAGCTATCAGTGGTGTGAGAGTAGGTGAAGTGGGCATGGTTCATAAACTGGGCAATGGTATTGACTGGGTTGCTCCTGCGATTTGTGAAGATGGAAGGAGTGATGATATGGCGCTTGAGGGAGTGGATGAGAACATCAAATATTATCTGAGGTGACGTAACTTCTTTAAGTAACAGTGAAACAAGCATCACAAGCATAATGAAGGCTTCTGATGATCTTAGTTTCCCTCACTATCTGATTGAATTCAAAGCACAAGGTGAATAAAAACATTACACAACCTGATCCAACCTCTGGGCTTTAACTTTTCTTTTGATCAGTACAAGCACAGGCACAATATCAAGTTCAGTTTCTCTTCAATTTTTCAGTGAGTTTTAAGGTGGAAGCGGGAAATCAAACATCCTTTGCTTTTGTTTTTGCTCACCAACAGCAGCTTGTTCACTGAACTTGGAGCAAAAGAGAATAGAAGATTCCTCTTACCATTTCACTTGTTGAGATATACTTTATGAGTGAATTATAGCTTACTTTAAAAAAAAGGAAATATATGGAAAACTCAAAACATAGCTATCTCTTCTGAAATCGGATGCAATTCAAATCTTTGTTTTATGTGACATTAATATTAGAAGAAATGCAGATTCTGCATTGGATGTCATGTCAGTTTTCCATGCCTAAATATCTTCTGAATTTTCTGAACTTGGTCTTTTTTTATTAACTTTCATTAAAAATAAGTTTTGGTCTTTAATCTCTCCCATGACAGAGGGCAAGTAAAATCCACAGCCTTACAATATGCTCGCAATCAACCAGCAGCTGATCATTGCTAATTACAACCTCTGGTAAAGAATGCCATGCACCAGTGAGCCAGTGGATATGTGCCAATTCAAATAATAAGCCATCAAGGGACCTGACCAATCCAAATGCAGGTGACCTGAAATTCTCACCAACAAATCATATAAATGTTGGTCTGAAATGGTTTCAGACTTCTCTAACATTGTACCCCATAAATGTAGTGAACAGTTGGTCCTGGACTTGGATTTGCCAATAGTTTGAGACTGAAGAACTCCATCAAATTCTAGAAAACACAACATATTCTGTAGCTCGAAATAACACAAAACGCTGGAGTAACTCAGTGGGTCAGACAGCATCTCTGGAGAACATGGATAGGTGACATTTGGGGACAAGAGCCTTCTTCAGACTCTGACGTTTCTGGCCGATACCCTTCTTTACATTCGACCCGAAACGTACCTATCCATATTCTCCTGAGATACTGCCTTGAGAAGCAGGTTCCTTCTGAGTTACTCCAAAAACTGAGTTTCTCCAGCACTTTGTGTCCTTTTGTGTATTAAGCAAATTCTGCAGTTCTTTGTTTCTACACTTCTATATTCTGTGGCTCATTGGGAAATTATAAAAAGCAGAAAGTTAGGAATAGAAGTAATCTACTTAGCCTTGCAGTGTCCGGTGACAATTCAGAAAACTAAACAACAGTGATAGAGTTATCAGTTCACATCCTCTATTGAAAGCAATAAACCTTTGATCAACAATAGTGTCCTGTACAAACAAAGTGTCAATGTTAAACAACATGTTATGTTTATTCCTTAAAGTTATTTTAAGGAATCTTAATCTTATAAACATGACACTGTTTCTCTGTTAAAAATGTAATCAGCCCATAAAAACCAACAGCTATTCAAATGTATAAAGTTATATAATCAGTCACCAAAACTTCCTCTTCAAACTCACATAATACCTGTGGATGACTTCTTCAAATAGGCTTCTTACATATCTGTCTCACATCTGTTCTACAATTATCATAATTGTCTACATAACAATTATCACATTTTATATCATTTTCTAAACAGCAGCTGTTTACTTAAAACTTATCACAGGGCCAATAACTCATCATTTGCAACAACAATTATGCATTATATATAGTACAATGAGATAACGTGAATTTAATCACAACAATCTACTAAAGTTGCTTCTTTGTGCATCTGCTTTCATACTGTCTTGCATACTGATTCCCAATCTAATCTGCTGTAGACACAGGATCTTTCTCATTTTCTGCTGTGTCTTTGGAAATCATAAGGTCCAACCTTTTAACTTTTCCTTTCTGTGTTGTCTCTAAGGATTTCAATACTACCATGATTTTTTGTAGTTTGTCTGTTGCCGTCTCCGAGTTGACCATTGGCACAAGAGACTGCAGGTGCTGCAATCCTGAGGCAAATGGGACTAATGCCTATTTTGGGCAGTTTTTTTCTTTGGGAATTTAGCAATACATGCAATATACCTTGACCTGCGACATTTAAAGGAATTGCCTTGAATGGCCATTGCAGCTATGATTCACTAAATGGCTCCTGGCTAGAAACGACAAACTTGTAGCCCTTGAAAATATCTTGAATTAAATTATCTTGCAGGATTTTCAATATACTCTTGAATGAGTCTTTGTGATTTGTAACACTAGCATTTTCACCAATGTCTCATTTGTCTCTGGCACCATCATTAGCATTAGTACCACCATCCTTTTCACCAGTGTGGCCTTGTTGTTCGCTTTAAAGGGCTCCTCTGGGATCATGACAGTATTGTTTGCCCTTGGGAACATGTCCATTCATTCCAAATACAGAGCAAAGGTTTGAGATTTCAGCTCACCACATCTATATAAATAAAAGTCTCACCTTGACCACTTCCTGTCTGTGCTATATATTGATTTTAGAAAAAAACGCGACCATATATCACTATGATTTATGGCCATTTTACTCACAGTCCTCCTCCGCTGAGGCAGCCCTGAGGGTTTTTTCCGATCAATGAAAAAAAAAAAATCTGAGTGTTTAAAAAAATCTTGAGATCTTGAGATCAGCTGATTGGTCCTCTCGCCTGTCAATCACCACAATGAAGGTAACGCCCCTTCCGGGGTGGGGGGGGGGGGGGGGCAGGACTATAAAGCCCCGGATGCCTGGACGTGAGTCAGTCACTCTGGAAGATCGCGAGGGAGAGTCCACAACTGTGATTCTAAGCTGTCAATCAACTGAACTGTGAGTCTGCAATGTACTTGCAATAAATGATTTGTTAGCCCTTAATGACAATGCAATGAGTTGTTTGGCCTGCCCTGCCTGTGCTTGAAACTGCAATGCAAAATTGGAATTGAAGTGACAATGCAATTAGTTGTTTGGCCTACCCTGCCTGTGCTTGAAACTGCAATGCAAAATTGGAAATGAAGTGACAATGCAATGAGTTGTTTGGCCTGCCCTGTCTGTGCTTGAAACTGCAATGCAAAATTTGAAATGAAGTGACAATGCAATGAGTTGTTTGATCTGCCCTGTCTGTGCTTGAAACTGCAATGCAAAATTGGAAATGAAGTGACAATGCAATGAGTTGTTTGGTCTGCCCTGCCTGTGCTTGAAACTGCGATGCAAAATTGAAAATGAAATGACAGTGAAATGAGTTGTTTGGCCTGCCCTGTGCTTGAAATGGCAATGCAATGATGTCTGACTGCGTTTGGAAGGAAGGAATGCTTTGTTAGGACCGACTGTGTTTGGAAGGAATAAATGCTTTGTTAATTTCTGGTAAGTGCAGAGGTCACGCTGATTGCAGAAGTTCCGCTGACTGCGGAAGCCCCACAGTAGAGAGGCCATACCCAGCCGTGTGAGTAGATACAAGAAAGTTTGCTGTCATATATATGGTGTGTGAGTCAGTGTGTGTGTGAATATGTGTGAGTCTGTGTGTGTGAGTTTGTGTGTTGTGTGTGTGTGAGAGAGTCTGTGTGTGTGAGTGAGTGTGTGTGTGTATGTGTGAGGTGGAGGGTGGGTGTGTGAGTGTATGTGCGTGTATGTGTGTGAGTCTGTGTGAGGTGGAGTGTGTGTGTGAGTGTGAGGTGGAGGGTGTGTGTGAGGTGGAGGGTGTTTGTGTGAGTGTGTGAGGTGGTGGATGTGTGTGTGAGTGTGTGAGGTGGAGGGTGTGTATGTGAGTGTTCAATAAATAACAAATAGTACAAACAATATAGTCTTTTGTAGTTCACAGCTTATTTGTTGTGTTTAATAGCCTGATGGCTGTCATGAAGAAGCTGTTCCTGATTGTGGATGTTACAGTTTTCAGTTTTCAAAAGTTGAGCATGACTGTGTGACTCCAGAAGTCGGGCATGAGTCAGTCAGTCTGGAAGCCGTGAATGAGTCAGTCAGTGAGTCCAGAGGCCATGAGTGAGTGAGTGAGTGAGTTCAGAGGCCATGAGTTCGTCCAGAGGCCATGAGTAGGTCGCTCACTGCCCCAACCCCACCCCCCCCCCCCACCACTGACATCCCCCACCTCAACGTGCTGCCCTCCGCCTGGCTGTAGGATGCTCCCCCTCCCGCCCCCTACTGAAGCCACCCCCATCCCCAGCTGCAGGACACCCCCTCCCTCATCAGCCCACAGTCCCCACCTGAAGCCGTCCCCTTCCCTCGGCTGCAGACGGTGAGCATCTCAAGGATCAATGAGAAAGATCGCAAAGAAAAAGGATTCAACAGACAGGAGATGACAAAACTAAAAGACTGGCTGAACAGCAGGCCAGAGATACAACTAGATGAAATGCACAATTGGGAAGGAGAAATCTTTCTGCTGATATTGGTAAAAGGATAAAGGTTTGCCCTTAGTGTCGAGGATTCCCTTTCCCTGGAGAAACCACCGACATGAAGGGTCAGGTGAACATTGCTCCTCTGCAGGCACTGCCTGATGAACTCATGAGATTGTGTACTGTTGACACACCACAAGCAAACAAGTTCAGAAAGAATATTAGACAATACAACTGTCTCTTTCAATTGACATCATTCAGTGCTAAGGAAGTAGTGCCACCTGGATGAAATCCTACATTGATCATTCAAGGCCAGGTTCATCATTACATTGGTTCGTTGATGCCTAACCTAGAGCAACAAAGTCGATTCTTGCAGATCTATTTTATGGACCCCCAAGATAGCATTGAATTGCGAATGGGTATACTGCAAAATGTTGGTATTCAAAGGGAAATTATTGCAATGCTTGAACGCTTGATAAGACAAAACAACCCTTACATTGAAACACTTCAAATGGCAAAGGAAATAATTTGAGGTTTACCAGAGGCAGCAATCATCATAAATCCAAATCATCGGCCAGTTTTGGAACATGAAAGGAGGTTCAACAAACAAATTGCCAATTAAGTTGCTGTCATATTACCAAACGATAATGACGCTCAGGCAACATCACGTCACATTGTCTTGAAAGAAAGAGGAGGAGGCCTGCAAATAAGGTGTCATAGGTCGTATGATAGTTTTCAATACATCCTTTTCTTTCCTCATGGAGATGATGGATGGCATCACCAACTCCAAATGAGTAACCACAAGAAATTGTCAGCAATGTGATATTATGTCTATAGGATCATGAATCGTGATAATGAATTAAATCACCTTTTGAGAGGAGGACGACTCTTTCAACAATATGTCGTTGATATGGGAGCTAAGATTGAGACTGATAGGCTTAATTATTTTCTCATGAATCAAGCATCGTTGAGATCAACAATTTACAAAGGCCTTACAGATGCATTAAATTTTGGAACGAAATATTTGAAATCTTCACAAAACTATTTAAAATAAAACTTGTACCAAAAGCAGAATGGATCATTTTTGGAATATCGGAAGGTAACCCCGAATTAAACGTGTTTCAAAAGAACTTACTTAATTACGGGCTAATAATGGGAAAAAAGCTTATACTCAAATTTTGGAAAAATGCTCCAATACCAACAATAAAAATGTGGATTTCAAACATGTTCGAAACACTACACTTGGAAGAGATGAGACTCCTCCTAGCAGGCAAAGCAGACCACTTCCAAAAGACGTGGTCTGCATTTATGGAACTATTACAAGCATAAGGTGCAATAGTAATTTAAAATATAAATGGTACCAGGATCTGGTAACGGGGGGTATAAAATAAATGTTTTTAAAAACACGGTTGGTATATCCTTTTTTGCAAGTTTTGTGTTACAATAGAGCGATTGTTTTTCCTTTTTTTTCTTTTCTTTCTAGGGTCTTATTTCCTTTCTTTACTTCCTTCTCTAACTTCCTCCCTAAGGGGCTTTCTTTTCCTGCACCTTCACGATTCTTGCTCACTTTCCTTACTTCTTTTATTTCTATCTTTTTTAAAGCTCGAAAAACGAAGTGGTACAACAAATGTAATAAGATATATCGGATGTGTATTATTGTAATTTACTGTACTTCTAATAAAAATAAATAAATTAAAAAAAAAAAAAAAATGACTGATGATTTGTAAAACATTGGAAAGTGCATCATCCTCTCGGTGGACCAAGATACATGATGGAACGATGCCAGGACTCCATGATGTACGCTCGGAAGTATGGCAATGCTTCATTCTTCATTACGATGACTTGCAATCCAAACTGGAGCAAGATCCGACAGTCCCTCTTTCACAATCAGCAGCCGTGTGATAGGCCAGACTTGATTGCAAGAGTATTTGATCTGAAAAAGAAGCTATTCATCAAGTACGTCACTGGACCAAATGGGCTCTTTGGCAACAGTATAGCTTTTGTCTTCACTGTGGAATATCAGAAGAGATGCCTGCCTCATTTGCACTGTCTGCTGTGGCTTGACGAAGCAACTAAGCCAGGACCAAATGATTTTGACAGATTTGTGCAAGCTGAAATACCAGACCCGCAAGTAGCTCCTGAGCTGCATGAATTGGTACTCAAGCACACGATTCATGGACTGTTCTGCAACCACACATCTCCATGTTGGAAGAAAGGAGCATGCAGTAAGAAATTCCCAAAGCCATTTATCGCGAGCACAAGGTGTGCACATAATTCAAATGCTCTATACAGGAGAAGATCTCCAGACATGGGAGGATTTCTGGGACATCAAGAAGGACGCCAGCATCGACCTATCACTTCTGATTGTGTGGTGCCCTATAATGCTCAACTATTGAAGTTGTTCAAATGTCACATCAATGTTGAGATATGCTCCTCTATAAAGTCATTCAAATATGACATCAAGTACACCATGAAGGGAAATGATCAAGCATCTTTTAAAGTTAACAGGGATGACAAAATTTCACAGTACTTGACTGGCAGATACATCGGTCCATCAGAAGCAGTGGATTTAATCCTTGGATTTCTGACTCATGAGAGACACCCCGCTGTCTTTCGACTCCAGGAACATCTACCAGAACAACAACGAGTCTTTATCAGACCCGATGCTGCTGAACAAGGGACCAATGATGCTATGACGAGAACAACTTTAACTGAATTCATGGCATTGTGTTCTCAAGAGCCATTTCCAAGAACACTCTACTATGCTGATGTTCCCTGATTTTACACATGGAACAATAAGAGAAGGCAAAGAAGGAAGGCTGGCAAGAGAGTGGAAGATCATCCAGGTATTTTTGAAGCCAACGTTCTGGGACGAGTGTATACCGTGTCTCCAAAATGTGGGTGACCTCTACTACTTGAGACTGCTTCTCCATCACATAAAAGGGCCAGTATCCTTTGATTCATTGAAGACACATGATGGACAAATTCATCCTTTCTTCAAAGACAACTGCAGACAAAGAGGTTTGTTGCAGACTGACGACCATTGGCAACAAACAATGGAAGATGCTGAGAACTCAAGACTCCCTAGTACAATGAGAAATTTGTTTTTTGTTTTGCTGATGAATACTGAGATCAACAATCCTCGACAAATATGGGATCACTGCAAGAATTCAATGTCTGAAGATTACCTTGAAAAAGACGGAGAACAACAAATGATCCTAATATCATGATTGATAAGAAACATCATGATCAGGCTCTATTGTATATTCAAGACAAGCTTGACAGTCACAACAAAACAATAGAATTCTTTAATTTGCTACAACCAGGAAATTGAAGGATACACCTCGATGATGACAATCCAGAATTGCTGCAGGAATTGCAATACGATAGAACTGAACAACAGCAATTTGTTGAGGGGAATGACCCTCTGCTGAATGCTGAGCAGAGAGCAGTGAATGACCAGGTGTGCAACTCCTTGAAAAGGAATCTCCCTTCAATGGTTTTCATTGATTCACCAGAAGGAACAGGAAAAACATTTATCAACAATTTGATCCTCTCCAAAGTTAGAGGTCAAGGTAATGTGGCTATTGCTGTACCATCCTCTGGGATAGCAGCTACATTAATGCCTGGTGGAAGAACTGCACATTCTCGATTCAAGATACCCATCCAAGTGGCCGAATCTGCCAAATTGAGAAGAACTCTAACATGACACATTTGGGGTGGAAGATTGCAACCTTCACGTGGTCCGCCCTGTTTTGACTAATGCAATCAACCCGGCATGCACAATCAAATAAGATCAAATAGAACAAGTTGTCCTACAACTTTAGACTGTGCACGCCATACGCAAGAAGAAGAAGAATTACACATTTGAAGAGGCAAGTGAAACTCATTGTTTGGGATGAATGTCCAATGATTAGGAGAGAAAGCTTTGAAGCGGTGGACAGAACTCTTCAAGATGTACACAGCAACACCAAGCCTTTTGGTAGCATTCTTATCATTTGTTGTGGTGATTTTCAACAACTCCTTCCTGTGGTGAAAAGGGGAAATGATGCTGATGTTGAAAATGTGTGCATCAATAAATACTACTTGTGGAGACTTTTCACCAAGCTTCAATTGCAAACAAATATGTGATTGACAGAGGGACAAGGCGACTATTCTCAATTTCTGTTGAAACTTGGAGAAGACGACATTTTAAAGAATGAAGATGATGAAATTGAAATGCCACAAGACCTGCTTCTATCAGCAAAAATACTGGAGGATTGTATTGATTTCATCTATTCCACATTTGACAATCCTGCAGAATTATTCTCCAACATTTGTATCTTGGTTCCGCACAACGATACGATGAGAAGAATCAATTCTACATGTATCAGACGCTTCCCTGGAATCATTAAGGATTACTTTTCTTTCTATGCTGTCACTGGCGGAACTCATGCTACTCACTTCCCAACAGAATTCCTCGATTCACTCGAGATCTCTGGATTACCACCACACAAATTGGAGTTGAAAAAAGGATCTCCAATCATATTAATGAGAAACTTGGAACCGCCAAAGCTATGCAATGGAACGAGGATGATTGTGGAATAGCTATACAATCATCTGATCGTTGCAAGAATCAACATTGGATCCTTCAAAGATGACATTGTTCTCATTCCTCGGATATCACTCAATTTAACAGGTGAAGACATTCCCCTTCTGCGGACCCAATTCCCCATTCAATCAAGTTCATAAAGCGCAAGAACAAACAATGCAGAAGGTGTTGATCTACCTCGACAAACCAGTATTTCAGCATGGACAACTATATGTGGCTCTTAGCCGAGGAAAGATGAAGGAAAATGTCAAAGTTTTCCTGAAGGATGGAACATCGACCAAGAATGTTGTCATTAAAAGCGTGCTTCATTGAATGATGACTTTTGAGGTAAATTCTCAGATTTTCTTTGTTAAAATTTGACCGCTCAATCTTTCTATATTAAAATTGTCTAAGCAAAGAGTTATCAAGAGGCACTGAGCAGCAGAACACAACAAGAAAGAAGTGAACTTAATAAATCTCATCTTTAACATTTAAATTGTGCTATATTTTAAACTTGAATAAATCCTATTTCCACTTGCCATGCCTGCGTGTTCTTCATCACAATGGGAACCTAATAGGCAGGAATGGCTGTGCTGTCAGAGAGCCACAAGAGTGCATGGGGGGGGGGGGGGGGGGGGGTTGAGGGGAGATGGACTGAATGCGTAGGGGGAGGGGAATGGCAAGGAGCAGAGTGGGGGGAGGGGGTGAAGAGAGGAGGGGTGACTGATTGAACTGCCACCTAACCAGCTATGAATGACTGGACTGCCAGCCCACCAGCCATGAGTAAGTGAACTTCCAGCCCACCAGCCGTAAGTCACTGAACTGTCAGCCCACCAGCCACGTATAAGTGAACTGCCAGCCCACCAGCCATGACTCACTGAAGGGACTGAATTGCCAGCCCATCAGCCATGACTTAGTGAACTGCTAGCCTGCCAGCCATGATTCACTGAACTGCGAGTCCAAGAATCCATTCAGTCCACAATGTCCATACAAGCCCTCTGGAAACCAGTCCCTTCAGCCCACAACACCCTTACTAGCACTCCAGAGATCCACGGAAGGATAGACTTTCCTCCTTCATTGATGTGATCTGTAAAAAAAGATGAAAATGTTTAAAATTGATTCTTCACCCTCTCCCCCTTGTCTCTCTCTCTCACAGAGTCTGTAACCTGTTTTGGGCAGAATTTCTGGCAGTTTCTGAGCTGCCAGCCCGCCAGGCCTAAGTTACTGAGCTGCCAGGCCTGAGTGACTGAGCTGCCAGGCCTGAGTGACTGAGCTGCCAGACCAATAATCCATTCGGCCCACAATGTCCATACTAGCCCTCTGGAAATCAGTCCCTTCGGCCCACAACACCCATGGTAGCGTTCCAGAAAGCCCCCCCCCCCCCCCCCCCCACTGGCCAGCAATATTGGAATTGGTGGAGAAGTGGAATGTTGTGTTGGGGGACCAGCTCTCCCGTGTGAAGCTAGGTCCCAACGGGTCCCACTTAGTCTAGTATCGGCTAAATCCTCTATCTGCCATCATTATTGTCCAACCGATGTCTTGATTAGGTTTTCGGTGTTGATGCTTATTTAAGCTAATAATGGAAGTGGTGTCCCTGAAGATATCAGATGCTCAGCCATCAGCAATGCCTAGCAAGGCAATGTACCAAATGCTATACCATATGGTACATTCATTTGTTAAAGATGTCCTACTACATGTACAAAACAAGCCCACATACCCATTCAACACCTCTCCCCACTTCTAGCTTTCTTCTCCCCCTAAATCAGTCTGAAGAAGGGTCTTGACCTGAAACATTGCCTATCCTTGTTCTCAAGAGATGCTGCCTGACCTGCTGAGTTACTCCAGCACTTTGTGTCCTTTTCTGAAACATTGTCTATCCATTTCCCTTCATAGATGCTGCCTTAACCACTGATTTCCACCAGTACTTTGTTTTTTCGCGCACTTCCACCTCATCTTTGGAGTGGCTACATATGATGAGAACCTTTTGCGATGTGATGCCTTTGCAGTGATCAGAATGGAAGCAGTAAATATTCCAGGCAGTTCCTGATAGGAGCCCAGCAGGTGCTGGGCAAAAATATGTATGCACGAAAAAAGGGTGAAATCCATTCTCAGCTAGAGTAGAAAACAAGCTGCTCAAGTTTCCATCATCTGCAATATATTGTCACTCCATTCCAGGCAATATAGTTATTGGGAGACCATTGCCAACAACTCCAACACACCCTGCCATTATTTGAGATTAAGTCAAAACAACTTTAATTTGGATGAAAAGCGTAAATCCAGATCAGTTGGTGAGGTCTGCTGTTAACCTTCTTCTTTGGCAGTCATTTGGGATTGATGGTACACAAAAATGCTGAAGAAACTCAGCGGGTGCAGCAGCATCTATGGAGCGAAGGAAATAGGCGACGTTTCGGGCCGAAACCTCTGAAGAAGGGTTTTGGCCCGAAACGTCGCCTATTTCCTTCGCTCCATAGATGCTGCTGCACCCGCTGAGTTTCTCCAGCATTTTTGTGTACCTTCGATCTTCCAGCATCTGCAGTTCCTTCTTGAACATTTGGGATTGATGAGTCACTTCACTCTAGTTCTGTAGGTTCTGCAGTGAATGATAAGGTCAATGGGGGGAATTGTGGTTTCTTCCACAGATGGAACAGAGATGGTGGTTTGATTGTGAGGGTGTAGCTATTGATGTTGGGTTTCTATGCGCTTCCGATATTTGGTCGCATTCTTATCAACGCTATCCAAAAAGTCGCTTTCCACTTTTATCAGAGATGGACCTGGAATTCCTGGGAGTGTGGGGATGTGCAGTTCCTCATGGATGTTTTGAGAACATTGTTGAATCATTTCCTCTGTGTACCTAGGTGTGTCAAAATTTGCAAATGTGTTTCATGAGCTTGGTGTAAAGCATGAAAACTATGAAGCACATTTAACAGAACCAACTAAGAGTAATTCAGACCTCGGTGTTGGGAACATTTGCCTGGAATAGGACACAGATTTTAGTTTGCTTCTCTTTCCCATGCATTTTGATAAATCAACATCGGTGATATCTTTCCTGTCCTTTGAGGTGCCTGCTGTTGATAGTCCAGGTCTCAGAAGCATGTGCATTATGTTGTCTGATTTGCTGTGAGTTTTCTGCCATGTCTAAGGTTTTGATCTCATGTGGACTTGAGCCTCATACAGCTCAGATGGGATGAGTTGACTAACCCTCCACCAGTCCCAAAAATTATCTTATATTATACTTGTTACAACACAGAAGAGGCCATGCTGCCTCTCAGATAAACTATCCCATTAATTCCATTCACTCCCCTATTTCCCTGGATTCCTGCAACCAATTCTCATTCATAAATACCCATCAATACCATTTGAATTGTTTATTTGCCTGATGCATTCAAAGGAAACTGACACCATCACAGAGAAACTCCACTCAGATAACACCAAGACTAGGATTGAACCGAGATCCCTGGAGCTGGGAGGCAACAGCACTAACCATTGTGCCACCATGCTGCAACTCAAAACTGTGACATTTAGCTCGAAGAATTGGGAAAACATTTCAGGGAAATGATTGAAAGGCACACAATTATTTGAAACAGGTACCATGTGGATGTGAGCTGCTTATTTAATGATAAATAAGATGTAGAACCTGAGTAGCTATGGACTAAATTATATTTTACTTCCCCCAGTATATTGTGTGAGATAAATTGAATTGACTTTCATTAGAAAGAAGTCCTACTGTTTATCAAATGCTGAGGAGCTCAGTGAATATGGTATTGGATATTATGGGCAAAAAAGATTCAATACTCTGTGGAGTTCTATGATTTCAATGCTCTCAGGATCATTGAGCATCATTTCTGAAGTGCAGTGGTTAGGGTTTAATAATATGGATCGTAAAGCTGAATTCATATTCTGCAGGAAATTAAATAATTTATCCAGAGCCTGTGAAAATGTACCTTGTGCATGAACTGGTAAAAAAGATTTACTTGGCCTAATTTGAAGATCTGATTCTTTATCAAGCCATTGCCTTTTTTTTTATTGAACTGAGTTACATAATGGAGGTACAATGCAAATGTTGTAATGTGGAGCAAAAAAAAAAAAAACTGCAGGAGGAACTCAGCGAGTCAAGCAAGATTTTTTTTCTTTCTTTTTAAATCTTTTTATTGTTTTTTTTCCAAAAAAAGCAAATATAAAACATAAAAAACAGCAAAAAGAATAATGATAAACATAACAATGGTATTGATATATAGGGATCAGGATTACATTAATAACAGGTATAACCTAATATGAGACCAGTGTCAAAATACACAATGAATATAGACCTCCCGGTCTCTATGTAAATATAGTTAAATCTTTAAAAGGAAACTTATAAATGTAAAATAAACCACAAGGATAAAAAGACAAAAAGAAAAAGAAAAAAGGAAAAAAAACAAAACCCGCTAAACTAAAGAAGAAAAAAAAAAAGAAAAATTGATGATAATAAAATACGAATAAAAATAAAATAGATTAAAAAACAAAGCAAAGCAAAACCGAATCTGAACCGAGAATTTCAACAATTTAAGTCTGTTTGTCGTCAAGTCCGTTCCACCCTATAGAGGTAAAATAATTTTTATAACGGTTAAAAAGGGAGCAATTGTATGAAAATGTTCAATAAATTTTCCCCAAGTCTTATCAAATTTAACCAAGGGTTCAACAATATCACTCCTGATTTTTTCTAAATTTAAACATGATATCGTTTCAGAATACCACTGGAGTGTGGTCGGAGGGTTGGAGTCTTTCCATTTAAATAAAATAAATCTTTTTATTCAACATTTTTTGAGAGAGGAATAATTAACATTTTGGGTTGATATCCTGCATCACGGCCCTCCCGCAGTTTTTTTTATGAGCAAAATAATGACTTTAGTTTTCAATCTTCTTCTTATCGAGTCCACACACAAGATTAGAAGTTGTTCAGCCAGAGCTGAAAACACTTTTCGGCATCTGCATACAATGGTGTCTGTCTTGTCGCTTCTTATGCTTCTTGTGCGTGGTGGTGGAAAGATTGGTGGAAACAGGGTCACGACATGAACGTTCTTTCCTTGACCCCAGTTTTCAATAATAATGTATTATTAAATATTTGCATTGCACATTTAGATTGACCCAATGGATTTTGAAAATTGACCCTACGGATTTAAAAAAATGCAATTCTTGGCGATGACACATAAAGACACCATTTGGTCTGATCTGTGCTGCCAGAGGACTTCCAGCAGGAGGTCCTCTTAGTTCGAACAGAGACACAAAATTCTGGAGTAACTCAGCGGGACAGGCAGCATCTCTGGATGAGTGATTATTTGGGTTGAGAGTCTTAGTCTGAAGAAGGATCTTGACCCAAAACGTCACCCATTCCTTCTATCCAGAGATGCTGCATGCCGCGCTGTGTTACTCTAGCATTTTGTGTCTATCTTCAGTGTAAACTCTTAGTTCACTGCTCTTCAAGTCCACATCAAAGCACTATTTAAATCTGGCAAGGTTTCTACCTTTACCTATTTCAGAAAACAAGATTAGATGCCTCATTCACTGAGGGAAAACACATTTCTGTACCTTCCCTCCAGATTTTCTACAAATTTCTTAATTGCACACCTTTGGTTTTTGACCGTTCTGTTATTGCGAGTAAACTTTTCTTTATTGCTTCATTTATTGCTTCCAGTCTTCTCTGTTTCAAACTAAAGAACCTAGCTTTCCAATTTCCTAGCCCAGGAAACATCCTTGTAAATCTCTCCTGTACTGTCTGCACAACAATCATAGAAACATAGAAACATAGAAATTAGGTGCAGGAGTAGGCCATTCGGCCCTTCGAGCCTGCACCGCCATTCAATATGATCATGGCTGATCATCCAACTCAGTATCCCGTACCTGCCTTCTCTCCATACCCTCTGATCCCCTTAGCCACAAGGGCCACATCTAACTCCCTCTTAAATATAGCCAATGAACTGGCCTCGACTACCCTCTGTGGCAGGGAGTTCCAGAGATTCACCACTCTCTGTGTGAAAAAAGTTCTTCTCATCTCGGTTTTAAAGGATTTCCCCCTTATCCTTAAGCTGTGACCCCTTGTCCTGGACTTCCCCAACATCGGGAGCAATCTTCCTGCATCTAGCCTGTCCAACCCCTTAAGAATTTTGTAAGTTTCTATAAGATCCCCTCTCAATCTCCTAAATTCTAGAGAGTATAAACCAAGTCTATCCAGTCTTTCTTCATAAGACAGTCCTGACATCCCAGGAATCAGTCTGGTGAACCTTCTCTGCACTCCCTCTATGGCAATAATGTCCTTCCTCAGATTTGGAGACCAAAACTGTACGCAATACTCCAGGTGTGGTCTCACCAAGACCCTGTACAACTGCAGTAGAACCTCCCTGCTCCTATACTCAAATCCTTTTGCTATGAAAGCTAACATACCATTCGCTTTCTTCACTGCCTGCTGCACCTGCATGCCCACTTTCAATGACTGGTGTACCATGACACCCAGGTCTCGCTGCATCTCCCCTTTTCCTAGTCGGCCACCATTTAGATAATAGTCTGCTTTCCTGTTTTTGCCACCAAAATGGATAACCTCACATTTATCCACATTATACTGCATCTGCCAAACATTTGCCCACTCACCCAGCCTATCCAAGTCACCTTGCAGTCTCCTAGCATCCTCCTCACAACTAACACTGCCCCCCAGCTTAGTGTCATCCGCAAACTTGGAGATATTGCCTTCAATTCCCTCATCCAGATCATTAATATATATTGTAAATAGCTGGGGTCCCAGCACTGAGCCTTGCGGTACCCCACTAGTCACTGCCTGCCATTGTGAAAAGGACCCGTTTACTCCTACTCTTTGCTTCCTGTTTGCCAGCCAGTTCTCTATCCACATCAATACTGAACCCCCAATGCCGTGTGCTTTAAGTTTGTAAACTAATCTCTTATGTGGGACCTTGTCGAAAGCCTTCTGGAAGTCCAGATACACCACATCCACTGGTTCTCCCCTATCCACGCTACTAGTTACATCCTCGAAAAATTCTATAAGATTCGTCAGACATGATTTACCTTTTGTAAATCCATGCTGACTTTGTCCAATGATTTCACCACTTTCCAAATGTGCTGCTATCCCATCTTTAATAACTGACTCTAGCAGTTTCCCCACTACCGATGTTAGACTAACTGGTCTGTAATTCCCCGTTTTCTCTCTCCCTCCCTTCTTAAAAAGTGGGGTTACGTTTGCTACCCGCCAATCCTCAGGAACTACTCCAGAATCTAAAGAGTTTTGAAAGATTATTACTAATGCATCCACTATTTCTGGAGCTACTTCATAAGTACTCTGGGATGCAGCCTATCTGGCCCTGGGGATTTATCGGCCTTTAATCCATTTAATTTACCCAACACCACTTCCCGGCTAACCTGGATTTCACTCAATTCCTCCAACTCCTTTGACCCGCGGTCCCCTGCTATTTCCGGCAGATTATTTATGTCTTCCTTAGTGAAGACGGAACCAAAGTAGTTATTCAATTGGTCCGCCATATCCTTGTTCCCCATGATCAACTCACCCGTTTCTGACTGCAAGGGACCTACATTTGTTTTAACTAATCTCTTTCTTTTCACATATCTATAAAAACTTTTGCAGTCAGTTTTTATGTTCCCTGCCAGTTTTCTTTCATAATCTATTTTTCCTTTCCTAATTAAGCCCTTTGTCCTCCTCTGCTGGTCTCTGAATTTCTCCCAGTCCTCCGGTATGCTGCTTTTTCTGGCTAATTTGTACGCATCATCCTTCGCTTTGATACTATCCCTGATTTCCCTTGTTATCCACGGATGCACTACCTTCCCTGATTTATTCTTTTGCCAAACTGGGATGAACAATTTTTGTAGTTCATCCATGCAGTCTTTAAATGTCTTCCATTGCATATCCACCGTCAACCCTTTTAGAATTAATTGCCAGTCAATCTTGGCCAATTCACGTCTCATACCCTCAAAGTTACCTTTCTTTAAGTTCAGAACCATTGTTTCTGAATTAACAATGTCACTCTCCATCCTAATGAAGAACTCAACCATATTATGGACCACTCTTGCCCAAGGGGGCACGTACAACAAGACTGCTAACTAACCCTTCCTCATTACTCAATACCCAGTCTAAAATAGCCTGCTCTCTCGTTGGTTCCTCTACATGTTGATTTAGATAACTATCCCGCATACATTCCAAAAAATCCTCTTCCTCAGCACCCCTGCCAATTTGATTCACCCAATCTATATGTAGATTGAAGTCACCCATTATAACGGTTTTGCCTTTGTCGCACGCATTTCTAATTTCCTGTTTGATACCATCTCCAACTTCACTACTACTGTTAGGTGGCCTGTACACAACACCCACCAGCGTTTTCTGCCCCTTAGTGTTTCGCAGCTCTACCCATACCGATTCCACATCCTGCAAACTAATGTCCTTCCTTTCCATTGCGTTAATCTCCTCTCTAATCAGCAACGCTACCCCACCTCCTTTTCCTTTCTCTCTATCCCTCCTGAATATTGAATATCCCTGGATGTTCAGCTCCCAGCCTTGGTCACCCTGGAGCCATGTCTCCGTGATCCCAACTATATCATAGTCATTAATAGCTATCTGCACATTCAACTCATCCACCTTATTACGAATGCTCCTTGCATTGAGACACAAAGCCTTCAGGCTTGTTTTTACAACACTCTTACCCCTTATACAATTTTGTTGAAAAGTGGCCTTTTTTTATTTTTGCCCTGGATTTTCCGGCCTGCCACTTTTACTTTTCACCTTGCTACCTATTGCTTCTACCCTCATTTTACACCCCTCTGTCTCTACGCTCACACATTTAAGAAACCCTTTCCCTTTAACTCCATCCTCCACTAGCCCATTCGACACCCCACCCCCCTTATTCAGTTTAAAACCACCCGTGTAGCAGTGGCAAACCTGCCTGCCAGAATGCTGGTCCCACACCTGTTAAGATGCAATCCGTCCCTTTTGTACAGTTCCCCCTTACCCCAAAACAGATCCCAGTGATCTAAGAATCTAAATCCCTGCCCCGTGCACCAGTTCCTCAGCCACACGTTCAGGTCCCATATCTCCCTGTTCCTGCTCTCGCCAGCACGAGGAACTGGAAGCAAACCGGAGATAACAACCCTGGAGGTCCTGCTTTTCAGCATTTTTCCGAGCTCTCTAAAGTCACGCTGCAGAATATTCATCCCCTTCTTTCCGACATCGTTTGTGCCGACATGCACTACCACTTCCGGATGTTCACCTTCGCCCGTCTTTCTTGGCGTGTGGTGACCAGACAGTTCAAGCTGAGGGCTCACTAATATACAACGCAGTATACAGTGCAGTACAGTGTTATCATTATGTCTTTACAAAAAAAAAAAATATTGACCTGTCCTGCAACCTTTAAGGATCTGAGGATCTACCAGGGTACAAGAACTGAAGAAAATTGAAGCAGCATTAGACCATCAGTCCTGTGAATCTGCCCTGACATTTAATAAGATCATGGTTGATCTATGCTGACCTCAACTCCTCTTCTGTACCATTTCCCCAGGTCCCTCTATTCATTTATCTATCAAATATTTATCCACTTTAGATACTTCTGATGATCCAGATTCCAGTATCCATCAGGTCAGAGAACTCCAGAGATTCATGATCCCCTGAGAGAAAAAAATTCCCGACACTTCAGTTTTAGATGATGAATCTGTTATCTTGGAAATATGTCCCCTTATTTGAGACTCTCCTCATGAAACATTCCAGCATCCATTCTGTCAAGCAACGTTAGGAACTTACTGTATATGTTTGAATAACATATGGTCAAATAACATTTGAAAAATTATGGACAATATTTTTATTCCCCACAATCTGCTTCCCATACGTGGAAGACAAGTGACCAAGATCAAGTTCTGGTCTGTGTTTTGAACTTGAGAAATTCTTCACATTTGCTGCCGGTTTCCACCCTGTTTTCATATTTAAATTTTCGTTTCAGATTCCAGTACCTGCAGTTGTATTTATTTTCTGAAAAATAGTAACGTGCTGGGTAACACGTAAACAGGGAAGCTGCTTATGTAGCTACATTAATTAATTCAATATGTGGAAGGTTTCAACTACAGCAGACAGAAATAGCCCACTGTGACAGTCTTAACACGATGAAATCATCTGGGCCACTAAATGGATTTGTAGTAAGTTGAACAATCCTTACTTTATTGACAAAACACGTAATTGCAGATAAAATGTAATAAAAAGAAACTGCAGATGCTGGTTTATACCAAAAATAGACACAAAAGCAGCACAGTGGCACAGCGGTATGTCTGTGAGGGTCATTGTCAAAGCATGGCCCTCTGGTAACAACAGGGAGGTCAATCAAGATAACACTGAGGTTGGGTAACAACTTATCTGAAGGAATCAGCACCTTGTGGCACAGCTGATGAGGTAGTCTGTTCATCTAAATTGTAGGTTGCTATTGAATCTCTCCTCTTAACAGATCCTCCATTAAAATGGTACTGCCTTAAATACAGGACTCAGTGAATAGATAGAGCGTCCCGGATATGAACAATGAAATACATATTAAAAATTTATAATTTGCGATCTTCAAAACTGAAAAATGGCATTAACAAAATTGTGGTCTAATTGTACACCTGTCGAGCATTCTTTTAAATGTTGTCGCAATGGCTCTGAGAGTCTGGTGAGATCCAATTTTACTGATTAACTTGACCAAGGAGGACCCGTTGGGTCTCGTCCCATCAACGCGCGGTTGCGGAGGCTGGGGGGGGGGGGGGGGGAGCGGCCTTCGACGTCACACACACAAGCACACTAACCACCCCCCAGACACACTACCCCCCATGATATTATATTAATATTATTCATTCGCTCCTTTTACCCCATCTCCCCGCCCTATCCACACGCATAACCCCCAACTGTGCAGGCGTGGCTACAGGGGGTGGTGGTGGAGAGTGAGGGGGTTGGTAGTAGAGAGGGAGGGAGGGGGGTAGAGATTGAGGGGTGGGGGGGGCGGCGTCACAGGGGAGGGTTGGTTCCCGAACGTAATACTCCACAACTCACTCATAGGTCCCAATATTCACCACTCTCTAGAGAGGAAGGGGGGCAGAGAGGGGGGGGGGGGGATAGACGGGGGGGGGGGCAGATCCGGGGGGGCTGAGAGGGCCTCCCCCCATCTCCCCTCCCCCCGCTCCCCCTCTCCCCCCCTCCTCCCTCTCCTCCTCCCTCTCCCCCTCTGTCACCAGCATGACAGACGATCGGGCGGGAGAGATGGAGAGGAGGTCGTTCCCTGTGATGGCTGCGAGCGCCACTTTTCCACTGCGCTTGTCCGCGGCCGCGCTGCGATAACGACCGCCGCCGTCATTTTGTAGAACTTCAAGGAGCCCAGCGGAGCGCGCAGCACAACTTGATCACGTGTTCAATCCAGAGGCCTAAGGGGGAGGGGGAGAGGGCGGTTGGGCCATGTAACTTGCAGCTCGTGGCTGCGCATTGAAAACCATGCGCAGCTGGCCGCGAGGAGCAAAGGCGGGGAGTGACGTCATCAGCTCGCTTTAGCAGTTGATTTTAAAAATATGTCAGATTGGTGAACAATTTTAGTAAAAAACACGGGAAATAATGAATCAATTTTTCAGATGAGGGGATTTTCGACATCATGAGGTAAATCTCTACTCGAATATGTAAAAACGTCACAGTTACCACGTCGGGTGTTCGAGGAGCTGTGTATCACATATAAAAAGACACACACACACACACACACACACACACACACACACACACACACACACACACACACACACACACACACACACACACACACACACACACACACACAAATACATCCACATCCAAGATCAGAGTTTTATAAGTTACTAGACCAAGTGCAGACCCGTTGGGTCTGTTTCCCCAACGGCGTTTGCGGGGGGGGGGGGAGGGTGTGAGAAGAGGGGAGGGAGGGGAGAGGAGGAGGAGGAAACGGGATAGATTTGGGAGGGAAAGGAGAGCGGGGTAGGGGGTGAGAGATGGGGAGAGAGATGTGGGGGAGGGGGGATGGGGAGGAGGGAGGGAGAGGGAGAGGGTTGGGGGAGAGAGGGGAAAGAGTGGGGAGGGAGAGTGGAGGGGAAGGGGGGAAAGAGAAGTGGAAGAGTGGGGAGGGAGGGAGGGGTAGGGGGAGTGATGTACCTGCCTTCTCTCCATACCCCCTGATCCCTTTAGCCAACGCAGCCGTTCCCTACCCGTAGCCCCCACTGGGGGGGGGGGGCAGCATCACACACACTAACCACCCCCACACACAGAGTTGGAAAAGTGTATAAACACCGTTCTCTACCTGTAGCCCCCAGCGGAGACGTGGTCGTCGAAGTCGGGTCCCGGCCGTCTTAAAATAGCGTATCTTGAAGTCGTCGAAGTCGGGTCCGTCTCGGCAACGCCGGGGGGGGGGGGGTGGCGGGGCGGCATCACACACACGAAGCATCCCCACACACAGAGCCTTAAAAGTGTAAAGCCCCAACGCAGCCGTTGCCTACCCGCAGCCCTCACGGGAGACGTGGTCCTCGAAGTAGAGCTGTTCCCGAAAGGCTGTTTTTAAATGGCGTCGCTTGAGGTTGTGCTGCGGGCGCCAGCAGCCGTTATGGTTGCTGGCCAGCAGGAGGCGACAAAATTAGTGAGTGGGGTGGGGGGGGGGGGGGAGAAGGTTTTAATGAAAGAAATGGACATAAACATAACAAAATGTAATGAGGAGTGGATAGCTGGAAGGGAAAGTGAAATGTCTACCGAAATGGCTGCTTGTATGGGTGTGAAGCCAGTTTATTTTTGAAAAACTGGGGGGGAGAAGGAATTAATTAAAAACATGTACTTAAACACGACGAAATGTAATGAGGAGCGGATACTTTGAAAGAAAAGTGAAATCTCTACCGAAATGGAAAAGATGTCGGCGATTCTGCTTTACCCCTTATCCTTAAACTTTGACCCCTTGTTCTGGTCTTCCCCAACATCCGGAACAATCTTCCTGCATCTAGCCTGTCCAACCCCTTAAGAATTTTATACGTTTCTATAAGATACCCAACACACGAAGCTTCGACACACACAGAGCCTTAAAAGTGTAAATGCCCGACCTCTTTTCCGTTTTTCTCTAATTTAATTAAGATGTGCAGGTGGTGTTCTTAGCGAGGTTCAGGGGTGAATGACGTAAATATTTTCACACAATATGGGAACATCTCATGTTGTCTTGAAGGCTCCTCGGCCCACATCTGACTCTCTGTACTGTCACTATGGCAACGATGTCTATGAGCACTGGGCATTGTGACATCACACGATGGAACGTTCACCATTGGCTGGGGCTCCTGCATAGGCATATGTAAATGGGTCCATTCCGATTGGGCATCTGTGAGCATCGGGCATTGTGACATCACACGATGGAATGTTCTCCAATGGCTGGGGCTGGTGATGGCATATGTAAATGGATCCATTCCGATTGGTCATCTGTGAGCATTGGGCATTGTGACATCACACGATGGAATGTTCAGCAGGGGCTGGTGCTGGTGAGGCTTGTGTGGGTGAGAAGCCAGTTTAGTTGTGAGATTTTTGGGGGGGGGGGGGGGGGGTGGGTAAGGTTTTTATTTAAAACGTGCGCTTAAACACGACGGAATGGAATGAGAAGCGCATACTTAGAAAGAAAAGCGAAATCTCTGCCGAAGTTGAAAAGACGCGGGCGGTCCTGCGTCCGGTTTTGGAGTTGCGGAGAATCAAAGGGAGCGCGCCAGCAAAGGGAGTGGGCCAGGCTGCCGGACGGCCGGACGGAGTTCCGTTTCGGAATCTGGGGCGAGAGTTTTATATAATAATAGATATATGATTAACGGGCTTATGGATCCTCTGTAGTTTTAAGTTAAACTGCTGCTGGTACTGTGATTGCAAGATTTGATCCCAATATGTACACACTCAAGAAGTCTCAGCTTTTAGCTGTGGGTGTGTGTGCGCTAACTAAAAAGAACTAAACTGAATGTATGATTAAGATGCAGTGTATTGAAATTAATAGAAATTCATCTACAATAATTTGAAAGCCGAGGGCCCAAAGCATTCTATTGAATCCACAGATGAAAGTTAATGAATCCATCAAGAACCTGGGGAGGGGACTGCATGAAAATGAGATTTGTCCATTCATCAGGGTTTTTCATGTTTACGGCATTTAACCATATTACATATTCAATATTATATTTTATTAATGAAGGTAAGGTAGCAAAACTGACTGAAAATTCTGGAAAAATTGAAGTCGAATACACCAGCTTTCCCGTGAGAACCAAGAGAATTATTCTATTTTTTAATGAGATTAAGAATAACAGAAGATGTCCAATTTGCCTTGAAGACAAATTGATCGAGAATGGGGCATTGCGATTAAGGAATTGCGATTCCTTCTAATTCAGTGTGGTTTTCATTAGCTTTGACACAATTGGCTCAGGGATGCTTGTTTGTGGATATTGGTTGCTATCCTTGATCCCTTGTGTGTAATGCTTATTGCTTTTTGCCTTCAAGGCATCAGAATCTCCAGTGAAAGAAGATTTAGTTCTTTCTGTGAGTTATGGGAGAATCAGTTTTATTGATTAGAGAAGGTTATGCCAATCACTTATTTCTTCACCACTTGACCTTGAAGAAAATGTTATGAAAACTAAGATAGAATTTACCCTCACTGCAGGGCCATGCTATGATCAAACTAACTGCTAAAACTGAAGCCATATCTAATTGAGAAACAGAAACACACCAAATTTCTCATTATTTTAGTTCACAGATATTTTTTGCAGGCTCAAGCACTTGGTTTATGAAGTGATTTATGTCACATTTATGCTCTACCTTTGGCAGCAACTTTGTAGCACAATGTTTGTACCATATTCATGATAAGCATGCAGCATAATATACGCAGGCTGAGGCCCAATGTAAACGAGAAGAACAGCACGTGTAGGAAGGAACTGCAGATGCTTGTTTAAACCGAAGTTAGATACAAATTGCTGGAGTAACTCAACGGGACAGGCAGCATCTCTGGAGAGAACGAATGGGTGACATTTCGGGTCTGGTCTGAAGAAGGGTCTTGACCCGAAAAGTCACCCATTCCTTCTCGCCAGAGATCATGCCTGTCCCGCTGAGTTAATATAGTATTTTGTTTCTATCTTTGAGAAGAACGACACCTCATGTTCTGGTTAGGGACCCTGAGGGACATGCCTGTCCCGCTGTCCCCTTCCACAGGTCTGCCTCTCCTACCTCACCCCTTTGCGTCTCCTCTTTATATTGCCTATCTCCACTCTCCAGTCCTGACACACGGTTTTGACAGAAAACAGCAACAATTCCTCACGCTCTACAAATCCCGCTCAACCTGCTGAGAATGTTTAGCTGCTTCAGAATTCAGGACCTGCATTCTCTCGTGTCTCCATGCAGCATAATTTTGTTTATTTTTATCCAGAGGATTGGAAAGGCCATTTTAATGATGAAATAATTTGTTGTGCATGTGAACTTATTTAACATTGAAGTTATGAAATGTTATATTGGCAAGGAATGATTTTAAATAAATAGTGTAGAAACAGAGAAACAGTACAATATCCCTAAGATAGAAACAAAAACCTGGAGTAACTCAGCGGACAGGCAGCATCTATGGAGAGAAGGAATGGGTGACGTTTTGGGTCGAGACCCTTCTTCAGACTAGAGTCTGGGGAAAGGGAAACAAGAGATATAGAGGGTGATGTAAAGAGATATCGAACAAATTAATGAAAAATATGCCAAAAAATAATGCTGATAATGGAAACAGGCTGTTATTGTTGTACATTGTACGTCTCCGGGGATGGGATTGGTCCCACTCCTTGTCAGTCATCGACAAAGGTCAGCGATTGATCCAGACCCCTGCGGCGTCCATCACATCACTGCCTCTGTGGCAATCGCAGCAGCTTGGAGTCACTGCCACCATTTTACAAACGCAAGCTCAAGCTCCCCACCCCCCTCCCTTCTTCTTCCCGGCCAGTGATGTGATGGACGCGGGGGTCTGGACCAATCACTGACAAGCCTAGGACAAATCCCATTCCCGGAGACGTCGTATCCGTTCGGCGGCTTTTTGACGTCATGTCCGTTCTGCGTCTTGTCTTTGCAACGTGGTGTCCATTCGGGTTTGTATCCTTTCGGCGTGATGTATGTTCAGTATCTTGGCATTTTGGCGCAATGTACTTTTGGCGCAATGTACTTTTGGTATCTTGGCATTTCAGCGTGATATACTTTCGGTATCTTGGCTTCTACTTCTTGCCTTCGGCTTCTCGTCCTTCAACATCCCATCCGCACACGCAGCTGGTAGAGTTGCTGCCGCACAGAGCCAGATACCTGAATTCAGTCCTGACCTTGGTTGCTACCTGTATGTAGTTTGCACGTTCTACCTGTAACAATGTTGGTTTATTCTGGAAGCTCCGGTTTTCACCCACCTTACAAAGACATAAAGGTTTGTGGTTAATTAGCCTCTGTAAATTGTCCCCCAGTGTCGGTAGGGAGTGGAGGTGAGAGTGGATAGCATAGAATGGTGAATGGGTGATCAATGGACACATGGACTCAGTGGCCAGAAGGTTTTGCTTCCATGCTGTATCTTTCATACAGTAATTCTTTCATTCAGTCATTCCTTAGGGTCAAGGATAATGTGCTGCCTTTAGAGTTCTGTGGGATCTAAGATGTCTAATGAAGCCAATGTTGGACCTGCAGAATTTGTCACGAGGGGTTGGAACTATTTGATGGTGTTGGGGTTGGTTTGGAAGGTTGTGTGTTCTTCCTGCTGTTTTTCCTGTGCTTCTATGTGCTTCCAACATAACGACTTAAGTTCTCAATGTCATTTTGAATGCTCTTGCACTTTTTTGAGCAGTCACAGGCTGGGGATTCCATATTACCTTTTCTCAACAAAGATTTAAGAACATCCTTGAATATTTGTTCCTGTCCACCAAGTAACCTCTTGCCAATACTGAGCTTGGAGTGTCAATGAGGCTTGCTGCAGAGGAAGATGAACTCAAGAGGACATTAAAGATGCTACACTTGTCATGTTTGTGCATGATTTTGCAGAGACAACATTGGACATATCAGCCCTGTGCTTTGAGCTTGCTATGGGAAGTCTGTGTATCAGAGGCAAACAGAAAGGAAGGGGTATATGGTGCCCAGTAGATTGTGATTTTTGTGCCACGTTTGAAATCTTGATTTCATGTCTTTCCACTACTGGAGATGATGGTGCATGGCATCACGGATATCTGACTTCTCAGAGACAATATTTCTAGCTATTCAAAGTCAGAATTTCCAGGGTCACATCATAAACTTCATAAAACTGTATGACTAATTTTATTGCATTCAGTGGATGAGTAGATGTTCCCTTATATATTACATATGCCAGTTGTGGTCTATCTACTGCAGCTTGTTGACTGATGTTAAAGGACTTTGGTTCAGGAGTAGTGGGGTTACAGTTTGAACAGTTTTCCACTTGTTCATAAATTGGTTGCACTCCAACTGGAAGTTTGTTACATGCGAGATGTTGCATTGTGATGGTTAAGATTCAGGAAAATTACGGGTTGAAAATGTGGCTTTGCGTGGCACCAGTTTATCCCGAGATTGGGTGTGTTGTGGACCAATTGTTTATGATCACAATTTACATACAAACAGGTTGCATGCAGTACTTACCAACATGTTGCGTGATTTACATACCAACATGTTTTGTTTTTTAGTTTAGTTTAGAGATGCAGCATGGAAACAGACCCTTCGGCCCACTGAGTCTGCGCCGACCAGCGATCCCTGTACACTAGCACTATCATACACACAGGACAATTTACAATCTTTACCAATGCCAATTATCGTACACACTGGACATCTTTGAGACAGGGTGCACACGGGGAAAACCCATGCTGTGACGGGGAGAATGTACTAACTTCAAACAGACAGCATCTGTAGTCAGGATCAAGTCTGGGTCTCTGGTGCTGTAAGGCAGCAACTATACCACTGCGCCACCGTGCCATACTTGTATGCTTTATATACCAACATGTTGCAGATGTAAGAGAGGAATTTCTGTAGGCAGGAAAGATTGTGAAAGGTGGTCTGCAACCAATCTGCTAATCCTGGTTTGGAGGTTGCTGTTGGGGGTCCCTAAATTGAAGTTTCTTTGATAAATCCAATATTAAGAACTGCTGCCATTACTGAAGATTGCAACTGTATGCAGGACTCCAAGAAAAAGCCGCAGGTCCTATACACAGCTTGATATATGCATTTTTACAGAAATTAGTTTTTCACTTAAAACCGACCTACTGAGCATAAATTTGAATATTATGCAGTTGATAATGTAAAGCCTTATATATAATTAATATTTTCAATTTATTAATTCTACTGTCACTTCTATTAATATAAGAAATACTATTATAATCTAATGATCTTTGAAATATGCTGAGGGTGTATCGTAAATTATGTAAAATGATAAGTGGACTGTGAAATTTCAAGACAAGTGCACACATTTGAGAATTCAGATGTTCTAAACTGGAAAAATGAATGGGTTATACTGTATTATTGCTTTTCAACTCACCAATTAACCCTGTACATTTTGAAGGGAGCTTGAAATATTTATTTGGAATATGATTTTAATATTCACTGTTATATTGGTTTATAGATCAAACCATTTTTACTATACATTGGCATATGCTAAGAAAGCAATTAGCTTCCATGTATAATTTAACGTTAGAGCAACATTTAAAAGTTATGGTAAAGAGCCTGTCATGTTGCCTTGGCATGGAGCAACCTTGAGGCAAAGTGGGTAATATAGCACAGGTAAAAAACTTGGGAGTGCGGTATGTTGGTCTTGATGATCATTTGAAAAGTGCTCACGGTAATCTACTGTAATTTACTGTAATTATGTAGTATCTTTGAGGTTAGTGGCTTGACATATGGACATTCACAACTGACTAGAAAATGGAACATAGGACAAAGAAAAAAGTACAACTCAGGAGCAGGCCCTTCGACCCACAATGTTTGTGCTGAACATATTGTCAAGATGAACAAATCTATTCTGCCATTCCTTACATATCAATGTGCCTATCTCAAAGCCTCTTAAACACCATTATTGTATCTGCCTCCACCACCACCCCTGCCACCCTCTCCATGGCCCTCTGTGCAAACAACTTGCCCTGCACAACTGTAAAAATGTTCCCCTTTCATCTTAAATCTATACTCTCTGGTTTTTTACATTCCTGCCCTCAATTTCAGAAATGTAAAACTATTTTATATATAGATGAAAGTCAATAAGGTATAAATACGAGGTAAATAACATTTGATCACTTCATACAGTCTCATTGGTCCCGTAAGCACAAATGATTTTGCAATTCAACACGATGCATTGCTATGATGGTAGACAAAAATGCTGGAGAAACTCAGCGGGTGAGGCAGCATCTGTGGAGAGAAGGAAATAAGCAATGTTTTGGGTATTGCTTAAGCATTTTAATCTTCATCTTTTAATCTTAAACATTTAGTTCAATGCTTAATGCTTTCGTTTAGTTTTGTTTAGAGATACAGCGTGGAAACAGGCCCTTCATCCCAACCAGTCCGCGCCGACCAGCAATCACCTATACATTAGTTCAATCCTACACAGTATGGACAATTTACAGAAGCCAATGAACTTACAAATCTGCACACCTTTGGAATGTGAGAGGAAACCGGAAAACTCACGCAGTCACAGTGAGAACGTCCAAACTCCAAACAGACAGCAAGCCATAGTCAGAATTGAACTTGGGTCACAGACGCTGTAAGGCAGAAGCTCTACTGCTGCACCACTGTGCCATCCCAACGTCATGTCCTGGAAATTAGATTTTAAAAGAATGTTGACCTTTGAAGATCTTTTTTTGTGTCTTAAATATGCCATTTTAAGAATAAATCATTTTACTGATTTATCCAGAATGCAGACTTGGTCAAATGTTCAGAAAGCGACTGTGGCTGTATTTAGATAAAGTGCAGCCCATAATATTGTACCCGAGGGATAGCTTTGCTTTTTCATTTTGTGCAGATGAGGAATGCAGTGTCATTATGGCTTCATGCAGTTTTTAATTTTGCTTCAAAACCTCACATTTAATTATGGCTTGCAAAGAACTTATTCGATATCAAAATCTGAATAAAATTAACACTGTATTTGCTGTAATTGCAAATGAGTGGTTAGTGATTATAATTACGTTTCCTTCTTATGATTGGATTTTTTAAAGATTTTATTCAATTTGTGTGATTTGTTTCCTATTTTCAGATAGTTTTCCACCTTTGTCAAATTGATTGGTCAGTCTTATCTAAAGCTGAGTTATAAATAGGGGTCAACAAAAACTATGAATCACTAATATTGCTGAAAAGGAAACACACCGAAATAACGCTAACATTTATTTGATTAATTCAGTTTTCAGTCCAATTTTTTGGCTTGACATGGAAGGGTTATCATATGAAGTGACATATTGCTTAAAGGCAGCTAACATTTCCTAGGGTAAGAGTATGGCTAATGTAACTGAGATACATAAAATATTGAAATCATTTGATAGGCTATACTCAGAGAATTGATTTTGTCCAGTGAAGAATCAAAATGATATACAGCCAGTCTCCAAGTTACCAAGCAATCCTTTCCTGAGAATTGTCCATAAGCCAAATTCTCCGTATCAGAAACGACCATTTTTCGTAGCTACCCATATTGTGTTGCTGCACATACACCTGCTATAATTCTTTAATTTCCTCAAATATTCACCCTAACCCACCTATAATTAAACTAATCCAACATTTACTATTTTTGTTCATTATGGAACATCACAAAATATGTTATTATTACTTGAAAAAAGCTTTAAAAATGTATACAGTAGAAGAATTTGCATTAGGTAGGATTTCCATGTCAGATCATCTGAAACCCAAGGGATCCCTGTATAAACAAAGCTAACTATTTAGAAATGAAATTATGAAATGTTATTTTACATTCAAATACTGAGTATTTTATTAATACCTGTATTAATTTCTTCCAAATGGTCACAAATATATTAAGTAATTGGGAGAAAATGATGCTGGGGTAGACGGTTGCACAATGCCAAGTGGCTGAATAATGTATTCCTGGTTTTAATATTTCTATCCTGCAGATTATTGCACCTCCTGACACGGCAGGTTGTTGCAGGAAGGAAATATTGGGCTTTGCCATGGGAGGATTCCAATATTGCAAATGAGATGGGTCGAGATAGAGCAAAGTATCACTGTTAGTCAATGATACAAGGATTAGGGGACACAGTTTTTAATGACGGGAGTATGTGAGGAAAAGGTTATCTGCCTGTAAGACAATGGGACGGTGAGTCAGTCACACTTATTAAAAAAGAAATGGGCAGGTACGTTCTTGAGGAAAAATAATTTTGAAAGGGTGCAAGGAAAGGACAGGGATTCAAAATATTCAAAAGAGCCAGCATGGACCCAATAGGCTGTCTGGTCAAATATCATTACAATTCTATGAATTTATTCAATGATTTATGACACCACTCCATAAACTTTCTTTTCTGGTTCCGATTAATTCTCCGCCAATATGCTTTATTGTGCAAAAACAGTGCAATCAGTTTTCTAAATATTCTATTGATTATCTTGCAATCTTGACTCTTTGGCTATCAATAGAGTTATAGAAGCATGCCACACGATAGCCAGCCCTTTGGTCAAACAATGCTTGCTGATCAAGGAGCCCTATCCAAGCTGTTCCCATTTGATCATGCCTATCCCTCCACCCGTACCTGTCGAAATGTCTTTTAAATGTTGTTATAGTGACTGCCTCAACTACCTCCTCTGGTAGCTCTTTCCATAAATCCACCACCCTCTGTGTGGAAAGGTTGCTCCTGAGGCACCTATTAAATCTTTCAACCCTCACCTTAAATTTATGCCCGATCGATTTCCATTCTCTGGGGAAAGGATTGTGCATTCACCCTATCTATTTCCCTCATGATTTTATGCACCTCTATGTCCTGTGTCCTGTGATCCAAGGAATAAAGTCCTAGCCTGCCCAACCTTTCCCTACAGCTTGGGACCTTCAAGCCATGCAACATTCATACATGGGAGGTGGTCTTTGAGGGGAGGATGCTCCTCAAACTGCAGAGTATCTTGGACAATACAGCTTACCCCCTCCATGGCACACTGGTCAACCTGAGGAGTACCTTGAACAACAAACTGGTTCCACCAAGATGCAGCACAGAACGCCTTAGGAAGTGGGGGTGGGGGGGGGGGGAGAGGGGAGAGAGAAGGTGAGAGAGGGGAAGAGAGGGGGAGAGAAGGGGGAGAGAAGGGGAGAGAAGGGGAGAGAAGGGGAGAGAAGGGGAGAGAAGGGGGGAGTAGGGGGGAGTAGGGGGGAGAAGGGGGAGAGGGGGGGGGGGGGTGGAGAAGGAGTGGAGACACTTTTAAGAAGCCAGCCAACATAATAAAGATTACTGGACATTTTACATTACGGTTTTCCTTGGTCCTGAAAACTCCAATGAGCCAATTAAAATGCCCGGTCAGCAAAGGAGATTGCCCTCGACTGCCTGTAACTACATACCCCACTCCACTGCACTACGAGTTCAAAAGAACAATGCCGACCAATTTTTACTTGCGGAAAATTTTTCAACATGCTGAAAAATTTCCTTGACCAAATTGAGGCCGCGAGTATGCGGAAACTTCTCTCGAGCATGAAGGAGAGTTCCAATGACCTCATAGGTCCTCCTAGGACCACATGTCAACCATGTTGCAAGTTTGAGTCGAGGGCAACTCTTCTAAACTCTTCTAAACTCGCAGATTAGGTCGCCGCAGTGGGACAGCCCCTTTACTAATGATGCTGGGCCGGCTATGGTGAGTTGTGCCTGGGTATTGTTCCGACGACTGGTAATCATCAAGGAATGATTCCTGTGCAATTTAAAATACAGTAAGCAGTGGCTCTACTTCTCAAATAGCACATAAAAACAAATACTAATAGGTTTAATTTCTACACTATTAGTCTTACATGAAAGTGTGTGATTTGAAGATTTAGGTGGTTATATGCCTGATGTAATTAGAATCCTTAATTCTATTTTAATTTTGGAGGAGATTCCTGTCAAATATTCTATTGGTTTATGAGGAAACTCTTCTGCAGTGGAATATGCCAGATAACAATTAGTTTTATTTGCAACAGCATAATTTGTTCTTTTTTGAAAATAATAGTATTTTAATTTTTGTGAATGAAATTAAATCTAGTTTATTTACTTTGAAGACGATCTGGTCAAAATCTGTTATTTTAATAATCACATTGACTTTCTCAGGTGTTAATACTGTCGCCTTGTTGTTCTATTCTGGATATTGCTACTGTATTTAGTTGAATTTTATTATAAGAAATGTTAGTCCAGAAGGAGTCCTTTATCACAAGGGATAGGTTGAATAGAATTTTGAAGCAATGCAAACTGAAGTGCAGCTGTTTGCCCATATGTATTTTTAACCCATAAATCATTCTGTCTATTATCTAATGTCTATGCATCACAGTACGAGCCCTGACTTTATGTTGAACAACAAAATGGAGATTAAAATCTCCAACATATCTTTATCATAATCTCAGATCATAATTTGATACAGTAAAAATACAACTGGGATTTGAGCAAGCAGTAAATTTATGCCAATTTATCATACATTCCAAGGACAATTTATTCTAATCTAGAGACCTCATTTAGCAACTGAGCTAATATAGCTACTTAAACTAAGCTGCTAACTGTGTAGGTGATGAACATGCCTATGTGATGTCTACGCCAATAGTCAGTTCTTCATTGTGTGGATGTACGTATGTATGAGTGTGTGTGCTCGTGTGTATGTGTGCTCGTGTATGTGTGTGTGTACATGTGTGTGTGTACATGTGTGTGTGTGCGAAGTAAAGTGAGATGACTTTTATCTGAGTTCAGCTCAATATTGTAACTTTACCTTCTTATATATATTTCACATATCAGTGGAGCCCATTGATCTGAAATGTTTTCACTGTAAATTAGGAATCAAGTGATATGAGATTAATGCAGGAAAATGATGCTGAGGGAAAAGATTAGCTGTGATTTAATTGAATGGTTGAGTGCATGTAAGGGGCCATTTGTCTTCCTGCTGTTTCTATTGCTAATGTGCTTACAGAATGATCACCAACCAGCATTCAATTGCAAATGAAGTTATGAGTTTAGAAATTGGATTTCACTTATTTTGGTGTAAGTTGGTTGTTACATTGACTGATGAAGCCTATTGGCTCTCCTGCAAAATACACTGAAAGGCATTTGAAACAGAGCTAGTCTCCTTTGCACAGAGAAACATCTATTCATATTGGAAGCTCAATCAACAATGCAGTTGGAGCGCTTTTCTGTGCACCATTAAATCATCCCTTAAACATACACTTCTCACAACAGACAGGCACCAACAACTCACATGCCTGCTATGGAGAAGAGGAAGATATTAATGAAAAGATAGTAAATGCTGTATGACTCTATAATTGGAATATGTGTTTCAGTGGCTGTACCTCTAAAGTCTAAAATAAGGCATATCACATATTTCATTGTGCAGAGATTGTGCGACAGATGCTGACATTAATAAAGGCTTATCGCATGCATTACACTATCTTAATAGGCCACTCAGCCCATTCAGTCAATGCCAGTTTCTAATCAGACCAATCTCATCATTCCAACTCCATGTGTCATATTGCCTGTCGCCTTGCAACTCAATCTCTCTCAAATACCCACCAACGTCGCCTTTTGGAGTCACTGCGCCAATGTTCACCTGAGGGCTAATGGAGTGCTGTCTGCAATGATCCCACTGAGGCACCCAAGGAATGTGTATCTGAGCACCACGTATACTGGGGAAGCACTCCCTGTTAGTTTAATTACATCCCTTTGGACTTTGTAAGATGTTTGAACTGCCTATTCAGTCAGGTCTCACTATGCAAACTAAAAGCAACAAAATAGTGAAATATCCTCTTAGCTCATCTGCCTTTGAGCACCAGTTTATGTTGATAAAGGAAGAAATGGGCTTTAATTATCATCAGATGTACACATAATTCCGGAAACCATTCAGGTGGATTGAAATATTTTTAGATTGAACAATACACAGAGAGTGGTGAATCTGTGGAATTCTCTGCCACAGAAGGTAGTTGAGGCCAGTTCATTGGCTATATTTAAGAGGGAGTTAGATGTGGCCCTTGTGGCTAAAGGGATCAGGGGGTATGGAAAGAAGGCAGGGATGGGATACTGAGTTGGATGATCAGCCATGATCATATCGAATGCCGGTGCAGGCTCGAAGGACCGAATGGCCTACTCCTGCACCTATTTTCTATGTTTCTATGTTTCTATGTAATATAATTAAATTCCATTTTTAGCACGGAAATCACGTGGAAATGTTTTATTTTTATAGCATTATTCTTGGATACAACAGATAAATAGTTGTTTTTCTTTTCAAGTTATATTGGGCCATCCAACATTTCTTCAGCAACTGTTTTCCAGCAGGTGAAGCTTGCTCATCTATTGACAATCACTGATTCAAATTAATTCCTCGTGGTTGAAGACTTGTTTTTTGTAGTTTAGTTGCCTGCCTATGATAGTAGTAGGTTCAAAATCCACAACCAATTGGGTGATTTGATCAAATTTTCCACAAGAATTGTTAATGCTAATACTGAAGAATTATTCATTTCACAACTGGAGTAGCACAGTGTCGCAGCGGTAGAGTGCTCCGGTTTCCTCCCATTTCCCATAGACGTATAGGTTTGTAGGTTAATTGGCTTTAGTAAAAATTGTAATTTGTCCAAAGTGTGTAGGATAGTGCTACTGTAGTTAGGGTGATTGCTGGTCGCCGTGGAATTGGTGGGTCGACGGGCCTGTTTCAATGCTGTATCTCTGAAGTGAAGTAAACTATTTTGTATTTTGTTGTAATATGGTTCCAATGGAATTACCATGCATTCATTGAAGTTTGCAATTTTCTGGGGTACACAATAAAATTTAACTAATTTTCACTCCTGGTTAAATTAAGCTATCAATTGTTGACATGTAAATAAATGATCTAAGTATTAAAGCCCTTGAAATATACAACAGACACCTTCTGCTTTGATCCTGCTTGTTAGTTTGGAGAAGTTAGAAGCAGAACGAAGATTACAAATGAGTCCAGCTGTGATGCTTTGCATGTTTGTTTGACCAAGTGAGAACGAGAAATTACAATTTAATTTACATTATAGTTCAATTTCACTTTGAAGCTTATACCTTTATCTAATTTCTTACCTCAACAGATGCAATTGTTTTTCCATATCGTATCTCCATCCGCAATGCGGCCTAACATCGAGGAGTGGAGTTGGAGGCTTCTGCTGGAAAACGACTTCAGGCTCTCCAACCGTGGGAGCCTGCGGGACTTACCATTGCTGAGCCCGCGATCCCTTTGCCAGGGATCGACCTCAGATCTCCAACCGCGGGGGCCTGCGGACTTTAACATCATGGAGCTCGTGGTCTCTGGTTAGAGGCTCCAAGCCACAGGAGCTTCGACCGCCCCGACGCAGGAGCTTCAATCGCCCCGACGCGGGGGCTTCGACCGCTGGCTGCAGGAGCTTCAATCGCCCTGACCGCGGGAGAATAATGAGGATCAAGATTGGACTTTATTACCTTCCATCACAGTGAGGAATGTGGGGAATCCGCTGTGGTGGATGTTTATGTTAACTTTTATGTAGTTTTGTGTCTCGTTACTTTTTTTTGTGTGGCTCTATGGTAATTCACATATCACTGTACCTTAATTGGTACACATGACAATAAAATACCTTTGAAACCTTAAAATCCTGAAGTGAAGTGAGCCAATTTATAATTATCGAAAAAGGAATATTATTCATTGATTAGATATCAAAAATTAAATTTTATGGTGCATTTTCTCAATAAAATACTTAATCGGCAATTTATTATAACAGATGTCATCAAACGAAATCCCTCATCCTACCAATGGGAAACTCAAAACTAACTCAGCCTAGAATATTGTTGTGTATTTGGGTGCTTGGAACTGACTTGAATAAGGCTCGGACATGGGAGTAAACTAACAAGCTTCTTTATTCCAGGACGCCACCTTGAGTCTCCCCCACACATGCGTACTTGCACTACACATCACATATACTAATTATATATGCTAATTATATCACATACCTAACAAATATGTTGTACGTTCTATGTTCCAGAACATAGAACAGAACAGTAAAGTATAGGAAGAGGCCCTTTGGCCCACAATGTCTGTGCAAAACATGATGTCAAGAAAAATTCTAAACTGCTTGCACATAATCCATATCACTCCATTCCCTGTATATCCAACTGCCTATCCAAATGCTTCTTGGGCATCATGGTCATATCTGCCTCCATCATCCTCCGAGCAGAGTGTTCCAGCAACCCACCACCATCTTCTTGCACCTAATACCCTCTAATTCAGGCATCATTCTGGGAAACCTCGTCTCCGTTCTTTCCAAAGCATCCACATCCTTCCTTTATTGGGGCGACATACAGGAAGGACCCTTCTTCAGATTGCAGAAGATTCCTGACCCAAAATGTCACCTATCCATTCCCACCACAGATATAGCCTGACCCGCCAAGTTCCTCTAACATTTTGTGTTTTGCTCAAGGATGATGAGTGAATGTTTGTACTGTAATGTCACTGAGTGCATGTATAATGTTGAAGTTGATATATTGTGCTTATATAATATTGCTGATGTTGTGATTCTGCCTTTCATAATATGTGCTAAATAGAAAGAGTGCAATAGTCACCAACATGATGAAGCCAAGCTGGGAGCTGAGGCAGTGTAGCGATTTATATCTCTCTTCAATTGTTGGCAAAGCAAGATTTTGACAATGTAGGAAAGTCGGTGTTTGCTCTGAATAGTAATTTCAACTTGGCCAGGTTCTTTGCTGATTTTTTGCAATATTTGTCTGAGAGAAGGTATTCCTTTGTGGTTTTGAGGTCAACTGCAACCTAACAATGAACAAGTACACTGCGGAGAATGAAACAGTTTGAAAATTGGGTTACAGCGAGTTCCCGGCCTCAGTAGGGACTCTGGCTGTCCAGGGCTTCTTCCCGGCAGCTCAGTCTTGACCACGTGGTGGCATGGTGGTTTTGGGGTTTGTCCCAGTGGTTCATTCTTGAACCTGCAACAGGGGAACATGGCTAGCAGGGAGCCCTCCACCCTCCGGCTGGAAAGTGTAAAGAACTCAAACTCACACATGTTGAAACACAAGCATCTTTATTGTTCAGATCATAATCTTCTAAGCAGGTCATTACACGTTCACACTGCTACGGCTACTGCCAGGCAGTGGGCAAGTTCTTACACTATGAATGTTATAAGTAGGCGGAGTTATAATTACCTGGACTTTCAGAAAGCATTTGATAAGGTCCCACATAGGAGGTTAGTGGGGAAAGTTAGGGCACATGGTATTGGGGGTAGCTTGCTGACATGGATAGAGAAGTGGTTGGCAGACAGGAAACAAAGAGTAGGGATTAACGGGTCCCTTTCAGAATGGCAGGCAGTGACTAGTGGGGTACCGCAAGGCTCGGTGCTGGGACCGCAGCTATTTACAATATACATCAATGATTTGGAGGAAGGGATTCAAAGTAACATTAGCAAATTTGCAGATGACACAAAGCTAGGTGCAGTGTAAACTGTGAGGAGGATGCTATGAGAATGCAGGGTGACCTGGACAGGTTGGGGGAGTGGGCAGATACATGGCAGATTAAGTTTAATGCGGATAAATGTGAGGTTATCCACTTTGGTAGCAAAAACAGGAAGGCAGATTATTATCAAGTTGGGAAAAGGGGAAGTATAACGGGATCTGGAGGTCCTTGTTCATCAGTCTATGAAAGTAAGCATGCAGGTACAGCAGGCAGTGAAGAAAGCGAATGGCATGTTGGCCTTTATAACAAGAAGAATCGAATATAGGAGCAAAGAGGTCCTTCTGCAGTTGTGCAGAGCCCTAGTGAGACCACACCTGGAGTATTGTGTGCAGTTTTGGTCCCCTAATTTGAGGAAGGACATTCTTGCTATTGAGGGAGTGCAGCGTAGGTTTACAAGGTTAATTCCCGGAATGGCGGGACTGTCATATGCTGAGAGAATAGAGCAGCTGGGCTTGTACACTCTGGAGTTTAGAAGAATGAGAGGGTATCTCATTGAAACATATAAGATTGTTAAGGGTTTGGACATGCCAGAGGCAGGAAACATGTTCCCAATGTTGGGGGAGCCCAGAACTTGGGGCCACAGTTTAAGAATAAGGAGTAAGCCATTTAGAACAGAGATGAGGAAACAATTTTTCTCACAGAGAGTGAGTCTGTGGAATTCTCTGCCTCAGAAGGCAGTGGAGGCAGGTTCTCTGGATGCTTTCAAGAGAGAGCTAGATAGGGCTCTTATAAATAGCGGTGTCAGGGGATATGGGGAGAAGGCAGGAACTGATTGGGGATGATCAGCCATGATCCCATTGAATGGCGGTGCTGGCTCGAAGGGCCGAATGACCTACTCCTGCACCTATTATCTATTGTCTATTGAACTTGAACTTGATAAGGCTATGCCCTCTAGTTTTAGGATCTTCTGTCCTGGGAAATAGACTGTGAGTGTTCACCTTATTCACACTCCTCATTTTTTTGTACATTGCATTAAGGTCACCACTCAGCTTCCGATTCTCCTGGCTAAAATGTTCAATGCTATCCCTGTCCTTCCAGCTGGCAAGTCCAGGTAACATTATGGTGAGTCCAAGTATTATTCTGGAACTTCTTATTAGACATCTTGTTGAAATGCACAGCTTTCTTTTCGGCCTCAATAGCCTGGAGGCTAGGAAGATATTTCCTGGTTGAGGAATCTGCAAGCAAGCATCTTAATCTCTGAATAAAGATTTGAGAGCAGTGAACCTTTACACTTTCTACCCTGGCGGCTGTGAAGGCTCAGCCTTTGAGCTAATTGAAAGCAGAGATCGATAGATTTCTGGATATTAACTAAATCAATGTTTATGTGATTCGTTCAGGAAAATTACAATGAGCTTGAAAATGAGCAATTACCTTGATGAATAACAATGCAGATGTGAGAGGCTAAACTGACTATTCCTGGTCCTATTTCCCATACAGCTGATTCTGCTATAATGCGATATCTTCATTCCTAAGAAACTTCGCATTATAGAAAATCACATTGTAAAGACAATTATGTCAATGAGCAAAGGGGGTTTAGGGGCGACAGAGTTTCAGACTTACAATAACAAAGATTTTAGTGAAGGATTTTCTAAACTGATGCTCTTTTCAATAACTGCAAGCTAAAAATTCTAAAGGTTATATGCTGCGTTGTTTAATGGAGCATCATTGCATAGGAAGGGAATGCGTGTCAGTTTCAATGGCCACCTGCAGTAAAACTGACAGACTGTGTTCTTAAGAGACAATGGTGTCTGATTACTCCAGGGAAGTTATTTTTGCTGAGACTGTTTTTGTGCAAGACAGCTATTTTTCTGCTTCCCAAAGTAACTTTTAAGTGTTTCTCTAGTTCTCGATCAAAATCACAATAAAACCAATTTGACCCATCAAATGCAAATAGTGTTCCCTAAATCATCAATCACGTTATATCTAATTTGTGTTTTGGAAACATACATTAAAGCAGAACTTGTACAGATATATGGGTAGGAAGGCTTTCGAGGGATTTGGGCCATGTGCAGATAATGGGATTAGCTCAATATACCAACTTGGGTGGGCCATACGGACTGTTTCCATGTTAAATCGCTCAATGACTCTATGATTCTATCTACCTGTATTTTTATGTTTTATGAAAGAAAAGAGCAGCACTTGCATGGGAAAATCACTATCAGCAGGTTCTCCTCCAAGTTACACATTATCCTGATGTGGACATATATTGTTGTTCCTTCATCATCAATGGGTCTAAATCCTGGAACTCCATGCCCATTATCACTGCGGGAGTACCTTCCCTAAATGCGACTGCAAGAAACTGATTTGCTGGTAAATTCTTGAGGGTTATTAGAGATGGATAGCTTACTCCCTGAGATATGAATTATATCAGTTCCATGATACAATTTCCCAGCAGATTCACCAACTAAACATTGCACAGGCTTTGCTCTCCTCTGTGCATGTTCAATATGCCCCATATGTAGTTATGTCACTTGTATGCAGTGTCCAAAGTAAGTTGATGATTTGTGCAATGGCTGTTATCGTGTGCGGACGTGGCGTCGAAGGACGAGAAGCTGAAGCAAAGAAATCGAAGCCAAATAGCTGATTGGAAACGAAGCCAAAATGCCAAATGCTGCTCTGCCGAAAAGTCAAATAATGGCTTGTGTGGGAAAATGACCTCCACCCTCCCATCTCTACCGGCCAGTGATGTGATGGACGCGAGGGTCTGGAACAATCGCCGACAAGTCACGCCCCCCGGTGACGTCATGTCCGTTATTTGACTTTTCTGTTGAGTGGCATTCGGTTAGTTGGCTTGTAGGTGACGCAGCCTTTCGGTTAGGTGGTGTTTCGGTGAGTTTGCTTTTAGGCGACACAGCCTTTCATTTAGTTGTCTTTTAGGCGTCCCGCCCTTTCGGTTCATTGGCGTTTCAGCTTCGTTTGCTTTCGGTTATTTGGCGTTTCGGCTTCGTTTCCATTCGGCTATTTGGCTTCGACTTCTTTGCTTCAGCTTCTCGTCCTTCGACACCACGTCCGGGTACCGGCTGTTATAACAATTCACAGTTCATGAACAATTTTCTGACCAAAATCAGTTGCAGAGTACTTAAATGTCATGCACTGCTATTGAATTTCTAGGGCACGACTTCTAATCTAGGAGGCAGATTGCTTCCTGGAGTGCCCTCGAAGAGAAATGTCATTGCTTTCCAATAACTTTCTTCATTATTTGGTTGTTCTCCATATAACATTGAGTCAGATTATGGGAATAACAGCTGGTAAATTGTTTTAGAGAAAATATTAAACCTACTTATATTCACTGGTCTTGCACTCTAGCATATCAGACCTTCCTAATATATCGTTGCAAGGCAATAAGTCCTTGATCATGGGACTTGTAAATCCTAGCAAGAGGACAAAATAAATTTAAACTATTGCTATCTGTTCAACATTTATTGTCTTTTTAATTTCATGCTGTTCTTTGTCATTGGTTTATATAATAATAATAATAATAATAATAATAATAATAATAATAATAATAATAATAATAATAATAATAATAATAATAATAATAATAATAATAATAATAATAATAATAATAATAAATACTTTATTGATCCCCTCAGGGAAATTCAGAAATTCAGAATGATATACACTCTCATTACCCAGTCTCACTATGGCATGAAATTAAACTTTTGGGAACCACATTCATTTAGGTGTATAAGTTTGTCAATATCAGCAATTAGTTTAGATCAAGGTAAGTCAGATTCAAAGAATGCTCAAAGCAATGAAAAGGAACACAAATAAAACAGAAAAAGCTGGAAATACTCAGCAGGTCAGGCAACATCTGAGGAAAGCCAAAATAGAGTCAAAGTTTTGAGTCACCAAGAGTTGCAAAAACTTAAAAATAGAGCATGTATATTTAGTTTGCCAAGAAGTGGGAGGTGTGGAGATACAAATGTAAATGTAAAATGGAGACCAAGAAAGACTGGATGACATAAATGGTGCTGCTGCTGGCTGAATGAGGCTGACAAATACTTATTCATGTTAACTGATCTTTCTAGAAAATACTGTATGTAATGGTCAACATCTAAGGAGAGGGAAACAGGACAACTTTCAGATGAACTCATCCAGCTTTGACCAGATGAGGTACAAAACGAAAAGGCTGATCTGAAACGGTGGCATTCACTGTTAAGTCATAATGGTTGTAAGAAGCATGGAAACGATGAGATGTTCTTTGTCAAGTTTGTGTTGGCCTTTGTTGGGACAGTCTAATGAGGATGACGATGTCAGAGTGGGTACGGGATGGAGAAGCAAAGTGAATGTGGTAGAATAAATTGAAATGTTTTGCAAAGCAGTCACCCAATCTACATTTGATTTATCCAGTGTAGAGGACATCACATTGTAAGCACTGAATTTTGAAAGCAAACGACTGCTGCAGGAACACTGTGCAAATGAATTGAATAACTGCTTAAAATCTGAAAGAAAATGTAAATGAGCACATAATAACATTTGTTGAAAAATCTATTACAGATATCTTTTCTGAAATACAATCAGAATGCTGCAGAGAAGATTATAATGTGTAAGAAGGAACTGCAGATGCCGGTTTAAACCGAAGATAGACACAAAAAGTTGGAGTAACTCAGCGGGCCAGGCAGTATCTCTCGAGAGATGGAATGGGTGATGTTTCGGGTCACGACCCTTCTTCAGACTGGTTAGGGATAAGGGAAACAAGAGATATAGAGGGTGATGTGGAGATATAAAGAACAATGAATGAATGATATGCCAAAAGGTAATGATGATAAAAGAAACAGGCCATTGTAAGCTGTTTGTAGGGTGGAAATGAGAAGCTGGTGTGATATGTGGGGGAGGGATAAAGAGAGATGGGCTACCTGAAGTGAGATAAATCAATATTCATACCAGTGGACTGCCAGCAGCCCAAGCAAAATATGAGACTCTATTCCTCCAATTTGCGTTTAGCCTCACTCTTACAATGGAGGAGACTGAGGACAGAAAGATCTGTGTATGAATGGGAAGGAAAATTAAAGTGTCCGGCAACGGGGAGATCAGGTTAGTTCATGCGGGTTGAGCGAAGGTGTTCCATGAAACGATCGCCCAGTCTGTGTTTAGTCTTGCCGATGTATGAGATTCCACATCTTGAACAACGGATACAGTAGATAAAGTTGGAAAAGGTGAAAGTGAACATCTGCCTAACCTGAAAGGACTGTCGGGGTCCTTGGACAGATTCGGGGAAGGAGGTATAGCGACAGGTGTTGCATCTTCTACGGTTGAACCTGGGGAGGGGGTGGTTTGGGTGGCAAGGGATGAGTTAACCAGGGAATTGCGGAGGGAACGGTCTCTGCGGAAGGCGGAAAGCGGTGGAGATGGGAAAATGTGGCTCGTGGTGGGATCCCATTTGAGCTTGTGAAATTTTCAGTGGATTATGTGTTGTATGTGACGGCTGATGGAACTGGAAGGTAATGACTAGGGGGACTCTGCGATTATAATGATATTTATAGGTTCTGAATATCTCCCACAGCTGTCTTTTAATACAGTGTTTGATCTATTAGTTTCTCGTGTTTCTGAACAGTGGGTGAAATTCTGCTGATATTTCCTTGCAGCTATTTAGTTATTTTTCAGTTCACTCCATTGCATATAAGCATTGCAAAACTGTATATAATAACAACAGAATATGGTAAGGTATCAGAATGAAAACAGCTCAAGGCGAGACCGCTCAGCTCATGTTACCTGTGAAGGGTCTTTGCAAGAACTATCCAATTTTTCTTTTCAATGTACATGTACATTTTTCTCGCTTAGTTGCTTATCCAGTTTGGTAGTGGGAGAAGAGTGTCATTCTCAAAATCGGCATTGATGCCCTACCTCTAAATGACCTTGAAATATTAGTGAGATTTTTTTTGCTACAAACAGGATTGAAGCGTCTCTAACAATGTTGTTGGGCAGAGTGTTCCAGTCTTTAACTCAGGAATGATCAGTGATGTACTTCCAAACCAGGCCTCTGTGCGACTCGGCCCAAATAGGGAAAAGATACTCTCCAACTGGCTCAGGCAATAAAAACAACAAGAGCACAAATATATTAATTTTGCGTTTTAAGACTCTGAGCCCGAAAGTTATTTCAAAAACTTTCAAGCAGCAAAGTCTTCCTTCCTTATTGCACAAAAAATCTAATGTAAAATTTCAAAGCTTTAAGCAACAGGTTTGATGTTTTATAGTGTTATATGTTTAATGCATGTCACAGTTGCCTCAGTTGTACCCTTTCTTGTGGGTATTTTTGTTAATAAGGGTCTAGATAGAGTGGATGTGGAGAGAATGTTTCCAATAGTGGGAGGTCAATGACAACAGGTACAGCCTCAGAATAAAAAAGGATGTACCCATAGGATGGAGATGAGGAGGAATTTATTTGGCCAGAGGGTGGTGAATCTGTGGAATTCATTGCCACAGATTGTGGTGGAGGCCAAGTGATTGGGTATTTTTTAAAGCAGAGATTGATAGGTTTAGTTTAGTTTAGAGATACAGTGTGGAAACAGGCCTTTCGGCCCACCAAGTCCGTGCTGACTAGCAATCACCCATACAAGAGTTCTATCCTGCACAATAGGGACAATTTACAGAAGCTAATTAACCTACAAACCTGCACGTCTTTGGAATGTGGGAAGAAACCGGAGTACCCAGAGGAAACCCATTCATTCACAGGGTGAACGTGCAAACTTCACACAGACAGCACCCGTAGTCAAGATTGAACCGGGGTCTGTGTGCGCTGTAAAGCAGTTTCTTGATGCAGAGTGTCAAAGTTTACGGGGAGATGGCAGGAGAATGGGGCTGAGAGGGAAAAATAGATCAGCTTTGATCAAATGATGAAGCAGACTCGATCGGCTGAATGGCCTTACTCTTCTCCGATATCTCATGGTCTTAGTTTGATAAATTTGAGAATTTTGCCAAGCTTCAAAGGCCGTCTTAAGATTTGTAAGGAAACGTTATATTATTTGAACGGAATCTAAATAAATGAAAGAAGATCCTTGTAACAGAATTAGGTTCCATGTATGAGAACTAGCAAAAAGGGTTGTTACAAAAATAAGAAATATGTAAAACCGTATAGCACAGGAATAGTCCCTTCGGACCACAATGGTCTATTTTTATTTTGTTTTGGTACTCTGAGATGCAGATGGAACATGAAACATAGAAAAGTGCAGCCAAATATGATGCCAAGTTAAACTAATCTCATCTGCCTATGTGTTATAAATACCCCTCCATTCCCAACATTGCCATATGTCCACCTAAAAACCTCTTAAATGCCACTATCACATCTGCCTCCACCACCACCTCTGGCAGTGCATTCCAGGCACCACCACTTTCTCTGTATTAAAAACTTTCCCCGCACATCTCCTTTAAATGTTGCACCTCTCTTAAAGCTATGCCCTCTACTCATTGATATTTCCACCCAGGGAAAATGGTTCTGCCTGTCTAATCTAACTATGCCTCTCAAAACATTAGATATCAGGTAATTGTAGATGGGGAGGGAGGGGGGGGGGGGGGTGGGGTGGGGGGGAGGAAGGGCTGATATTGGAGAATACATAGATTTGAGTTGTAAATATTATTTTGTAAATATGACGAATTCAGTTCTGATTCAACATCTTGTGCAGTACATGGATTACTGCATGGAAGAGGCAATGGAACATAGCAGTCTTTGGGAATGAGGATCTTTATGAGGTGAATGTGTAGAACAGATATGCAGAATTTGTATGTGTCTGTTTTCAGTAAGGTACTGGGTGGGCTTTCATTCACATCTGCACTGTGGATATCCTGTACCAAAGCTTCTCCTTGGTGTAGTACATCGTATCTATTTTAGAGATATGTTCTATTACACCTATCCTATCTGCCTTTACTTAAACCCGTTCAAGCATTGGGAATCAGCAAACACTTGACATGATATTTGCCAGAATGCAGAAAGTTGCAATGAGTCCTGAGGTTCTTGCAAGGCTGTCTTGCAGAGTATTTTCTCAACAGCTAAAAGGCGACAACATTTATACGATCTATTTAGGGACATGAAGCATAGGCTTCATTGTTTGTACTTTCTCTCTGTCTGCTGAAATTCTACAAGGATCACAAGCCATAACCGCACAATAACATTTGAACCACCTGTAACAGGACTCTGAAACAAAAGAGCTGACAAATTGGATCGTCACAAGATAAATGTATGCTGACAGCTTTCAAGAAATCGAATTTTGATGTAAAAGTGAGAGTGATTGGCATATTGCAATAGCCAAACCACATTAATAACTAATTTGCTGGGATTTGGTGGCCGGTGAGGAATGAACATCACCAGTCACTCGTTGCCGCTGCCCATAGATTTTCTATGGCACTTTTTGCAATGAATCTTGTAGAGAAAGATAATTTTCAATGAAGTTCTTAGACCTGTGTGAGACTCCATAGTTGTATTCATTAATTTTCACTGCTCGAGAGATACCTTTTAAAAATATACTTACATTTTGATGGACAACTTTTAACTTTGAATGAATATATGTTACAAAAGTTCTGAAGTTTCATTTCATTTGGCATTTTTCAATGTAGTCGCTAAGAATGAAATTTATGTAGATGGCTTATTGAAAATGTGTAGAAAGGAATTGCCGATGCTGGTAAATACCAAAGATAGACACAAAGCACTGGAGTAACTCAACGGGCCAGGCAGCATCTCTGGAGAAAAAGGATGGGTGATGTTTCAGGCATCTTCATGACCCTTCTTCAGACCTTCGAATGGACACAGGTGAGAGGGTTTTTTTAAATAGGCAGATGTTGAAACAAAGGCACGTGTGAGATAGAGAGAGGGGAGGGGATAGGGCATAGAGGAGAAAGGGGTGTGTGCGGGGTAAGTTAGAGGTTAAGTAAAACTGGAGAATTTAATATTCTAACCATTGGGTTGAAAGTTGCCCAAGTGGAATATGAAGTGCTTTCCATCAGTTTGTAAGTGGCCTCACTCTGGCAATGGAGGAGCCCAGGACAGAAAGGTCAGTATGGGAATGGGAAGGGAAGTTAAAATGGTTAGCAACTGGGTGTAGCAGGCATTCGTAGACTGAGCTAGCCGATGTACAAGAGGCAACATCAGGAACACCAGATGAATGATGAGGTTAGAGGATGTCACATCTAGAAGGACAGCTGGGGTCCTTGGATGAAGGCGAGGGAGCATGTGCAGGGATGGAGATGGGAAGATGTGACTGGTGGTGGGATCATTGTAGAGGTAACGGAAATATCGGGGGATGATGCATTGGATGCGGAGGCTGGTGGGTTGAAAGGTGAAGACCAGGATAACTATATCCTTTTCCCATCAGAGGGGACATGGAATAAAATTAGAACCATGGGACACAGAGAACACGCGGGTGAGGGATCTATCGATGACAGAAGGGGGGGAAATCACCTTTACTAACGAAAGAGGACATCTTGGATGCCCTAAAATGGTAAGTCTTACCTTGGGAGTAGATGTGGCAGAGATGGAGGAATTAAGAGTAGGGAATAGCATCTTTGCAAGAGACAGGGTGGGATGAAGTACAATCCAGATAACTGTGGGATTCCTACTGTCTGTTCCCTGTGATAAAGACAGCGAGATCAAGAAAGGGGAGAGAGTTGTCAGAGGTAGTCCAGCTGAATTTAAGGGGAGGGTGTAAGTTAATGGTGAAGTTAATAAAATCTACAAGTTTTGCATGGGTGCATAGGCAGCCTTGATGCAGTTGTCGATGTAGTGGAAAAAGAATGGGGGACAGGGCCAATGTATACCTGGAACAAAGACTGTTCAACGTAACCAACTTATTGTCAAGCTTAACTGTTATTGATATATCATTGTTTATCACTTTCCCTTATCTTTACTTAAGGGTAGACTATTTCTTCTGCGTCACTCCTTTTACACTGGATAATTCCCCGTTTTATAAAAGTAGCTTTTACTCGTTTAACACCGCACCATCATCCGCTCAATAACTACAGTTCTTCACAGCATTCTTTTCACTTTAAATTTAAACTGAACTTCAAATATGTCAATTTTAAAATGTCTGTCTTATTTTTCACTTTATCCCAATGTGGAATACTACTCCTATCCCTTTACTATTCTTTTCAGTATTGCATTTAACCTTGTTTTAATGTATTTTATTGCTTATTGTTTTTCAGGTAAACATGTCACCTTTCTATTTGTAATGTATTTATGGAATACCTGACTATCTACTCCCTGAGCAAAGAATTGCCTGCAGCTAGAATCCCTTGCTGACCTGTATCTGAGTTGATTTACTACAGCTTGTGCTGGGACCTTATTACTACCTGTATTCTTGGACAGTGGTATGTATTTATTTATATAATCTCTTGGGTAGCGTTCCTGTGAATGAAATAAATAGCTCTCAGGCATCAGTCAAACCTGCAATGTCCAGCTGAGTGATAATTTACTTCTCCATTCACTCAGGTCATTACAAGGAGTCCAATCAGTATGAGAACTAATAGCTTCCCATTGCTTGCCATAGCATCCTAACGATTAGCTACTAATGGCCCGTTCTCACGGTGCGACCTGACCCAAGACTTAACAAGAGTTTAACATCTGGGAACCTCCTGCGATAACAGTACGGCATTCGTGGACCACCGAGGACCTCCGTGGCGCTATCGTGTAACTTTGTAAGGTCGGGAGAAAATTCAAACATTTTTGAATTTCTCCAAGAGTGACTTGAGCACTTTTTGGTGAGCGTTGCAACATTGTATGAAGCAGATGCCAGTGCGATACCCGTGCGATATCCGTAATGACTCTTGCGGGTACCGTGGGAACTCCTGCGAACGGTAAACCCGGAAGCTTGACAGAGGGGACATAAGGTGAGTAATAGGTATTAAAGGGGGCTTGGGGTGTGGAGGAAGGGAAGGGTGGGGGGGGGGTGGGGGGGGGGGGGGGGGTGCTCAGGGTGATTACAATGCTCTCTGGGGTGCGGGAAGAAGGGTCTCGAAAAGCAACTCGCCGCTTTGCTCTTAAGACAAATTGCTTCGATTTGAATCTCCCCGCAGTACAAGGAAGTAGAGGCAAGGTTGCGCCGTGTGTTGGAAGGAACTGCAGATGCTGCTTTAACCCGAAGATAGACACAAAAAAACTGGAGCACTTCATCGGGTCAAGCAGCATCTCTGGAGAGAATGAATAGGTGACGTTTCGGCTCGAGAGTTTCGGGTCTGAAGAAGGGTCTCCCAACCCGAAACGTCACCTATACATTCTCTCGTGAGAAAGCCCTTTAAGTTATTCGGAATTTAAAAAGAATGGTGAAATAGCTGGAATCAATAAAGTGAATTTTACTGATTGCACTGTTTATGAATGATGCTCCGGTTTGGCAGCAGCCAATATCCCTGCTAGCGGATGAAGCAACCACAAGGCAAGATAAATGAAACAGGCGCTTCAGCTCACCAAGTCCGCATTGGCCAGCGTCCCCGCACGTTAACACTATTCGACACACACACAAGGGACAATTTACACTTATACCAATTAACCTACAAACCTGTATGTCTTTGGAGCGTGGGAGGAAACCAAAGATCTTGGAGAAAACCCACACGGTCATGGGGAGAATGTACAAACTCGGTACAGACAGCACCTGTAGTCGTGATCGAACCTGGGTCTCTGGCGCTGCAAGCTCTGTACGGCAGTAACCCTACCGCTGCGCCACCATGCCGTCCTATCTATACACAGTATCAATTCTATATATTATTTTGAATATTTCTGTTAGATTTTCTCTCAACCTTCGCTGTTTTAAAGACATTTATTATTACTTCAAGAGCTTCAATATTACCAGTGACAATCATCTCTGGTACAACTGAGTATATTGTCTTGTGTACAGAGAGGGCACAGACACAAACACAAGACTTAATTTCACTTTTCTTTCTGTTGTCAGTTCTATTTACTTCTGTTTTTCATAAGTTCTCTTTGCTATCTTAACCACTTATGTAGGAAGGAACTGCGGATGCTGGTTTAAACTGAAGATAGACACAAAAAGCTGAAGTAACTCAGTGGGACAGGCAGTATCTCTGGAGAGCAGGAATGGGTGACGTTTTGGGTTGAGACCCTTCTTCAGACCCGTCTGAAGAAGTGTCTCGACCCGAAAAGTCACCCATTTACTTCTCTCCAGAGATGCTACCTGTCCCGCTGAGAGTCTAGTTTTTTGTGTCTATCTTCTATCTTAAAGGGCCTGTCCTACTTGGGCGACCTAATCCGCGAGTTCTGGCGAGTTTTCCCTCGACTCATACTCCCAGCATGGTCGACACGAGGTCGTCGGAGGTCTTCGTAACTTTCCTTCATGCTCGAGAGTGATCTCCGCATACTCAAGGCCTCAGCTAGGTCGCGGCATTTTTTTACAATATATTAAGAAATGCCCGCGAGTAAAAAAAGATCGCCATGGAAAAAATCGTAGATTTAGTCTTAGTAGGACGTAGTAGGTCGTAGTAGGTCGGCGTGTTAGTCGTAGGTAATCGAGGATAGTCGAAGGTAGTCGTAGATAGTCTTCATCATAGTCGAAGGGTGGTTGAAGGGAGTTCGAAGGAGATCGAAGGAGGTCGTCTTCACTCTCCACTATTCGGTGTTCAATTTTCCCGAAGTTAGTCGTAGCTAGTCGCAGCTAGTCGAAGCTGGTCTTCAACATAGTCGAAGGAGGTTGAAGGAGGTCTTCTACATAGTCAAAGGAAGTCTTCAATATGTCATTTTTTCCAAACTCTTCTAAACTCGCCAATTAGGTCACCCAAGTGGGACAGCCCCTTAACAACTTGGTCAGCTACCTTAAAGAATTTGTGAATATGCACATCCAGTGGTCTTACGCACATCTTAATTTTGTAAAAAATGGAGACACAGAAACTGAAGATGTTAAAATCCTAAGCATAAAAGAAAGACATGGAAAACTCAGCAGGCTAGGTAGAATCTATGAAGGGAATGGAGAGTTGATGTTTCAGGTCAGAACACTGCTTCACTCTGAAGAAGGGTCCCAACCCAAAATATCACCTGTCCATTTCCCAGCCCAGCTATTTCACCAGTTGTCTATGCGCTCCTGACATATTTACTACTTCTCAAGTTTTGCATCATCTGTAAATTTTGAACTCTACGCACCCATGTCTATAATCATAAGCGAAATAAAGTGCCTAAATTGTGAGGAGGTTCACTGACCATAAATAAAAAATATTCTCTTCATCTCCCCACTCCACTTGAATCTTTTAGTCAGTACTTGCCTAAGACCCACATTACATTAATAAGAACAATTAAATTGCATAATCAAGTGTTCCTGATAAGCATAAAAATATTATAATTGTCAAAAATCCCATAGTCAGAGTAATCTTTTCCCAGTAACCTTATCAGGGTGAATGTCTCGAATGTGGATCTTGCTACCACCTGGAGTAGTTTAGGTGAATAGCAACTATTTATTTCAGGGAAAGCTGGATTGTACTGCAGGGAAAATAAAGAGATAGATTTGCTGCCAAAGTGAGACAAAGAGTGCTGGGAGGAAGCTTGTGTGATTCTTAAACAGCAACATTGATCAATGTAGCTAAATGATTATGTGTTATAAATTCGATTGAAAATAAATCCTTCTGCCTAGATTTACTGGGATTGTTGATTGATAAAGAATATCAAGCACGAATAATTCTTAAATGAAACACAGTTGAAATTTTCAATGCATCAGTCAACAGTGGAATATTATTGTCTGGCCTTGCCATATCTCATAAAGTGAATCAACGATAATAAAAACATTTGCAGCCGGTTGACTGAACCTTGCACTAAACAGAACTTACTCGCGGTTGTTACTTGGTAACAACCCTGCAGGTATGGTTACTTATGGTCATGCTTCAGAGAACGGTTAGAAATAGCTCACCTCAAGGGAAAAAATCAATGGCTCAGAATTTTTGGAAATGTTGGGATTGGGAGAAGGGTACCATAAATTTCTGTCGAGCTTGTTGATAATTTTCTGGAAAATGTTCTGGAAAAATATTTAGAACGCACTGCGGTGAGTGCAGTGCCCACACGGTAATTGGATGAATGTTCTTCATGCTGCACATAAAATGATTAATCATTCATGCACTGGCCAGCAAAAGCAGCTTTTAATGACCACAGTGTACATTTGGTGGGACAGTAACTGATTTACCCTCATCGACTGCTCAAATGTTAACACAGATTACCGTTCAAAATACTCATGGTTCATTTATCTGTGTTATTGTGGTCTGCCTGTGGAATGTAATTTCTCAGGATGATGCTGCTTTGGGCATTCTCACTGAAATCCAAACTTACTCCTGTTGGCATCTTTTGTTTCACTTTCAGTTGGATTGCAAGCAGGGTCTGAAAAGAACAGGGATAAACTTCACCACATTGGAACTAGTTGTAATGCAACAATGGCCTTAATACCATTCTGTAACGAACAAAAATTATATTGTAGCTGGAGCCAGTGATGGCATTTGTTTATGACTACATTTTGACTGAAGAGACATTGAAGAATATGCGCAAGAGACCAGGCTGCAAGGTGTCCGATTCTTCCGTGGAGGCCTAGGTGTTGTAGAGAAGATGTGCTCTATCCACAGAGTGTTAGGAAATCTTCCTTACAAACTCTCAGCAGCAGGGGGAACAGCCATGGTGGCCAAGGATCCCAGTGTTGGCCTGAAAGAAACACAATGGAGACAGTTATTGGCCTAATCAAATGCCATGTCTTGTCAACTCCAGCACTAGTTTCAGACACTCCTCATTGCACCACAACCCCCAAAACTCACCTTCAAACAATTCCAATCAAGTTGAGAGCTCATCTTCACTAATTTAGCACCAGTGGAAGTTTCACAATCACCGCTCCATGTAACTGCCAGATTTTCACCCTTAAATGGCTAGCAATATGCAAGCAAATTGCTTAATCTTGCAACACACTGCATCCTTCCAGAGTGAAGCAACCAGATTCAGCAATAATTAAGGAGCAGGGGATAGGCACAGCTACATTGCCTACTCCTGAGACATAGTGTTAACTGGCTGTGTAAGGGCCATTGCTGGGGAAATGGCAGGAGATGACGCTATGTGTATACCTAGTCCATCTTCTCATGTTCCTCTCCCTGAAAATTTACTTGATTTAAAGGCTAAAGATGGAATAATCATTCTCATGCAGCTGGTGCTTTATCCCTGTCCACCTGCAGAGCCCTCACCTTTGCCTGTATCCTCCATCTCGTCAGGAACACTGATTAGTTAGGCAGTGTGGGAAGAGCACCATGATCATGGTGGAAAAGACACAGAGACTCTGAATATAATTTTGCTCTCACAGGCAGCATTAACAAGGCTAACATTGAAGTGAGATTTCTAAGCAATGAAATATCAGGCACAAGCATCCTGCAGCTTATGAATGGGCCAGGAATAGCAAAGGTGACAGACTGCAAAGGTTAAGATGACATAAAGTTTCAGATATGTATTCTGATGAGTTACTTCATCAAGCTAATTGGTGTGAATGGAATGAAACTTGCTTATTGTCTTGCTTACTAATGTTCGAGTTAAAAAACGTAATGTGTAGAAGTAGTGGACAATCGATGAGAGCATAGTAGAACAAAACCTGCCCATGAAATGGCAGGGAAGGACATTGACAGCCATCCAACCATGAAGAATTATGAATTATGAATTTCTGAATCTCCCTGAAATTCAAAAGCAAATGGAAAAACTGGAAATGTTTTTAAATGTTCTTAATTAAGCCATGAAAATGACCTAATATTTCCCATGTTCTCCAGCAGCTGCTTTGTTTCTGTGGTTGGTCTAACCTGATGCTATTTTAGTTTTGTTTAGTTTAGTTTAGTGATATAGCATGGAAACAGGCCAACCGAATGCACGTCGACCAGCACTCACCTGTTTACGGTATTTCTATCCTACACAATAGGGACAATTTACAGAAGACAATTAACCTACAAATCTGCACATCTTTGGAGTGTGGGAGGACACTGAAGCACCTGTAGAAAACCCACACGATCACAGGGAGAACATACAAACTCCATGCACAGCACCCATAGTCAGGATCAAACCTGGATCTCTGGCACCGTAAGGCAGCAACTCTACCATGGCCACACTGTGCCATCCTTCAGCCCCTGTCCCACTTTCCCGAATTTCTCACAAATTCTCACGAGTTTTCCCCTTGATTCAAACTCGGGTAATGTCCGTAGCGAGTCTGTAGGAGGCCGTAGAAGTCTGTAGATATTTCGTAGCGGCTCGTAATGCCAGCCGTAGGTATTTGGGGCATCAGGTAAGTCGGGACGTTTTTTTCAGCATGTTGAGCAATGTCCACGAGTAAAAAAAATAGCCCCGAGTACCTATGGCTGGCATCTCCGAGTTTGAATCAAGAGGAAAACTCAGGAGAATTTGTGAGTAACTCGGGAAAGTGGGACAGGGGCTTTACTCTTTGAGGGGATTTCCCATGAGGAGTCAATATTGGAATTATCTCAGGAAAAGGCTGGTGAAGAGCTACCACCAAGTTGAGAACTCATGTGATCCCATGCACTGACATGAGAATCCCAAACCTGGTGCTACTTACTATGGGAAATGCCAGCAGTTCCCTACAGAACTGACTAATTCAGGGCCAAGATGATCTGTTTAGTTTTATCTCATGATATATCGCTCTTGGAAAAACAAAACATCCTTTGCTGCAGCAGCATGAAATCGTTGTAAACACAAATAGGCCAATGGTTCAGTGGTAGTTAATTATCACATGTGTCTAGGTGCAGTGGAATTTGTTGTTTCAGTAAAATCTTTACTATACATAAGTTCCATCATAGTTAAGTACAAGTGTAGGCATAATAGAGTATACAAGAGTTGTCATGTTTCCAGCACCATTTTGAGTGAATCAAGTTGAAAGTTGTTGAAAATGTAGTCTTAACTTGGCCATAAAGGCCCGTTGTCCTGGCGGCAGCTGGGTTGAGTTGCGGGGGTTGGCCTGGCCAGGCAATGCTGTTGATGTCCTAAACTGCTGTTCTACTGCTCTGTGTCACTGCAATCAGCATCTGAACCATTAATAATCACAGCGCCGCCACTTCGGAAGTGGCGGCGCTGTGATACAGCTGCGGCTCGCCTGCAGTCTGTCTGTTTTTACTTTTTATGTCGTTTTTTTTTGTCTAGTTTAGTAATTTTTTTGGTTATTAGGTGGTGTTATGTGTGTGGGGGGAGGGTGAAACAGAGCTTTCTGTCTCTCCCTTCGGGGGAATGCGACTTTTTGTCGTATCCCCCTTCTCTTCCCCCGTCTGCGCTGAGGCCTAATGGCGGAGCTGGCGGCCTCCAACCTGCGACCGACCTCGAGGGTCCGGAGGTAGAGCCAGCCAGGACTCACCAACGCGAGGCTGGCCGTCTTCGAGCTGTGGCGACGTCCGGGTAGCGGCACGACTCGGCGCTCCGGTGAGGGCGGACGGTGCGGAGCTGAGACACTCCTGTGCGGCCGGCACGGCTACCGGCTGGAAGGTGCTCCCGTGTGAGCAGCCCGGTGCGGGGCTGAGACGCTGCCTTGTGGGCGGCCCGGTGCGGAGCGGAGACGGTGCTACGGCGGCTGAGGCGGCGGCGACCTGGATCCTGGGCTCGGCCGCGGGCCGGTGGAGGACAATGTCGGGAGCTCGCAGGTCACAGGCTGGTGCCTGTTTTCCGGAGCACCCGTTGCAACAGCTGCGGGCAGCTTCGACCACCCCGGGCCGCCATCGCCCGGTGGGGTATCGCCTCGGCGCAGAGGGAGAAGAGGAGGGAAGAGACAGTAACTCTAAGACTTTTGCCTCCATCACAGTGAGGAGGTGTTTGGTGAACTCACTGTGGTGGATGTTAATTTGTGTTTATTGTGTTTTGTTATTATTACATGTATGGCTGCAGGCAACAGCATTTCGTTCAGACCGAAAGGTCTGAATGACAAATAAAGGATTCAATAGTAAAAGCTGCAATTAAACATGTATGAATGTTGAGTAAATGCTGCCCTGCTCATTAGGATCATCTCAAATTAGGAGACAAAACAGCAAGTAAAAATACTCTCCACAACTCTGATAAGGCAACCAGTCTGCAATTTACAGATTTCATAGCCTGATTTCTCTTTAAAGGATCGAGGGAGTACAGCGTAGGTTCACGAGGTTAATTCCCGGGATGGCGGGACTGTCATATGTTGAGAGAATGGAGCAGCTGGGCTTGTACACTCTGGAATTTAGAAGGATGAGAGGGTATCTTATTGAAACATATAAGATTATTAAGGGTTTGGACACGCTAGAGGCAGGGAACATGTTCCCGATGTTGGGGGAGTCCAGAACCAGGGGCCACAGTTTAAGAATAAGGGGTAAGCCATTTAGAATGGAGACGAGGAAACACGTTTTCACACAGAGAGTTGTGAGTCTGTGGAGGGCGTTGGAGGCCGATTCTCTGGATACTTTTAAGAGAGAGCTAGATAGGACTCTTAAAGATAGCGGAGTCAGGGGATATGGGGAGATGGCAGGAACGGGGTACTGATTGCGGATGATCAGCCATGATCACATTGAATGGTGGTGCAGGCTCAAAGGGCTGAATGGCCTACTCCTGCACCTATTGTCTATTGTCTGTTGTCTATTGATCTAACTTTCCTTTCAGACCAAATGCGAGTTTGAACTAGGATTCCACAAGAACACAAGCCCTGTGTTGCTCTTCATAATTATTGCTCTGTATACTTAAAGAATAATTAAATTACTCTTAAGGCAAGAATGAGAAAAATTAATCAAGCTTTTCTTTTCCCCAATGTGCATTATCTTTGCTCCTGTTCTTAATCCCAACTTTCTCCCTTAAATTAATTGTAGCTGTGTCAACCATGTTTCAGTTGGATTCTCATCTCTGCGATTTGTAAATAGCCCTTCGGCACAGCACATCTGTTGTTCACCAGATGATTCTGACCTCCGCCATGTATGTGACGTCTGTATCATTGTGCAGACATACTGTAGGTCAGACCCAGGTTGATTCATGAGGAAGGCACTGCTGATGTTTCTCTATGACAATGCCAGACATTGCCAATGTAAGTATGTTTCAGCAAATTATTTCTTAGCATGCCACTGTGGCTCGAAGCCAGAGATCAGTTCATTCAATTGCCTGATTAAAATAACATCAAATCAAGGAAAGAACAAATGCAAAATGCAGCCGAAGCAAGAGAACTGAAATATAAACAGAACAGCTCAACATAGAGCAGATCAGAGAAAGGTTCATTGACCTGAAATGTCAACTTTTTGTCTCTCCACAGATATTTCCTGAACTGCTATTTCCAGTACTTTCTGCTTTTATTAACTAAAAAGTAAATAATTAGAGCATCGTTAGAGATTTCAAATCTATTTTAATCACAAGTCGTTCAAAACATCTTGGGGGAAGAAATGCTAAGAAAGATAAGATCCTAGATGAAGATATTTCACTTTTGTTAGGTGCCCAATGCTTTTTTTCCCAGCCAAGATGGCAATGGTGTGAAGGCTGCCTGAAGGGCTAGACATTTATGATTGTTATTGATCTTAAAACGATGAAGCATTCTGAAAATGACCTTTGATTCAGAAAATGTGGAGCATCATAGCTTATGGTTTAAATTACTTCCTCCTTAACTTTCCCATTTTGGTCTGTTCAAGGGACTCAATGTATCACATTAAAATGATGCTGCCCCTTAAGAAAAGAGCGGAATCTTGCTAAGTGTCCACCTGCTATCTTTGTCAAGTTCAGGTATTTGCCCAAGAGGAGCTCGATGGCTGTGAATATAATGTTTTTTGTTTTTCACTGTGCACTTTTTAAACTTAGGATTCTCTGACATCAGTCAATATTGCTCATTTGTAAACTATGCAGTGATTGCTGCATTTCCAATACTTTCACCACAATTCATTGCAATGATAAACAACCACTGTGGTATTTAATTACATGAGAACTGAGGGAAACACCGGTAGAATCAGTAATACAACAAACAAACCTCAATTAGCTGTAACAAGCTTGAAACAAGTATAAAAATGTGCAAGGTTTGGAGCTGTGGGAACACTTTTATCTGTCATGGCAGTTGTCTCTGTCAGTAAGTACAAGGATAATAACCCAGCAGAAATATTTTTCTATGCACAGTTTGCCCTTGCTCTGGGCTAATGTACAGAACCAAGTCAAAAGTGGCATGACAGAGAGGTGGGAATTATCTCACATAACGTTAAAGAGGTATCAGCGAATATTAATATTGTGAAGAGAGTTATGCGTGCTGCAATTATCTTTATGGACTATAATATTTAATAGCAAATAGCTGATTTTGAAACTCAGGTGCATAAAATAGCCCATAAAAGACCAATATTTGGGCGTAAGATATCACTTTAGTAGATTTAAAAATGCTAACGTGCACGCCAATTTTTATTGCGTACACAAAAATAATTCATTAATTTTAATCATGTGATATTAAAATGGAATAATATTACAATGGTGTACAAATTTCAGAATATGGTAAAACTCTGATAATTTGTTAACTGTTTATTACCTGTTAAGTGGGTGATGTTTTCTGAGTTCTCTTTAAGCTCATCTTTTTTTCCATGCTCCCTGCAAACTCACCCATGGCCCATTTCCTGGCTTCCTTGAAGCCCACTGGGGCCCCATTTACTGCAACCGCTGAACATTATGTTTCCTGTATTCCATTTAAATTCAATGGTTTCTTTATTATCACATGTACCAAGATACAATGAAATACTTTTCTTGCATGTAGATCAGCAAAGCTATGATCATACAGAAGCACAATCCCCCAATTAGTACAGAATGTACAGAACAGCCCACTGATTCTTTATGCAAGTGTCACCATTTTGGCACAATTTTACAGTCCCAGCTGCAGTTGGGACTCAACAAAGGCTCATTGCAGTCATTGACTCCATTCTGTTCGTCCCGCGAACTGTCGTCCCTCTCCTTGTTGGATTTGCTGGTAAATTTATTACACTACTGTGTAACATCGGAAAAAAACGACTTAAAAGTGTGGCGGGGTATTATTGGAAATAACAACCAGTAGTTTGGACAATCTGGTAATCAGGCATACCATCGTCCAGAACGTGCGGGATGAATAAAGTTTACTGTGTAAAATTACTGTTCTCTGGGCAACAATCTGTTCAAACAACTTCTTGTACAGTTTTGTCAGTGTAGCTGCATGTTAAGACAATTGTCCTGCATTACTGAAGGACGTGTGTGCAGATGCTATCAACACCTATGCTGGTTTGTGCTGGCCCTATCAAACATGTCTGATTCCTTCCAAGGAGGAGTGATTGAAGAACTGGCTGCTGGAGGAGACTGTGTTACATCTATTGATGATCCTCAGCGATGGCACAATCAAGGCAGCCTTCAAAAATGAATACAAATCTAACTGCATTAACTAGAGAGAGCTTTTCCTGGTTTCTGCCACAGGAAAAGGCCTTGCAAGGGTACTCATCTACTGCCGGTGAAGAGCTGCTCTCCTAACTGCAGTGGGGATTCCACGCATCCAGAGGAATAGTGAGCATCATCTTCACCATTGATATTTGATAGAGAAGTACAGGGGGCCACAACAACCACTATACACAAGTTCAAATGTCATGAGCTGAATTTAGATATTCGGCCTATCAAGTCTACTCTGCCAATCCATCATGGCTTATCTATCTTTCCCTCTCAACCCGATGCCCCTGCCTTCTCCCCATAACCTTTGACACCCTTACTAATCAAGAAATCTCTGCTTTAAAAATACCCGACGACTTGGCCTGCAGAGCATTCTGTGGCAATACATTCCACGGATTCACTACCCTCTGGCTAAAGAAAATTCTCATCTTTCTTAAGGCGCGTCCTTTTATTCTGAGGCTGTGCCCTCTGGTCCTAGACTCTTCCATTAGTGGAATGATCCTCTTCACATGCACTCTATCCAAGCCTTTCATTATTTGGTAAGTTTCAATGAGAACCCTCCTCATCTTTCTAAACTCCAGCAAGTACAGGCCCAATCTTGTTTGCTTGTTTGGTTTGATTATTTTTGTCACATATACCGGGAGTCTGTGAAAAGTTTTTGTTTCCTTGCAATCCGGTCAAAAAAAAGACTATACCTAAGTATAATCAAGCCATCCACAGTGCAACAATAAAAGGATTAAGGATACAACATTTAGTGCAAAGATATACCATTGAATGATAAATTTAGATTAAAGAAGGTTCAATGGTCTCCAATGAGGTAGAAGAGAGGTCAGGACCGCTCTCTAGTTGATGATTGGATCATTCAGTTGCCTGAAAACGGCGGGAAGAAACAGTTCCTGAATCTGGAGGTCTGTCTCCCGCCTGATGGGAGAAGAGAGAGTGACTGGGTTGAGACCAGTCCTTGATTATGCTACCGACTTTGCCAAGACAGTGTGAATTGTAAATAGAATGAAAGGGTGGCTGGTTTGTGTGATGGTCTTTGCAATTTCTTGTTGTCTTTGATGGAGTTGTTCCAAAACCAGACTGTGATGCATCCTGATAAGATGCTTTCTACAGCATATCTTTAGAAGTTGGGGAGAGTTGTTGGGGATATGCTGAACCTCCTAAACCATGTAGGGAAGTAGAGGCATTGGCGTGCTTTCTTGGCCTGAGTTTCGATATGGACAATTTGCTGATGATATTTATTCCTAGGAACTTGAAGCTTTCAACCATCTTCAATTGGCATCATCAATCTTATTTGCAGCCTCATTCTTGGTGTCCAATGTTGCTCCATTGAAACACATAAAGTACATTTAAAAAATAACACCTCATCTACTGGGAAGGCACATTTCATCCCTCAGGATGCAATTCTAAACGTAATGATTTTGACAGCTGCCTTTTCCAATTTGTGTCAGACTAAATACCTCTGGTGTATGTGCAAGGAATGCTGAGGTGCAGGCAGTTGGGCAGCAACTGTTGGGGGGGTGGGTATGGGTGGTGCACAGGGTTAATATTTCATACGAACACACCTTAAGGAAGGTGGATAGTTTGCTTGGAATATTCAATTTGCTGCTCTTTCTGTGGATGCTGGCTGTCCTGATTAATTTCACTGCACTTTATGTGCAAAAATAACAAGTCAAGAATAAAACTTCATTAATAAGACTTCATGAATATTGCTCACATTTTCTATTTTCGTTTCACATTTCCAGCAGTTTCAATTTTTTTAACTTTTTGATCCTTGTCAGTTGTAACACAACTAAATGTTCTCCTTTGTTTCAGATTAGTTTCGCACACTTCCAGTAGGTTTTATGCCCTTTCATTCCTTTCTCTACTTGTACATCTTCTGGGGGATTTCCTGTGATTAACAACGCTTCACCAACCTTTCCAAATTTGTGTCGTCTGCCCTCCATCTTAACACAGATGTTCTCTTTGCCTTCCACATTGATCCTGCTTCTCTGCAAGTTTCAATATGCTTGTGTAGGAAGGAACTGCAAATGCTGGTTTAAACCGAAGATAGACACAAAACGCTGGAGTAACTCAGCAGGACAGGCAGCATCTCTGGAGAGAAGGAATGCATGACGTTTTGGGTCAAAACCTTGCTTTCCAAATTTCCACCATTCTGAAATATTGATTGGTTTCTTCCTTTACAGATGCTGCCTGCCCTATTGCGCTTTTACAGCATTTTATGCTTTTATTTGTTTAAATGTTATGAGTTTCCCACACTGTTATTTCAGGAAAGATTTATCATTTGAACAGCTGGTTCCCTTTAATTCCCAATGCACAATAGTGCTCATATAACCCTGAGATTAAAAAGACAAACTATTTTTTAAAATGGGATGCCTGGTTAATAAACATAAGTCAGGAAAATGTCCAGATACCCAAGACACTAGATTTTTATGTGTAGGAAGGAACTGCAGATGCTGGTTTACACCGAAGATAGACACAAAAAGCTGAAGTAACTCAGCGGGACAGGCAGCATATCTGGATAGAAGGAATGGGTGACGTTTCGGGTCGAGAACCTTCTTCTTCAGAAGAAGAGAGATTATGAATTCATTTTAAGTTGAAACGAGGGTGGAGGAGTGATGATAGGACAAAGGAAATTTCTCTGATATGGTGAGATAGGAGGTGCTGTGGCGATAAACTGTTGTCGTCATCCAGTGGATGATTTAATGGGTGCAGTTAGAGAAGGAGATAACAAATAAAAGTTATGGCCAGAGGGTACTTACATGTTGAGAACACAAACAAAATAATGCAAATGTTGTGTAATGTAATGTTGTGGGACATGCACAATAGGTTAGATATGCTGAGAGAGAAAGCTGTCAACAGCAAACTAAATAAATTCCAGCAATTCAATGGTTCAATTATATTATTGTCACATGTACCCGAGGTACAGTGAAATTTTTTGTGTTTCCATGCAAATGGGTAAAATCACACAGCAGACCTCACTTAGGCAGTACATAAATAGCCACCATGTTTCTGGTGCTGACAAAATTACAAAAAGTTCATCAAACAGTCTTATATTCTGCTCGCATCAGCGAGCTAGACCCTGCCGGGTCCGCACCTCATTCTTGGCAGTGCCCTGACGGGTCCCTTGTTCGATCTTTGCAACCCCCTGTCAGGTCCCCCTTCCTTCTCAGCGGACCCCAGCTGGATCCCCATCTTCATTCTTGGTGACCCCCCCACTGGATTTCTCTCGGCAGCCCCCCTCACGCAGATCCCACTGCCTTCACAGCGGCGCGGGTCCCCAGTAAGTGAGTTGTTTGAAGTTGTGGGATTTGATATTGAGTTCAGCAGACTGCTACCAGCTCAGATGGAATATGGGATGCTGTTCCTCTAGCTTGTGTTGGGTATTGTTATTATGATGCAGGAAGGCATTAGGTAGAATTTTGAAAATCTCAAACAAGTCTTCTCAGAATTTTGTCCATCCTGAGGAGAACATCCTCAAGGCCAGTGTGTGAGAATAACACAGTGCCCAACTTAAACATTGTCGGACATCTAATTGGAGAGTTAAGGGGCTGTCCCATTACGGCGACTTAATCTGCGAGTTTAGAAGAGTTTTCCCTCGACTCAAACTCTCAGCATGGTCGACATGTGGTCCCAGGAGGTCCCGTGAGGTCACTGGAACTCTCCTTCATGCTCGAGGGAAGTTCCCGCATACTCGGGGCCTCAGTTTGGTTGAGGAAAATGTTTCAGCATGCTGAAATATTTTCCGTGAGTAAAAATTGCTCGGCTTGGTTCTTTTGAACTTAGTGCAATGGAGTGGGGTTGCTATGTAGTTATAGGCCATCTAGGGCAACCGTAGGCAATCTCCTTCGCTGACCAGGCATTTTAATTGGCTCATTGGAGTTTTCAGGACCAAGGAAAACCGACCAGTAAGTTAAATTCCTGCTAAACTTTATTAAAAGTTGCCTGGCTTCTTAACAGTGTCTCCACTCCTCCCCCTCCTTCCCCCTCCTTCCCCCCCTTCTCCCCCCTTCTCTCCCCTTCTCCCCCCTTCTCTCCCCTTCTCTTCCCCCCCCCCGCGCTCTCGAAAGGACTTGCTGTACACTGTGCAGCCGTCTTTTACCTTCCTGTTCATCGCGGATGTGAATTTCAGACAGTGCTCCCCCGCTTTCCCTGGCTCCCACCTTTGCGATGTGTTTGTGTGTGTGTGTGTGTGCGTGGTTGGACGATCCAGCTCGTGGTTTCATCGCTGACGGTCGATCCAGCTCGAGGTTTTTCAGGCGAGTGCCCTCGAGCTTGAAGGTTGAAGACAGTCGCTGAAAGGTCACGTCAATGGGACAGGCCCTTTAGGAACCCTTTGCCACCCCATCATTTGCACAAAGAGAAGCCACAGTTTTGTTCAGCTCAGATCATAATCACAAAAGTTATCACAAATGCAGTACAAGTTTGATGAACTTGGCCATTTCCTGCAGTTCTATTTTGTGATAAATGACTAATGTGATTGCATTAAAATGCAATTTACACCTCCATTAAATCTTGCAGAAGTATAAAACATGTTGACAGACATGACTCAACGTGATAGAAAATCATCTCAGTGTGTAAAAGATACGGATGTAGAAACATTTTATCCAAGACTGTGATTGCATTGAATCTGTGGGCCAAATTGTAATGTAAAGCTTAGTTGTGATAAATGTAGTTAGTAAAGCTCCATTTAACCAAACAAGCCAATACTTTCAATAATGATCTACAATAATATCAACAAATCTGTTAGCAAGTTAAAACTGATGATGTTTACATTACATGGGAACAGAATTTATAGCAAAATGCCAGTGAGAACCGCTGGTAACTACAGGGAGGAATCCTCGATGGCAATGCCCTCAAGCCGCTGAGAGTGTTCTTCCGTTCTTAAGGGGTTGGACAGGCTAGGTGCAGGAAGATTGTTCCCGATGTTGGGGAAGTCCAGAACAAAGGGTCACAGTATGAGGATAAGGGGGAAGTCTTTTGGGACCGAGATGAGAAACATTTTTTTCACACAGAGAGTGGTGAATCTGTGGAATTCTCTGCCACAACGGGTGGTTGAGGCCAGTTCATTTGCTAAATTTAAGAGGGAGTTAGATGTGGCCCTTGTGGCTAAAGTGATCAGGGGGTATGGAGAGAAGGCAGGTACAGGATACTGAGTTGGATGATCAGCCATGATCATATAGAATGGCGGTGCAGGCTCGAAGGGCCGAATGGCCTACTCCTGCACCTATTTTCTATGTTTCTATGTTCCGACGTCAGTTTCACCATCCTGGCGAGAGGGCCTGAAACATCTGGGAGGCGACTGCGCAGGACTCAATAGGCCCTGAGCACAGGTGAGCTTGAGGAAGAGGACTGAACTTTATTGCCTTCCCTCACAGTGGGAAATGTTGATTCCGCTGTGGGGGATATTTTATGTTTTACTAGACCGTCCCCTGGGGGGGGGGGGGGGGGAGTGGCTGCGGCGTCACACACACACTAACCACCCCCCACACACTCGGTGAGGGGGGATGAGAGGGGGGGGGTGAGAGAGGGAGGGAGAGGGGGTAAGGGGGGTAGAGGTGGGGAAAGGGAGGGGGAGGGACAAGGGGGGGGAGTGGGGGAGGGGGAGGGGGAGCGAGAGGAGGGGGAGAGAGGGGGAGAGAGAGGGGGAGAGAGTGGGGAATGGGGAAAGAGAGGAGGGGAGAGAGAGGAGGGGGAGAGAGAGGAGGGGGAGAGAGAGGAGGGGATGAGAGCGTGGAGGGGGGAGAGAGGGGAGGGGAGGGAGGAGGGAGTGAGGGGGTAGAGGCAGGAGGGGAGGGGGAGGGAGGGGGAGGGAGGGGGGGTAGTGAGTAGACGGGAGAGAGGATGGGGGTGAGAGGAGAGGGGAAAGAGGAGGGGTGAGAGAGGAGGGGGAGAGAGGAAGGGGGGGAGAGGAGGGGTAGAGAGAAGGGTGGTAGAGGAGGGGGAGTGGGGGAGAGAGGACTGGGGGAGAGAGAATGGGGGAGTGAGGAGGGGGAGGGAGGAGAGAGGTGGGGGAGAGAGGAAGGGGGGGAGAGGAGGGGGTAGAGAGAAGAGGGGTAGAGAGAAGGGTAGTAGAGGAGGGGGAGTGGGGGAAGAGGGGGGGAGGGGAGGGTGGAGAGGAGAGGGGGAGGATGTTGGAGTGGGGTAGTGGGGAAATGGGGCAGAGGCGGGGAGAGAGGGGAGAGAGAGGGGGCGGTAGAGGGGGGAAAGAGAGTAGAGGGGAGAGAGGAGGGGGGGAGAGAGGGAGGGAGAGAGGAGGAGGGAGAGAGAGGATGGGGAGAGGGGAGGGGGGTAGAAAGGAGTGGGTGGTTGGGGGGATGAGGGGGGAAAGGGTGGAGGGGAGGGGGGGTGGAGGGGGGGTAGTGGGGAGGGGGGGGCAGAGGGGGAAGGGGGAGGGAAAGAGAGGAAGGTGTTAGAGGGGGGTAGAGTGGGGGTAGAGGTGTGGTAGAGAGGAGGGGGGGAGTAGAGCGTAGGGGAGGGGGAGAGAGGGAGAGGGGTAGAGAGCAGGGGGGTAGAGTGGAGGGGGGAGGGAGGGGGGATAGGGGGGGAGGGAGGGGGAGAGAGAGGGAGGGAGGAGGGGAGGAAGGAGAGGGGAGGCTGGAGAGGAGGGGAGAGGAGCAGGGGGGGATAGGAGGAGGTGGGGAGAAGAAGGGTGGGGGGGAGGTGGAGGGGGGAGAGGAGGAGGGGAGCCATGTGAGCGAGTGGGTGGGAGTGTTCTTCCGTTCCGACGTTGGAGATTCACTATCCCAGCGAGAGGGCCTTAAACATCGGGCCGCCGTTGCGGCAACTGCGGAGGCCTCACTAAACCCCGACCATGGGTGAACAAGAGGAAGAGGACTGAACTTTATTGATCATCCATTCAGTGGGAAACGATGAATCCGCTGTGGGGGATGTTTTATGTTTTACTAGACCAATGGGGGCCCGTTGGGACCAGTCCCCCCAGCGCGCGGTTTCGGGGGGGGGGGGGGCTGTGGCATCACACAAACACTAACCACCCCCCACACACACAGGGGAGGGGGAGTGAGAAAGGGAGGGAGGGGGGAGGGGGAGGAGGAGGGGGGGAAGGGTGGAGGGGGAGAAGGGGGAGAGGGAAGAGAGGGGGGGATGGGGGGAGAGTGGGGATTGGGGGAGGGGGAGGTGGGGAAGGGAGGGGGAGGGAGATGGAGGGGAGGGGAGAGGTGGAGGGGAGTGGGGGAGTGGAGTGAGAGAGAGGAAGGGGAAGGGGTGAGAGAGGTGGGGGAAGGAGGAGAGAGAGAGGGGGTGAGAGGCGGGGGAGAGAGGAGGGGAGAGAGGAGGGGGGAGCGGTTAGCAGCGGGAGGGAGGGCGCGGGGAGGGGGGTGACTTCACTCGCTGCGCATGGAACATAGCGCAGCAGGCTGCGAGGAGAAAGTTCTTCAAAAGCAAGCGAGGAAGCTCGTGAGTGCTCGTGACCTTGGGTGACCTCGGAAGCCCTTGGGATCTGCAGACCAGAGCCCACTTGCTCGTTCTTTCTGCGTCTTTTGAAGAACCGGGGAGGGGGGGTGGGGCGGTGACGTCACTACTGGAAAATCGTGCTCAGCTGCGTGATAACTCAAATTTCACTGCACCAATTGGTGTACGTGACAATAAATGTCCTTTGTCCCTTGTCCCTCAGTACCAGCAGGGCCTTGAATGGGATTCCATGTCCCACCCACCAACAAAAAAGGAGGAAGAAACGTGGATGCCTCCTGTCATTTTCTGACTTTTAGCCAGAACCATAAAGATTGTTAAATAATTAAGGCAAACTGAATTTGTCTAGGAAATTCAGTAAAAGGTCAAAACAAAAATAAAAAACATTAAAGGATCGGCAGCATCTCTGGAGAGAAGCAATGGGTGACGTTTCGTGTCGAGATTCTTCTTCAGTGTGAAAGAAGGGTCTTGACCCGAAACGTCACCCATTGCTTCTCTCCAGGGATGCTGCCGGTCCCGCTGAGTTACTCCTGCATTTTGTGTCTATCTTCAATTTTCTTGGCCCCGCTCTGGGAGTATAAGTGGGGACGGATCCACACCTTAACGGCCGTGAGCCCCAGGCCGAGTTTGACGATCGTTTGCCTGCTTCTGCTGCTGTTGAAGGTGAGACGTTGCATCGCGCCAGGGTCTTAGGCCTGTCCCACTTTGGCCGTCAGTTCCACGACAGGCCGTTGGCGAGCAAAGATTTTGTTCACTACTAAAATTTCGGAGCCCCGCGCGATGTCGCGCACAACTACATACCCCTCCGCGCTTCTAAGTGGGACTGGCCCCGTGCGGCCATACGATGCCCGTACGCCTCAACGCAACCATGAGGTCGCGTAATTTGCGTGCCAAGGACACGTAAGTGGGACAGGCCCTTTAGTTTATAGATACATCATGGAAACAGGTCCTTTGAACCACCATGTCCATGCCGACTATTGATCATCCATTCACACTAGCTTCATGTTATCCCAATTTCGTATCCACTCCCTACACATGGGCAATTTAAGCGGCTCCAAGCCCACACATCTTTGGCATGTCGGAGGAAACCAGAGGAAACTCACGTGGTCACGGTGAGAACGTGCAAAATCCACATAGACAGCACCGGAAGTTGGGATTAAGCCTGGGGCTATGCCCCTGTGAGGCAGCAGCTTTACCAGCTGCACCAATGTGCAGCCCTTAAGCAATCTGCTTTTTCTATTAAACTCTGAATCACAGGTCTGATAGTTGTTCCTTTCCTTCCTTCCGAGGGTGAAGGTAAGTTGCTTCTCCTTGAACTGCACAGAATGTTTTCGTGAATTTTTAAATTAACTATCGAGCATTATGGCTGAGGTCATACTCTCACAAAGAACTCCACAGGGAGTACATTGTCTGTCCAGCTGTAAGCAGCTTACATGTTCATGGCCGGAAATATAAGAGTGCTGTGCTTTACGCGGTGTATGGTGGGAAAAGCTGACAGATTTCCCCACATAGTCCTGTGATACCATGCCCCTGATTTCTGTTGTTGATTTAGGATATCAAGTGGGATCACAGAGTAAAGTTTGCTGATACTGCCCTGTATCTTCTCACAGCTCCTTTAATAGATAACATACCAGCAGATACCATACCAGCAGATTAGGAGCAGGGATAGGCCATTGAGCTACTCAAGCCTGCACTGCTATTTTAATAAGATTATGGCTGAGCAGACGACCACACCTCTGCATTCCAGTCCACCCCGAGTCACCGTTCTCTTCCTTGATTGGTAAGACTCTGCCTATCTTTACTTTAAGAATATGTAAAGGCTCTGTTTCCACTGTCAAATAATTATTCCTCCAGCTCATTACATTTCATCAATGGAATTCACAACCTAGTTGAAAGTAATGGAGTAGGGAGGAAGTGCAGATGCTGGTTTAAACCGAAGGTAGGCATAATAGGCTGGAGTAACTCAGAGTGGCTAATCAGAGTTCAGGCAGCATCAGAGACCCTTCTTCAGACTTCAGAAAATAATGGTTTTTATTACGCAATGCAGTTGACCAGAAATGCAAAAGAAATATCATGAGATTTACTGGAAGAAAGAAATTATAGTGGATGATTTCCTTAATAGTTCCATTGGTGTGATCTTTGTCACCCCAAATGAAAACACCAAAGGAGATATGGAAATGAGTTTATTTGTTCACACTATGGCATTCATTGGCAATCTTAAATTGCCTTGAACTGAGGAGGTGTAGAGTCATTGAGCTGAGTCTCTGCCAATTATCAACAACCATCTACATGTATCCTATTTTATTATCCCTTCATTCGTGAGGATGACAGATTCTTTCCATGAGGAACATTGGACCAGGTTTTTATGGCAATTTGTAGTTTCCTGATCATCACTGATGATATGAGCATTTTATTTCCTAACATATTTAACCATTGAATTTAAATTCCCCAGTTGATATGATATGATTTGGAATCCTATCACAGCAGATGCTTATACTGGCCTTGCAACCTGATTTTATGTTTCTGTTCCCTTAGTCTTTGGACTTCATCATTGTAATTGGAGGAGTGCTTTCAAAGGAAGACATCCGTATCAGGTCATTTGAGTAAAAAACAAACTGCTGGAGGAACTCAGCGAGTCGGGCAGCATCTGTGAAAGAAATGGACGAGCGATGTTTCAGAGTGAACAAGGATCCCAACCTGAAACTTTGTCTGTCCATTTTCTCCACAGAAGCTGCCTGACCTGCTGAGTTCCTCCAGCAATTTGTTTTTTATTCAAAATTCCAACATCTGCAGTCTCTTTTGTCTCTAGCGTCTGGTCACTTGACTTCTCGCAGCAATCTGCAACCAAGGCCCAGAAAGAGGAATAGAGGTGGCAACTGCAGCACAGAATGAGGGGCAGTGGAGATGGTATCAATTCCAGGGTCCATGGAGCAAGTATGATGTTCTGCACTCCAACAAACAGATTTAAAAACAAGATTCTGAAATTTACCTTTCACTGTATAGGTCATCTGTTCGACAGTGACTACTTTCAGCATAGCAGGTCTGGCCACTGATTAATATCTTCAATGCCCTAATAGCTCACTTAGTCACTCCACTGCTATCTAGATGTTCTGTGATCTGATTTTGTGTTCCGAAATTGAGCATAAGACATACCTATCATCACCATTAACAATAAAAATCCAACTTTGCAGGCAATTAAAATTAAGGGATTCATAAATGTTGTGCAACACTTGGCTCAACATTCCTAAAAAAGGCTTAAACTGACAGCAATGTATATGAAGCATTAGAAAGGGCAGGTGTCTATGTCTCATGTCAGTGCCACTAATGTGATATTACGTATGTCTGTGCTGCTGGTATTTGCTGCCGTTCAAATTAAGTTGGCCCCTTGATGGCAGCATAAGATATTGCTCCAGCAGTTACTAAATTCTCCAGGGAACAACCACCAAAGGGCAGCACACCAGCAGAATCTTAATTAGCCACTCTGCAGTCAGCGACAACACTTCACCCTTTTATTAGGTTTTCAAATGGAGGCAGAGGACAATGCACTAGCAAGAGGATAGCATTCTGGCTCATCACTGTATATGTATTGTTCACACACAAAGAATAAAATCATTCGATGTTAATTTTATTTGGCAAGTCATCAATTAATATGCAAGCAGCTCAGGGAAGCAAACAATAAGGGCATGTTTATAGAATGCATACGAGCACAGAGGGGAACGGCGCTTAACTGAATGAGGTTTAGATAGGTGCTGTTTTGAAAGGATTTATTTATTAAGCTAAATAACCTCCCTCGCTGCATTTGTACTCCAGGGACTTCTGCGCATCTTCACCTTCCTCCTCTCTGTGATTGTTCCCTTTTTAAACTCAAGATAGATTTTATTTTACTGACAAGTCTATGCAGCTAATTGTTATTCTGTGAATAAACCAGGGTGTATTGCGCAATCCTGGAATCCTCTAAATGCCGAACGTATAATTTCCCAATCTCAACCCTGCCCCCTTCAACACCTCAGCTACATTTCTTTATCTCTGAACGGAAATCAGTTTCTGACCTAAGTTAAAACATAATGCTGGGTCTGGATCGCATATCAGCCTTGCCATATAAATACGGCAGTTATCATTTTCTGACTGTACTTCGGATTTTTATGACAATTGGGATTTCATGGTCACTAACATTGATACTAATGTTTTTTTTTAATTCAAGATTTAATAGTAACATACTGTGCTGAGAACAATGAATGAAATACGAAGTTACTAGTTGAGGATCCAATGAATTAACACAATATGAGAAGTCATAGTCTCAACCTGTTAGTCATAGAGTCATAGAGTGATACAGCATGGAAACAGGCCATTCAGCCCAACTTGCCCACACTGTCCAACAAGTCCCAGCTACACTGTCCCACCTACCCACGTTTGGTCCATATCCTTCCAAACCTGTCCTATCCATGTACCTGTCTAACTGTTTCTTAAACCAGGCCCCCGTTGCCGCTGAGTCCCCACCACCGCCGAGGATCCTGTTGCCGTTGAGGCTCAAGCTGCAGCCGAGGCTCCTGCTGCTGCCGCGTAGCCTCCCATTGCCGCTGCCACTGAGGCTCCTTCGGCCCAGACAGGCTTTGCCACCCAGTCCACTGGGAGGCCTGTGGGGCGAGTCAGGCCTACCGGGGCGCGTTCCGATCTTCGGTCGTCATTCTGGTCATCGGCACCGCGGTTGCTCGGCGGGTGGGTCGGGCCCACACTGCTCCCCGGGACACTCCTGCCACACATGAGAGGCATAGATATGGTAGACAGTCAAAACCTTTTTCCCAGGGTGGAAATGTCCAACACTAGAGAGCATAGCTATATGGTGAGGGGGGGGGGGGGGGGGGGGGAGATGTGTGGGGCAAGTTTTCACAGAGGCAGAGGCAGGTGATGGTGACATTTGGATAGGCACGTGGAAGACTAGAGTGTATAGCTATGGATCGGCAAGTCAGATCAGTTTAACTTGGCATTATGTTCGCCACAACATTGTGGGCCGAGGGTCCCGTTTCTGTATTGTACCTGTTCTATGTTCTATGCAACATCCTCTCTCCCCACCCATCTGCAAATCTACACTTTATCAGTTTATTTATTCATGTGTGTATATATTTATATAACGGTATATGGACACATTGATCTATTTTGTAGTCAATGCCTACTATGTTCTGTTGTGCTGAAGCAAAGCAAGAATTTCATTGTCCTATCAGGACACATGACAATAAACTCTCTTGAATCTTGACCTACACACTGGGGGCAATTTACAGTGGCCAAATATCCTTTCATTTCCTACATCTTTGGGATGTGAAGCTGGAACACAAGGCAGCACAGTGGCACAGTTGGTAGAGATGCTGCCTCATAGCACCAGGGTCCCGGGTTTGATCCTGACCTCGGGTGCCATCTGTATGGAGTTTGCACGTTCTTCCTGTGACTGCTTGGCTTTCCTGTTGGTGCTGCGGTTTCCTCCCACATCCTAAAGATGTGTGGGCTTGTAGGTTAATTGGCCTCTGTAAGAGTGTGTAGGAAGTGAATGCGAAAGTGGGATACATAGAACTTGTGTGAATGGGTGATCAATAGTCGGCATGGACTTGGTTGAATTTGAAACCATTATTGACGTTTTAAGATGAATAGGGCACCAGATGACTGTTTCCCTGAGAATGTCACAGCCTCATTTGAAAAGCCTATGTGGTGGAAATGGTAGTGGGTTCAGAATGGTTCTGCAATCCTATCAGTGATGTTCCATTACACTCCTGAGCTGCTTGCGACTGCATGTCCTCATACCGCAGCAGCAGGAGATCGAAGCTTCAAAGCAGCTCACATGATGCAGGTAATAGGCTACTGCAACAGTGTCCCTCATGGATTGCTCCCCAGAGCAGCAAGCCATGCAACTTTCCATTAGTAGGAATCAGAAAACATAGGATGTATTAGTATGCAGCAGAAATCAATTGATGCATTAAATTCAAAATGGACTTTATCATTTATCTTTTTGAACTGTAATGAAACAATTTAAATAATTTTCCTCAGGAAAATGAATGATAGTTTGAAAACAACATGGAATTTTTGAAGAGAATATAAGTCCCAGAATAACTATCCTGTTTGTGCGACAATGGTGCTAGAATAAACCATTTGACATTGACAGCACAATGTTAGTCGCAGAGTACGAGGCATTGATTTCTTTTCTAGAAATCAATGTTATTCTTACATTTTCAAAATAAAGGCAATTATACCGTTTGTATTAATACTTGTAACTAATATTGTGGCACAAATAAGTTTCAAATACCAGTTGTCTATGTAATTATGCTGGTTATAACTCCAATGATGTAAAGCTTACAGTTGATGTCATTTCCCTTCAGCATAATACCTATGTCCAGAACTAGTGTCGCCTCTTGATAAGCTGTTCCAGTACAGTTACAACTCTGGCACCAGCTGACGATGTGAAAACTGCCCAGCTTTGTCCTATCTATAAAACGCAGGACAAATCCAATTTGGCTAATTATTGCTCAATTAGTCCACTCTCAATCAACATCAAAATGAGAGAAGATGTTGTCAGCAGTGCTGTTTAGCAGCACTTGCTCAGTAATAAGTTGTTCATGCACATCCAGTTTAGGTTTTGACAGGCTACTCATCTCTAGAACTCATCAATGTCTGGGTCCAAACATTGTCAAAGAGCTGCATTACCAGAGTTGAGGGAGGTTAAGAGTGACTGCCCTAGATATTAACAGCAACATCTGTTTTCACTGTCCAATCCCTGCTTTTTGAGACACAAGAAACTGCAGGTGGTGAAATCTTAAGCAAACCACAAAGTGCTGGAGGAAATCAGCAAGTCAAGCAGCCTCTGTGGAGGGAATGGACAGGTGATACACTTTTTAAATTCTCCCAGAATGTCAATGTTCAATGTATTGGCCTTAACTCCAGTCCTTACACCAACACGTTATTGTGTATGTTTAATTCATTTTCTTAGTATCTGGACATCAAGGAAAGTCATTGTTAACGACCATCCCTAATTGTCCTTCAGAAAGTGGTGTTGAGCAGCTTTCTTGAATAGCTACAATCTTTCTGGTGAAGGTACTTCCAACATGCTGTTGAGAATATAGAAACAAAATGCTGGAGTAATTCAGCAAGTCAGGCAGCATCTCTGGAGAATAGGAATGGATGATGTTTTGGGTTGAAACCTTTCTTCAGACTCAGTCTGAATAAGGGTCTCGACCCGAAACGTCACCTATTCGTTTCTCCAGAGATGCTGCCTGACCTGCTGAGTTACTCCAGAATTTTGTGTCTATCTTCGGTGTTAACCAGCATCTGCAATTTTTTCTTACACATGCTGTTGGAAGGCATTTCTAGGATTTAGGTGCAACAATGATGATTGAACAGCAATGTATTTCCAGTAGTGGAGAGATTGAATGTTGAGGGTGGTTGATTGGATGCCAATTATGTAACCTGGTTTGACCAAGTGTGGCATCAAAATGCCCTTGTAAAATTGTCGTGAATGTGTATCGATAAGAAAACACTCCAATGGTTGGAGTTATACTTTGCACAAAAGTCAATCTTCCAAACCTCAGGATATTACAGCACAAGTTCTTCAGAACACTTTCTTTAACTCAGCCATCTCGAGTGGCTTCATGAATGACATTTCTTCTATGACAAAGTCAAAAGTGGGGATATTTTCTGATGACTACACAATATTCAATTGCATTTCTAATTGCTCAGCAAGTGACGAGTCAATAGCATATAGCAAGACTTGGACAATGTGGGCTGATAAATGCAGTAATGCAATAATTTTCATGTCACACAAGTGCTGAACAACTACTTTATCTAACCACCTACCTTGACATTCACTGGCAATATCATAGATGAAATCACCTCCATCAAAGTCATGGGGGTCATTGATCATAATATCAATATGGCTTGACATGTAAGTGCTGTGGCTAAAAAAGCAGGTCAGACATTGAGGATCCTGTGGCGAGTAACTTGTCTCCTGAATGCCCAAACCCTACAAGACACAAATCTGGAAATATGGAATACTTTCCACTTGTAGCTCCAACAGTGTAGCTCCAACAACTATCAAGGTATAATCCAAGACAAAGCAGGTCACTTGATTTGGCATTGCATTCATAAATCTAAACATCCAGTCTCTACACAACTGGTGCGCAATGGCTGTCATTTATAAAATGCACTGCAGTTTCTTGCATAAAATATTCGTACACTAACTCACAAATTGCCTGAAGGACAAGGACAGTAAGTTCAAGGGAACACCACCACCTACAGGTTTCCCTCCAAATTGCACATCACTTGAAAATATATTGCTGGTCCACCTTTATTGTTACACCTATGTCCAGGAATCCTCTTTGCACCTTGGAAGACCCTTCACCGGAAGGATTGTTGCAGTTCAAGAAAGTCACTCACCACTACTTTCCTAAGGGAAATTAGAAATGGCCAAATAATGCTGCCATTTTCAGTGATGCCCCAGTTCTCAAAAAGTGAATAATAAAAACATATAGTGTGTTGGCCCGAGTGTAGGAGCTAAACCCAAAACATGGAACAATAATACTCTCAGTGGATCAAGAAACAGCAACTGGACAAGGAAAACGTACTTCACTGTTGATCTAAAACTAGAGCTGTAACGTCATTTATCTGTACTGGCAATAGCCTTTTACAGGAATGTCAGCCTTGAAATGATCTTGAATATCTATTTGTTCTTATATTCTAGCATTTACAAGCAGCTTCATGCATTCTGACAGTGTAACCAAATTTTATCCACTGGCAAACAACATCTACAACATGCATCTCCTTCCAGTTGGGAGAAAATATACCCTTTGATTCTCACTATGGCTCTGTTGCCGTATATCTAGGTCATATATGCTGGATAACATTTGTAATTGCAATCTAACTGTGCTCCCTCTGTGAGTGAGGACAAGTTCCCAAATGATTCATTTCAAGCAATCTTGGAAAGGCTTCAATCTCAAGTGCAGTCAATTGACTGTTAATTTTGGAAGCTAGATTTGCTTTATTTAGAGCTTGATGCAGCACAGATGTATGCAAAACACTGTTTTTCCAGTTTCATCTCTTTTGGTTTGTGTTTGCTGTATTAAAGTCAGTGATCTTTATAATGAGGGCCCAATTTACAAAAAGGTCATAAATGTCCTAAATTGTTCCGAAAAATAGTAATATAATTTCTTGCGAAATTCTCTGCTTAATAAAACTCATTAAAAGGAAGATCAGACATAAAATAGAAAGTTAAAATTTGTCACATTTTGTTAAATTATGTGATAGAGGAAGTGGTTCATTGGGTTCACTGAGAGTGCTGCAGCACAATATGACAATTAACTTTAAGTAGAATCGCTGGTTAAATTGACAGTGAAGGCACTTTCCTGCATGAAACTGTGTGAAAAATGATTTAATTAGCATATCTTTACCATCTGATAATACAAGTGAATTTGTCAGCAAAGGTTATTAATACAAGTTCTTCATTTTGCATCATTAGTTGCAGACATGATAATTATTTTCCAGAGCTAAATTCATGTTGATGTGTTGTTTCTTTTCCCCAGTAAAGGTTGGAAATTACTTGATAAAAAACCATTTCCCACATTTAGAATTATGGAGATTGTTGCAAACAAAATGGTTACAAATTATGCTCTGGCCATTCACCAGCAAATAAAATTTACCTGCCAGTGCCTGCCATTTGCTTTAGGCACCAGGTGTTTGTCCTCATACATTTTGAAACTTCTAAAATGTGAATTGGATTATTTAAAGAGGCAATAACTATTTTAAGCAATCATTTTTTCTTTGTAATTATAAAGTCTAAAAATTAACAAGGAGTCTAGAAAGTAAAATGTTGTCTGTTCATTTCATTGACATTTTTAGAGACACTGGCTATTAACTCCAGATTTAAATGTCTGTCATTGTAACATTTCTGCATTGAGAATTGTTAATGATGTTTAGTTGTTATTACATTTAAATAGGACAACTTCACTGGCATGAATGCAAATTGCTCCTTCAAATTGTCATGGCTTACATATCCAATGTCAGAGACTCACAGAATAATCTAAGAAGAATTAACTATATTTTCCCAGTAAGATTCTAGTCCCTTAAATGATTCTGGAATATTGGTATATTTAATGGAACTCTACTTACATTAGCTTCACCAGTTTTAATAAGGTTTTAAACCCTGAGCCTCAGGTGACCCTTATGAGGAAATTGGAAGTAACATGAGTATCTGGCTGAATCTTGCATTTTATTCAGATCTAACATTCATGTAGCATAGGCATCACTACTGAATTTATTTCTCATGAGGAATGGAGCAGGATAAAATTGTCCACAAAGACCCATTCCATTTTACTCATGCTTTAGTGATGAATTGGGTACTGGGAAGAAGGAGTTGCAAATGTGTGTTCCTGAATTTGTGAAAATATTTTGGTGCTCCTTCTTGAGAAGAGCAAATGTGCAGCTGGCACTTCGCCTGATGGTACTCTCAACATCGTGAAGGTAAAGGTCATCCAGTGAAAGTTAGTGTTCATCTTTAAGAACAGCTTTGATCTACTGAAGGAAATTCAAAGGCAGTGCTAGAATTTTCATGCACCTCTCTCAATCAGTGCAAGCGGCAGAGTGGGTACCAGCTGTGGTCATTGCCATTGCATTGGAGGCACAGCAGGGAAATTACCCTTCAGAGCACTCAGCCTGTGCTGTCCATCAGCCAATCATTTACACTAATTCTACATTAATCCCATATATTATTCTCCTCACATTCATGTAAGGTGTCCACAGATTGTACCACTCACCTCCACACTCAGGGAAATGTACAGCAGCCAATTGACCTAACAACTCTGCCTGTCTTTGCAATGTCAGAGGACAATGGAGCACCTTGAGGAAACCCGAGTATCACAAGGAGAATGTGCAAACTCCACGCAAGCTGCATCTGAGATCAGGATTGAACCCAGGTCTCTGGCTATGTCAGGTAGTGATTGTGCTGAGCCATTGTGCCATCCTTACCTGAATACCATTGTCTCAAGTGCCTTTACTGGGGAGGGAGAGGGATATGATATTTTTGCTCATTTAAAGTTTTCTTCAATGTCAGCATATTCTAGGTATTATCTGATGTAGGCATGGGGCACAAAAATGTATGCTTAAGTAATGATACTGTGCAATATTTCTGGGGCCTTTAGAATTCAGTAGAAATGATTCATCCTGTTCATGTTGATGTTGTTACTTGTCTCTTGTTTTCGAGTAAGACCAGGTCATCTAGTCTATTATGCTGCAGTGCGAGAGTTGTCCATTAAGATAGACACATTTCTTGCTCCAATTGTGCTTGCAGTTACTCTCTTTCGTTTGTTGTTGTTTGGCCCATGGGAAAGATAAACCCCACCCCAGCCACAGTAAGATGAGTGTGGTTGATGCTCCCCCAACGACAAAGGAGGTGTTGTGATGCCATGATATCCCTGTGACTTGGATTATAGCGAAGAAGAAATTGAGCACATTCAGCCTCAGTCTCCCATTCAGGAGAATCTGATTTCAGTGACTCGACAAAGTCATGACAAGGCTGTAGATGTGCTTGGATACAGGAACTGCTGGAGTGATCGTGGGATGCTCTCAGTCCACCTCCAGTAATACACTCCTGATTTTCTGTGGGGATTCACTCCCATAGTCCCATTCTTTACCAAGGCAATCCACGGAACAGTGTGTTCACCATAGTTGAGAGATGCATTTATAATGCTTGGAAGAATCATCAACAGAAAGGAAGGTTTTCAGCCTATTGTGTACTGGAGTGACAGCCTTATATAAACACAAACAGTTCTATTAGAAAAAAATCAAAAAGCCAAAAACTCCATCAACTGGAGATTTGAAATAAAAGCTGAAAGTGCTGGAATTACTCAGGGCATCAGCAGGCTTGTATGGAGAGAGAGAGAGAGTTAATGTTTCAAGTCAAAGGTCTTTAATCTGAATTTTAGTCAATTTTTCTCCAGAGGATTTTGATAAAGTGAGCCTAGGCTTTTAGTTGATAGCTTTTGGATGTAATCACCTGGAGGCTTGGTATCATAACACATGCAGTGCTTAAATATCTAGGGTTTGGCATCTATATGATTGTGATACATAAGATCAAGAAGCAATGAACAAAACCGCTATCCAATATTATGTTATAAGAACATTCTGGGGATACAGTTGCACATGGAATTCATGCTGTTCATCTTGTTCATTCCAGCAGAGCCTCTGATTTGTAGTCAACATAACATTGACTAAAATGTGTGCTTGACAATGGGAAACCGTTGGCCATTATACTGGACAACAGCAGGAAAACTGTTAGACATGTTGATGATTTCAGATTTGTACAATTTAGTATTGTTCAGTTGGAAGGGCAAAATAAATCTATTCCTATAGTTTCCAAGGACTTGGAAAAACTAAAATCAAACTATAAACTTGATGTTAAATATAAGCAAGCAATTGCCCTTGGATCGTGTATGGTATATGTCATTGGCTGGAGACTGTGTGACATTTAGCTGGAGTCCCCAGCAGTTTTATTTTAATTTATTTGTTTTTTAGGCCATGGGCTTCACTGGCAATGTGGGTGTTTATGGTCCATCTTATCTGAATAACTTGATGGACCATTGAGGCAGAGATGACAGTGACTATAGGTTTCTGCACAGCATGCACTGCCTACCGAGTGCTGCAGCCATTTTGTTATTGCATGTGAACCAATCATAGTAGAAATAGCATCACTAACCCCACCTTACTGTATGCTTTCTACCGCGGGTACGGCATGGACTTACCATCACCCCTGGAGGGGAGCTTCGACCGCTGGCCTGCAGTCTACAGTGCTTCTGGCTGCGGCGAGGACTTTAAATCTTGACCGCCAGTCTGCGGTCTCCGGTGAGGAAGAGCCGATCCTGGACTGACTCTGGACTCTGGTCCTGACCACGGGGGGGGGGGAATGGAGGAGGACTGGCCAAATTTTGTGCCTTCCACCACAGTGATGAATGCTGTGGTGGATGTTTGTGTTACATTTTTATTGTGGTTGTGTGTTCTTTATTATTGTATCGCTGCAGACAACCCAAATTTCCACCAGCCTGGCTGTGTGGCAATAAATTATATCTAATCTAATCTAATCACCCACTTCCTACACTAGACAGTCATGGAAGAGGTGATGATGAACTAGCAACTAACACCCTGCTGTACCGCTATATTATGTGTATTAATTAAAGATGATTTTAAACTCCAGACTGTGTAATATGCTTATTTACAGATGATGATTTAGTTTTAAATATGTATTTGCGTAATTTAGTTTTGTTGTTAGATTTCATTAACCTTCTTATTCAGTGGTAAGTTAACAGTAAACGTGGTAGGCATGTGGCCTGGCAAATTCCTAGTTAATTGGGTAACCGGCTGGCATTTGTTAACTGAGGCTAATATCATACTTATTGGGCCTTGGAATATAAATCCATGTGTTCTGCTCAAGCACGGTGTGGAGTGTTGTACTCATTGGGTGGGTGAGTGATTTCAGGGAAGCAAGAGCAAATGTGCAACTTTTGATTTAAAGACAATACAATAAGATTAAAAATACCTTGTTATTTTTGGTTTATTTATTCAATCTGATGGTCTGTGTGAGATAACTAGGATAGTGAGATTGTGGTTTTATTATCTCCATTTTATGAGTTAAGTGTCGCATACATCGAGAATGGAACATTGAAATTCCTACTTGCTGCAGCTTTACAGGCACATTAAATGCAATAACACGAAAAATAAATACACAATAAATTTTCAGCTTTACTGGTAAACCAGATCATAATAGTGCAAGCCAAAGTATGTGGTGCAACCTTATACAAAATCCATAGAGGTTCAGTATTAAGTTATGGTTAGGGTTGTGGTTAGGGTGGTTCAAGAGTGATGGATGAGGGGAAGAAGGTCCTTTTTGAATCTGGAGTTATGGTTCTCCGTCTCGTGTATTTTCTTTTCGATCATGGCAGAGATAAGAGCATGGCCAGTAAGATGCGAATCTTTGATAATATTAGCTGCCGACTTGGGTGACATGGTGGTATAGTGGTAGAGCTACTACCTTACAGTGCCAGAGACCCGGGTTCGATCCTGACTGTCTGTACGGAATTTGTACATTCTCCCCGTGACCTGTGCGGTTTTCCTCCGAGATCTTCGGTTTCCTCCCACACTCCAAAGATATGCAGGTTAGTAGGTTAACTGACTTGGTGTAAATGTAAAAATTGCCCCTAGTGTGTGTAGGGTATTGAGTCTTTCCAGCATTTTTTTATGTTATTTTTCCAGCACCTGCAGTTTTGCATCTTTCAGATTTACGATCTTGCCAGTGGAGCAGTAAGACGGAAGGTTGGGAAAAACTCAGAATTCAGCAAAGGAGGACAAAGGCATTGAAATGGAAAGGGAAACTAGCTTATGTAGAGAGAGAATGTTTAACAAATGTTGACATGGGTTGCTTTTCGACTGAGACGTGAGGAATAAAACTGGAGAATAAGAAAAAGGCAGAGAAATTAAATATTTGCTGTCTGTCGATACAGATAATGATGCTGAAAATCTTTTAGAAATTATAGAGAACAACAGGTTTGGGAAGCTAAAAGAAAGTAGCAAAATATTGGATAAATTAATGGGTCTGAAAGGTAATACATTTCTAGAACCTGATGACCTGAACCATGTGTTTAAGAAAGAACTGCAGATGCTGGTAAAATCGAGGGTAAACACAAAATGCTGGAATAATTCCCTGAGTTACTCCAGCATTTTGTGTCTACCTTCGATTTTACCAGCATCTGCAGTTCTTTCTTAAACATTTAGTTCACTCCACTGCAAAATCTCCTCAAGGTATGTCTACTTTGAAGAAGTTCTCCTCTCTCCGACGAGAGTTTAGCAACATCCTATCTCACTGCTCCCCCTCTGTGGGATCAGAAGAAGGGACTCGACCCGAAACGTCGCCAATTCCTTCTCTCCATAGATGTTGCCTCACCCGCTGAGTTACTCCAACATTTTGTGTCGACCTGAACCATGTGTCTGGTATGTTTGCCTTCATCAGTCGAGGCATTGAGTGCAAGAGTCAGTATTACAACTTTATGAAAATGAGGTTAACCTGCATCGGGAGTATTGTGTGAAGTTTGGTCCCCTCATCACAGAAAAAAGGATGCAGAAGAGATTTACCAGAATGTTGCCTGAATTAGAAGGTATTAGCTGTAAGGAGAGGTTGACCAAACTGATTGTTGTCTGTGGACCATCAGTGGTTGTTAGGAGATCTGATAGAAGTATATATAATTATGAGAGGCATAGATTCAGGGAGACAGTCAGAACCTCTTTCTCAGAATGGAAATGTCAAAGAATAGAAGCCATAGGTTTAATGTCAGATGGGGAAAGTTTAAAAGAGATGTCCAGTATAGGACAAGTTTATTTACACAGGGAATATTGGGTTAATATGAAAGTTAGACTGGGTTTGTATAGCTGAGCTCAAGGCCCAGTGGTACAATTAAAGAATAAACCATCCATGGAATGTTAAAAAATAACCTCTCTTCACTGAAGGTCACTGGATTGTGCGAATCTTTGCAGCAAACTCCACGGCAATCAGGTAATACAGATTAAGACTTGATTGACATACATGGAGTCAATAGTCAATGCCACGTTTTATAAAAACACACAGGTTTTGGGATAATGAGCCTGTTCACAAGATAAAAGACACCTAGAAGAATGTGGGAAAAAAAGATAATGGGATTCTCCTGAGATTCTCTTCTCGAGGCAATTAATCTTTTAGAAATAAAAGTAGGTGACAAATCTGTTAAACATAGATGGTCAGCAGATGGAATGTTGAATATTGGCCAGGACGAACAGTTGTTCAGTACAAACTACCTTAGCAGAGATTGGTTAATGATCAATTATTGATTGATTAAATCAAAGGAATGGTCTGTTACAGTTTAACATTGATGAGAAGCAGAGGTCACACAGGGAAAATAATATCAGAAGCAACTGATCACATGCCTTTTTACATTGTAGAAACAAAGAACTGCAGATGCTGGTTTACAAACAAATACACAAAGTGCTGGAGTAACTCAGCGGGTCAAGCAGCATCTCTGGAGAACATGGATAGGTAACGTTTTGGGTCAGGACAATCGGCCTGAAGAGGGTTCTCGACACGAAACATCACCTATCTATGTTCTCCAGAGATGCTGCTAAATTACTCCAGCACTTCGTGTCCTTTTTGCTTAAGATGTGATTATTGTCTTGTATACATTATCAGAATTGTTGCACCTACTCTCCAGAACGCATGAAAAACGGTGTGCTTGTTTCATTTGGAGAGAGTGTGTGATTGAGAAATGGGTTGAATGCATATTCTACTGCTTGATCTGAGAATGGATTGTGTGGCCAACTCTTTTGCTTCTCAAAAGGCACTTATAAAACTATCATATGAATGGGGTGTCTCAACATGGATTCATGAAAGGGAAATTATGTTTAACAGAATGTGATTGGGGGCCTCCCTTTATAATTGCAAATGCAAACATTTCACTTGAAGCCATTTAGGCTGAGCTGTCTAGACCGCAGCTGAGTGGATAAAACAGAGGAAGAGCACTCACAGCATGTTTTGTACAAAAGAAAGCCGAGTGTGGGCGATAGTGAACGAGTATTGGATAATAGTATCAGCGGGCTATTTTTACATTACTACTTTTGTTCAGTGAAGTAAAAGGGTGGGGTGAGTTGGGGCGGTGGGTGGGTTTCAGGGGTTGGAGGCGAGGTTATGGGGTGGGTTGAGGGGTGGGTAGATAGTTGGATAGGTGGGGATAGTCGTGGTGGGTGGCAGAAACGTAGGGGGTAGGCAGTAGGGTGCTGGTGTGTGTGAGTAGAGGACGTAAGTAGAGGGTGGGAGGGTATGGGGTTTGTGTGGGGAGTTTTGGTAGGTGGGGGATGGATTGGGGTTAAGGGGTTTAGTTTAGATTAGTATAGAGATACAGCGTGGAAACAGGTTCCTTTGGCCCACCAAGTCCGCGCCGACAAGCGATCCCTGCACACTAACACTGTCCTACACACACACTGGGGACAATTTACAATTTTACCAAAGCTAATTAACCTACAAACCTGTACATGTGTGGAGTGTGTGAGGGAACCAGAGCACACAGAGAAACTCAGAATAGATGTACAGTTAGGGGGGTTAGTGGTAACTTGACATTTGACGGTACAACATTTTAGGCATGTTAGGGGAGGGCATGTAAGAGGATGGGGAATTGTACTATTGATCAAAGAGCGTATCATTACGGTAATGTTTTAAACAGCTCTGCAAATGAGACCAAATGTTCAGTGCTTAGAAATAACAAAAATGATCACTTTGCTGCAGTTGTACTTCAAGCCTCCCAACAAGTTGGCAGTAGAGAAAAGAGCAGATTTGTATGCAAATCAGAGGCATGAGAGGGTTATAGTAGTAGATTTTAATTTCCCAATATTAGCTGGAATTGTCATGGTGTGAAAGGATAGAATTTTTTAATTGAGTCCAGAAATACTTTTGGTGCTGGTAAATAATACTACTAGGGATGGGGCAATATTAGAATGAAGCTGGGCAAACAGATGAAGTGATGATGGACAAGCACTTTGGGGATAGTGGTAAATTTCAACGAAGTTAGAAAGGAATAAATCCCCTGTCCCACTTCGGCGACCTCCGCCGCGACCTCTGACGAGTTTGCCCGCGACCCATAGTCGCGGCAAGGTCGCCATGAGGTCGTAGAGGTCTTCGTCACTCTCCTTCGTGGTCGAGAGTGGCCTCCGCGTAGTCGAGGCTTCAGCTAGGTCGCGGCGTATTTTTCAAAATGTTAAAAATTGACCGCGACTAAAAACAGGTCGCCGTGGGAAAAATAATAATTTTTTTAGTCGTAGGTCTAGTCGAAGCCGGTCGCAGTAGGTCGTGATGCTAGTCGTAGGTACTCGAAGGTGTTTGAAGGTAATAGCTCGGGGTGAATAAAGGGTCAGTAGAAAACAAAGGTAATTTAAACAGCAGAACGTCACCTCTTTCACTCCAAGGCATGTTCATTCATAGCTGGAGAGTTTTTTGGAGAGGAGATTTGTGTTTTGGAGATGGCACCAAAAAGGCAGCAGCGCAGGGGGAGGGCACAACCCTAAAAAGAAAACTGCCATGCAGGTGTTGCCCACCCAAGAGGAGGAGTAGCAGGAGGTGATGCCACAGGAGGTGATAGTGCAGGAGGAGGTATCCCTGCATGAGAGACCCCTGCAGGAGGAGACCAGGGTGGTAGTATATGTCCCCACCATCACCCCATCCTTCACTGTCTCATTTGAAAGCAGCAAAGCAGTCTTTTCTCCTGTGACACAGCATCAGAGGCAGATGCCCCATTGGTGGTGAGGGAGGGCCAGAGAAAGTTATGCCCTACACCTTCACCAGGCAGCAGGAGGAATGGTTCCAGCAGATTGCCACCCTGTACGAAAAGGAAAATGAGGGGTACAGGGACAGAGGCAAGAATGGCATGCTTGCCATCCACTGCCCCACATGTGTGCTTAAAGTTCCATCTTTTGTCAAAGCCCAGTGCCACTCTCCTCCAGTCATCTGGCGTGCTGGAACAGTCCATCACATCATCTCCATTCACCCATTGAGACCTCTTCTTGTTCTTCCTCTTCACCTTTGCTCTTCCCCTTCTGCCTTTCTTAAAAGGCTGCTGAAGCAAAAGGGATACTGCAAACAGCAGTAGTATGTTTACTATCATCCTCCAAACTAGTTCCTTGCTTGCATGGTTCAGAATGATTAAAAAAATACCTGGGAGGCATTTTTTAGTGAGAAAAAAATGCAGACATTACATAATTTTATCAGGTGATCATTTGAGCTGTAGGCACTCGTCACTGGTCATTGTTGGTTTTCGGTGTGGTCCTCTGAGGTGGAAGGGGGTCGTGCTCATTCACGGACCAATTTGCCAGAGACCATCCTTGAGTAAAACGTAAATGGTCGAAGGAGGTCGAAGGAGGTCTTCTTCATAGTCGAGGGAGGTCTTCAACATGGTCGTAGGAGGTCGTAGGTCAACGCCACCTTGAATTTAAAAAAAAGTCGCTTAAGGTTGCCAGCGGTCACGGTGGAGGTCGCCCAAGTGGGACAGGGACTTAAGGATAGTCCAAAACTATATCTGACCTGAGGAAAGGCCGATTTCAATACCATTAGACAATGCCTGGCAAATATAAATGGAGCAGCTATTTGTAGGTTCATCTCCATTTGCAGAAATGGGAGGGTCTTAAAAATGAATTAGTGGGAGTTCAGGGCCAATGTGTTTCTGTAGGGTGAAGGCAAGGATAGGAAGTCAATATCACTGACAGATTAAGAAAAAAACCCAAGGCATTTTATAAGAATGGAAAGACAAGAGACTGCATATGGTGGAATTTTGAGTAGCAAAATATCTGGTGGAGAAACTCAACGGGTGGAGCAACATCAATGGGCATGGGGTGGGGGCGGGGCAAAAATATATTTTTTGTCATTTCAACTTGAAACATCAACCAATCCTTCACCCCTCTCACCCTCCCCAGCAAATGCTGCTTGCTTGCAGAATTTCTCCAGCAGATTGAGTTCAATGTAGGTTCACCAGATGAACTCCTGGAGAGGAGGGGTTATTTTTTGGAAAGTAATGATCTCATACAAAATATACAACTTTCTTAAGGTAAGTGAAGGGATGATGTTTCTTCTGGCTGGAGTATCTAGAGCCCGAGATCAGTCTCCAAATAAGAGGATGGCCATTCAGGACAGGGATGAGAGGAAATTTCTTCACCCACAGGGTAGTGAATATTTAGAATTCTTGACCAAAATTCTTGAGGTGCTTCAGCTGCTGAAGATAATTGAGGTGTAGACTGGGAGAACTTATTGCAATTATTAGCTATATAGAATGTGGTGCAGACATAAAAGTTTAACCATGATTCTACTGTGTTTTACTGAATGAGAATAGCTACAAAGGGCTGCAAGGTGTATTGCTGGTTCTATTTCTTTGTAGAAGGCAGCATGGAATCAAGCTTGTTGTTAAATCTGGGGTAACACAGACAGGATCTACAAGAAACAAATTTCCTTCCCTGGAGGGTATTGGTGAACCAGATGGGTTTTTGTAACAACCCAGTTTACATTTCAGATGCTGGCTTTATAAAATATTCACAACCAAAATGGGATTTGAATTTGTGCCTCTGAAACAATAACTTAGGCTTTGGGCTATGAATCCATAACAAACCACACAGCCTGCATATATCCAGAGATGGTGTTTTATTTTGCAAGCCAGTACACAAGCTGTTGACCCGTTGAATCTTTAAGACTTTAGAGCAAGTCGAATATGCTGCATTTATACGATAGTTTTTCTTTGGAGAAGGAAAATGCTCCATGATTTCCCTGTCCAATCAGGGTCACAGCATGAAGAGGCATATGGATATATAGCAAATAGAAAGTCTGTGCATAAAGATTCACTGCACCATTCCCTGGTTACAATGAGATACAAGTAACCCATCGATAAACAACAACTATAAATCTAGTCCAGCAACCGGGTTTTGGAACCTTGCTGATCTGCTTGCATATGTTGGTGTAGTGTATCTTTTAGCACAGGGCTTCTTTCTATTCTAGCTTTATATTTGTCTGTTCATACTGTAAGCCAGGTTAGTCAACAGATTCAATTGCAGCTTTATAGCAATATCAGAGGCCTGCAATAATTTGCATTAATAATTTAGACTCAACCTGCAAATAGTTTGAGTTCTACTCTTTTTGAATATTTTTATGCTGTAACCCCAATGTTATGTGTAGAGATTATAAATTGGCAAAGAGTATGGTCAATTTTCTTCAGAATTGAAGGACATTTATGATTGCTACTTGGCAATTTTTTCGTGAGTTTGTGGGAAAAATGGTTTTCATTGTCCCATAACCAGCATGGAATCCCATTTGTTAGAAGCTATCATGAATTGAAGTGTGCATTGTACAAGAAGTCACAATACCAAAGGACATGTTGAGCCATTCAGCTGATATATTGAAGAAGTGGAAACTTTAAAGTTTAAAGTGAAAGTTGCATGGAAGTTAAAGATGACACCGCAATTGCCCAAATGGGTGACTGCAAAGGAAAGAAGAAATATTTCAGGTTTTATCAGCTCCATGCTTTATCCAAGAAATGTCATTTGGGTGCTACTAAATCTCCAGTGCTGATAGAATCGAGGATGCAAAGATGTACAATCCTTCTGTTCCAGTGGAAATATACAACTGAGCCCTGGAATTCCCAGCAGAACACCATTGTCATTGCAAAGTCATGGTCACAGCATGAAATCAATGTTGGAATTGCAATAAAGTCAGCACATTAACTGGAACATCCACATATTCAGTGTAGTTGAGTCTGTACTTATAAGAAAAGCCCAAAATGATCCAAGGTGGGAAAAGAATGGACATTTGACCAACATAGAGATGAGAAGCTGAAACTGTTCTAGGATTTCCACAATGTGTTGTCATATAGAAACAAGTCATCCAATGTTCCAACGAAAACATGGAATTTTGATGTGAAAGTGCATGATGATTTTATTGTACTGATTGATAATCAGATGCAGTGGTTTGATGTAAAACACATGGTAAGCACTCCTGCACCCTCCGTAACACCCTGGTCATTTTGTCCCTTCCCACCCAAACCACCCCCTCTCCTGGCACTTTCCCTTGCAACCGCAGGAAATGCTACACTTGCCGCTTTACCTCCCCCCTTGATTTCATTCAAGGACCCAAGCAGTCTTTCCAGGTGCATCTCTTCCAACCTCATCTATTGCATCCGTTGCTCTAGGTGTCAACTGCTCTACATCGGTGAGACCAAGTGTAGGCTTGGTGATTGCTTTGCCCAACACCTCCGCTCGGTTCGCAATAACCAACCTGATCTCCCGGTGGCTCAGCACTTCAACTCTTTCCGACCTTTCTGTGCTGGGCCTCCTCCGTGGGCAGAGTGAGGTCCACCGTAAATTGGAGGAGCAGCACCTCATATTTTGCTTGGGTAGTTTACTTCCCAGCAGATGAACATTGACCTCCAATTTCAGGTAGTCCCTGCTTTCTCCTTCTTTCCCCGCCCCTTCCCAGCTCTCCCACAGCCCACTGTCTCCGCTTCTTCCTTTCTTCTTCCCATCCCCCCCCCCCCCACCCTCACATCAGTCTGAAGAAGGGTCTCAACCCAAAACGTCGCCTATTTCCTTCACTCCTTAGATGCTGCCTCACCTGCTGAGTTTCTCAAGCATTTTTATCTACCTGCAATTATATAGTTCATTCAAACTTTTGTCTACATACATTGATGTATTGAATTTGGATTGAGGGGAAAAATACCTGTGTCAAGAATCCAAGTAAGCTTGATCAAAGAGGAAAGAATATTGATTTAAAATGCAATTTTAAAAGAAGTCTTGATGACAGGTTAAAATTGAATGATAATTTATTCATAGAATTCAAGCACATTTCCAATTCTTTTGAAACATTCAAGTTACCAAAGTCAAACTTTAAAGTCAAACTCTAAAGTAAAATAAAAACAGAAACATTGGAAATACTCAAGGGGTCAGGTGGTATACGTGGAAAGAAACTCAGATAACATTTTAGGTTTTGTCCTGACCTTTTGTCAGAACTTGTCATGTCACACAACTTGTCATGAAGGATCTGAAAAATTAACCACTTTTCCCATACTCCAGACATTGCTAGATCTGCTGAGTATTATCAACACTTTCTGTTCATACTTCAGAAGACTAGCAGCCTCAGATTTTGATTTTTGTTTGGAGATATTAATGTTCATCTCAAATTCTCAGATTTATCAAGCTAATTAAAACAACAAGGCAAGGTTTTGTTTAGTCTGATTGGCACAACATGCTTAATTGTCAAAACATTACTGATACAATTAGAGATAATTTTCATCTTTGACTTGAAGGTAGTATTATCTGTCAAGCTGTGAAATGTGTACTTCTACAGCTCTCTGCTGAACTTCAGGATGGATATCCAATCAAACGTTTGTTTGGTTCTGTGGGCCGAGGCGGTTTTTCGTTTAAGTTTGTGACCAAACTCACGGAACTACCTGAATTTTTACAATATTGTGTACAATATTGTGTAAAAATATTATATAAATCATACCTGAAACTCGACAAGACCAAAACCTGCACATTTTTTATTAAATATGAGAAAAACTTCCAATTTTCCGAGTAGTAATTGTCCAATCAATGAACGTTTGACATTGAGGTCGGATGCACATTGATCAATCCCGCGCTTTGTTTTATGGTCGCTAGGCAGCGAGGACCCTGGGATCATGGCTGCCTCCTCATTACATCAAAACAATAACAAGATTTTTAAGGAATAAGGGTAATGCTCACCTTGCTGATCATTCTGTTTTTCAATTGATTAATCTTTATAAAGTTATGATGTGAACTGCTAAATAAAAATGATTAATAACAAATGTAGAGCTAGGGTTAGGGTTAGGATTAGGGTTAGTGTCAGGGTCAGTGTCAGTCGGTCAGTCGGTCGGTCAGTCTGTCGGTCGGGCTTGTAGGTAAGCCGATGGATGCTGTGGAGGATCGGTCGGGCTGTCGTGCTGCCGGTAGGCGGTGAGAGTGGCCGGGCCGCCGGTGGGTCGTGCGAGTGGCCGGGCCGGCCTTAGGAGTTGCGGGGCCCACTTAGGAACAATTTTAGTGAGCCCCATGTTTCCAGCCAAGGTCTGTCAGCCCTGTTATTTAGTATATATTATGCAATTGTACACTGAGGTGCTATGGATTATACACTGTCTTAATCTCTCCTGCTCTCGTCTGACTGTCAGTACCTCCGCTGGCTTCCAACATTTACCGTAGCTGCTAATTACCATTAAACTGCATTGTTCCACGAGTTATTTAATGAAGGTTTACTAATATTCTGTGTGGGCTCTGCGGTTGCAACCAGCTCCTTGCAATCAATGTTTCAGTCTGTGGTCAGGGAGATTGTCGTCCCTGTATAGCTCTATCCCGATGGGTGGGAATGAAGGGTGGGAATCGGTAGACCCCGAGGTTGATGATGGGAGGGAACGGGAAATTTTGGAAGCTGATATTGACCACGTTTTATCCAACATACTTGTTAGTTACTACACGTATCAATCGCAGCCGCCAGTGGATGGTGAGAGTGGTCGGTCCGCTGGTGGGTCGTGAGAGTGGCCGGGCCGCCGGTGGATGGTGAGAGTGGCCGGGCTGCCCGTGGGTGCTGCGAGTGGTCAGACGGCCGCTGGGTGCTGCGAGGGGTCGGTCGGGCTTTTCGGGAGGCCGGTGTTGCAGCGAGCGAGCGGGCGGACTGACGGAGCCAGCGCTATGGTGGTGCTATAGGCGGCCCGGCCGGCATGCAGGGCAGTGCTACTCCCCACTATCATCACCACGATGATCGAGAAGGGCATGCTGGCCGAAGTGGACGCGCTGCGGGGCCACACGTACGAAGCCCACAGCCGGTCCCAATGCGGCTCCAGCTCCAGCCGAAGGCAGCTCTGGAAGGGAGCAGGTTAGGGTTAGGGTTAGGCATTTTCCTGTCAGTGGAAGATGTCTTAGCCTTCCCCCAACCTGGCACTGCCGCAGTCCAACTTTGGCCGTGAACCCCACTCTGCACACTGGCAATCAGTGGGGTTCAGTAAACAGGGGAACCCAGGGAACTGCCCTCACCCATTAATTAGGCAGGTTCAGCAACCAGACCTCTACGGCAGTCTCATTCAAAAAACACAATCACAATTATATTATTTTTATATATTATAATTATAAATTATTATATATGATTACAGTCATATTCACAAGTATATATATACACACACACACACACACACACACACACACACACACACACACACATATATATATATATATATATATTACACCAATATATTCAAAATATATGTTAGTATACCAGATATACAATATATACATATAGTATAATAACATATATTTTGAATAGACTGCAACACGGAAATGGGCTCCCCATGGTGTAATATGGGCATTGGACACTAGATGGTGCTTACTTTTTCGATCTTGTTTCCGAATTAGTCGAATTAATTAATGTGCAACTTTTGGCACTGACGAGTTATGACTTCCTTCTCAATTATATTTTATCTAAATCTGTGCAAAATTTAATGTAGTTCCAAGACATCTATATCTAAAAGTCTCATCTTGACCACTTTGTGTCTGGGCTATATATTGATTTTAGAAAAAAACGCGACCATATATCGCTATGATTTTTGGCCATCTTACTCAGTCCTTCTCTGCTGAGGCAGCCCTGAGGATTTGTCCGATCGATGAAAAATAAAAAAAGTTTGAGTTTAAAAAAAATCTTGAGATCAGCTGATTGGTCCTCTCGCCTGCCAATCACCACGATGAAGGTAACGCCCCTTCCGGGTGGGGGGGGGGCAGGACTATAAATCCCCGTATGCCTGGACATGAGTCGGTCTCTCTGGAAGATCGCGAGGGAGAGGTCAGAACTGTGATTCTAAGCTGTGAATCAACATGAAATGTAAGTCTGCAATGTACTTGCAATAAATAATTTATTAGCCCTTAATGAAAATGAAATGAGTTATTTGGCTTGCCCTGTGCTTGAAACTGCAATGGAAATGGGAAAATGGAAATAAAATGAAAATGCTTTGAGATGTTCGGCCTTCCCTGTGCTTGAAACTGCAATGGAAATGGAAATGAAATGAAAATGCGATGAGCTGTTTGGCCTTCCCTGTGCTTGAAACTGCAATGGAGTTGGAAATGAATTGAAAATGCAATGAGCTGTTTGACCTGCCCTGTGCTTGAAACTGCAATGGAAATGAAATGAAAAAGCAATGAGCTGTGTGGCCTGCCCTGTGCTTGAAACTGCATTGGAAATGGAAACGAAATACAAATGCAATGAGCTGTTAGGCCTGACCTGTGCTTGAAACTGCAATGGAAATGGAAATGGAAATGAATTGAAAATAAATGAGCTGCTGGCCTGCCCTGTGCTTGAAACTGCAATGGGATTGGAAATGAATTGAAAATGCAATGAGTTGTTTGGCCTGCCCTGTGCTTGAAACTGCAATGGAAATGGAAATGGAAATGAAATGAATTGTTTGGCCTGCCCTGTGCTTGAAATTGAAATGGAAATGAAATTAAATGAGTTGTTTGCCCTGCCTCGAAATCACTAATTTCGGCCCATGAGAAACCAGCCCGTTTTGCCCAAAATGCCCGTATCAGCCCAGGAGGAGCAGTTTGGCCCAATAGGCCCGTGCCAGGCCAGGAAAAGTCCAGAAAAAGTGCTTTTCACTGAGATTTCACAGATTTTTTTTAAAGAGCCCATTCGGCCCATCAGGCCACTACTAGCCCAGGAGGAGTCCCTTCAGTCCATCAGTAAGTATTCCCCCTGCAAGTATTAAAGCTTACCCGATTATTTTTCTCCCTCCCTTCATTGGCTCCCTGTGAGATCCAGGCCAGGATAGACTTTCCTCCTTCATTGCTGTGATCTGCAGAAAAAGATGAAAAATATGTTAATTTGATTCTCCACCCTCTCCCCTTCGCTCTCACAGTCTCTCACCTGTTTTGGGCTGAATTTCTGGCAGTTTCGGAGATGCCAGCCCATCAGGCCTGAGAACTGAGCTGCCAGCCCACCATGCCTGAGTGACTGAGCTGCCAGCCCACCAGGCCCGAGTGACTGAGCTGCCAGCCCACCAGGCCTGAGTGACTGAGCTGCCAGCCGACTAGGCACGAGTGACTGAGCTGCCAGCCCACCAGGCCTGAGTGACTGAGCTGCCAGCCCAAGAATCCATTCGGCCCACAATGTCCATACTAGCCCTCCAGAAACCAGTCCCTTCAGCCCATACTAGAGCTCCACAAAGCCCCCCCCCCCTCCACTGGCCACCAATATTGGAATTGGTGGAGAGATGGAATATTGCATTGGGGGACCAGCCCTCCCGTGTGAACATGGGACCCAACGGGTCCCACTTAATCTAGTGCGTCACAAAAGTTGATTTCTAGACACATTTCTGATGCTTGGCCAACAGCCTATTTGACAGATTAAACGTATAAAATGGCACAACTGAAATGGCATATTACTTTTACAACCATCAGTTTGTATTGTGTTTTCAGGAGTTATCTGAGCTGAATATTAACAAACTATCATATATTATCACCAATACTATTAACTGGCGTCAATCTTCCTAAAGATTAAGATATTGCTTCTGCCATTCTTGTGACTCTGCTAAGGTTGTTTGAATTCTTCCACTTAAAGCTCCTCAGTTGAAATCAGGACGGTGTAAACAAAAAAATCATGTTTGTGATACATATGTTCATAGAAACATGTATTAAAAAGTCCCATGACTTTAACAATCATTTATCAGCCTCCTCCGTCCCAGTGCAATGATTTTTAATGGGATCCATGTCTACACTAAGCAGGCATTTCTCTCAAGAAGCCAATATTGGTTAGTCCCCAGGGTAACCATTTAATATATGTTCTACTGCCTTTTCAGTAATTGTGTCAAAGTTAGCTCCTATGGGTCCCATAAATTTTAATGTTATGTTGCAATCCAGGTAAGTAATGCATTCACATTTTTATGCTGTCAAGTCATAGTAAATTAGTAAACTGACACGCAGTTAAATAAAATTTAAAAACCAATAGATGACATGGAATATTTCATTTTCATGAAGGTTGTAGGCAATTTTGCAACCAATTTAATGGCATCCAAAGTGACACAGCCTTTGGTTCAGTTGCGAATAGAGAAATTGTCCTAATTTAGACAACTTTAGATTTTAATGCCATACACCTTTCAAAACCAATGACTGAAGCCTTTTTATGGCACAATTTTTGGGCATGGGAGTTGGTAATTATTTTTTTGTCTTCATGAACAAAGTCATAGCTGTTTTGCCTAGAGCCACACGACGAAGTTGCCGTATATTGAAAAAAGTTGATCTTGAGTTTTGAAAAACCATAGTCAGAATTAATCAAATGCTTATTCATGTCATGTTTAGCTTTGTAGTTAGTTAATAAATGTAGTCTGTTTTTGCATAATCAACCGTTGAACTGAACCGTTCTTACTTGCAACAAATTGCCAACTATCTGCCCCTTGATTCCTAGGATGTCTCAAGCTTCCATGCACAGGCATTAAATGCAGAAAGTCTGAGGCACATCCATGGTCTAATGCCAGAGCATTGAGTGCGACAATAGTGGAATTAGTTTCAGCTGCAACATTGAACTACTGAAATTAGTAACGTGTATATATTGCTATTGGCATCTCCAAGGCACAAAAGTAGACAGTAAAACAACACACTATCACAGGATCAGAGAAAATGAACACCACCAAAGGAGGTCTTTCAATGTTTGTGCTGGTTAAAAAATAACTTGGAAATCTACTCCTACCTTCCAGTGCTAGGTCCATAGTCCTGTTAGCAATGACCCTATCCAGTCCTTCCTCATGGCTACAATTTCCCAGTCCTTTCAACGTGTTCATCAGTATCCTCTATTTCCTTTCCTGCGCAGTTTTTCACAAGTTGTGGTGAAGTGTCCCTGAGCTGAAACATTGACATGTTTCTCTTTCCACAGATGCTGCTTGGCTGAGTTCTTCCAACCTCTTGTTTGGATGTGGGGTTCGTGGCAGAGGAATGAAGCATCTACTTCTTCTTGCGTATGGCGTGCACAGCCTAAAGTTGTAGGACAACTTGTTCTATTTGATCTTATTTGATTGTGCACGCCAGGTTGATTTCATTCGTTGACACAGGGCGGACCACGTGAAGGTTGCAAACTCCCACTCCAGGAATGAAGCATCACAACTTATACTCCACTGATCAAAAAAAAGTAAAGCTAATGCCATCAAGTAGAGAGCAGTCAGCTTAACCTCAGTGGCAGAAACATTGAACAGTACCACACAGGAACAGGCATTATGTTGAACATGATGTCAAATTAAACCAATTCCTTCTGCCTGAATATGATCCACATCCCTCCCTTTGCATATCTATGTGTCTATCTGAAACACTAGTATCATATCTCCTTCCACCACCACCCCTGGCAGCACATTCCAGATAACATCCACTCTCTAAATAAAAATAAACTTGCCCCACACATCTCTTTTAAACTTTGACCCTCTGACTTTAAAATCCTCTAGTGTTTGGTTCAGAGAAAATCCTCCAGTGAAACTGGTTCAGAGAAAAAGGTTCTGTCTACCCTAGATAGACACCAATGCTGGAGTAATTCAGCAGGTCAGGCAACATCTCTGGAGAAAATAGATAGGCGACGTTTCAAGTCGGGACCCTTCTTCAGACTGTCTTCTTCTTCTACCTAACATATCTATGCCTCTCATAATCTTACAAACTTCTATCAGGTCTCCCCTCAGTGTCCAATGCTGCAGAGATAACAATTCAGGTTTGTCCAACACCGTCTTATAGCTCTAATCCAGTCGGCATCCTGGTAAACCTCTTCTCCACCCTCTTCAAAGCCTCCACATTCTTCTTGTAATAGGATGATCAGTGCTGCACACTATACTTCAATTCCGGCTTTGCCAAAAGATTTATAAAGCTGCAACATGATTTCCTGACTTTTATACTCAATGCCATGCTATGGACTTTGATGCTAAGATCCTATGTATATCAACACTGTTAAAGGTCTTGCCATTAATTGTATACTTTCGCTTTACATTTGACTTCCCAACATGCAACATCTCACACTTCCCTGGATTTATCTCCATCTGCTTTTTTCTGGAACCGATCTGTATCCTGCTGTATGCTTTGACAGTCCTCTTCACTCTCTGCAACTCTACCAATGTTGTTATAATTCACAAAATTATTAACCAACCCATCTACATTTTAACCCAAGTCATCAATATATATATTTCATAAACAGAAGTCCAAGCATTGGATCCTGCAGAACACCTCTGGTCACAGACCTCCAGCCTGAATAACGCTCTTCCACTGCTACCCTCTGTCATCTATAGGTAGGGTAGTTCTGAATCCAAACAATCAAATTGTCATGGATCCCATGCATCCTAATCATCTGGATCAATTTACCACGAGGAAGCTTGTCAAGAGCCTTATCAATTACATGTAGACAACCACCACTGCCCTACCCTTTGTCACCTCCTCAAAAATCACAATCAAGAAATATTGATCCAGGACAGGACTAATGTTGGAGGAACTCAATGGGTTGAGCAGCATTTGCAGAAAGAAAGGAATTGCTGATGTTTTGGGTCGAGACATTGCATCAGGACTTACTCCAGACATTAATTAGTTTCCCTCCATAGGGAGGGAAACACAGTGAGTTCCTGCAGCAGTATGTTGTTTTATTCCAGATTATAGCATCTGCAGTCACTTGTTTTACAGGATTAATACTTACCTGGAGCAAAATGAATGAATTAAGGCAAACGAGCATGGATTTATTCAGCTCAAATCAGGTTTAATTAATTTGATAAAATATTTTAATGGGGTTACAGTTGATGCTGATGAGAATTTTATGTACTTGAACTTCTGGAAGGCTTTTTGATAAGGTGCCACAGAACAAGGATACAGTCCAGGGTAGTTTTCTTCAGTAAAGAAAAGATGATGGAAAATGTGATATAATTCTATAAAATGAGGGATCTGGGCACATGGATAATAGAAGCTGTTCCATTTGGTGGAGGATTTGAGGATTAATCATCTCTGGATTGAGATAAAGAGAATTAGCATGAGAGTAGCATGAGAATAAACATTTAGATTGACGATGGTAAAGAAAAATTGGCAAGTGTATGGAGAGAGGGCCGGGTCAGAACTGGAGAGATGTGCTGTTGGAGAGCTAACGTGGACATAATCAGTTAAATTACTTCCAGCTGTGCTGCAATCATTTATGATTCCATAGCAAAAGTAGAAGGGAATCACAATAGAGTAAATCAACAGATCCAATCATGTTATGAAAAATAATTTGAACACCAGAACAATCTGAGAAATTGTGATTATGTTCACCTATTATTGTTACAATGTACCAATATAACAATATTTGTGTCCATGTAAACTTTTTGAGGATGGTCTTGATGCAAATAATTCTGTGTCATTACCAATTTATTATTTTGTAGGTGCTCACATCATTACAGTGCAGGTCATTACATGTGCTTGAAAATACTTTCCTAACATTCAGGACCAGAATGCAAAGAAAGCTTGCGTGTACTGTAAAGGAATGTATGCTTAAATTGTCTTTGCATTGATGGGCACAGTTAAAATTAATCATTGAAAACTGTATACTCATTTCTCCTCAGGCTCTTGCTTCACTGCTTCTTGTCTCTTTTACAGAATTCAGTCGCTGGAGGCTCTTAAGGATGCCTGAGGCAGAGGAATCTTGGTTCAGCCAAATCATAGTAAAAGTAGGGTATGCTGTGAACAATTTATTCATGTATAATTGATTAGTTCAACGTTTTGGAATTTCAACTCCAATGATTGATTCATCAGGTAACCTCAAGGCATACGTTGTAGTATAACAATGCCCAATAAATTGTTGGTATTACTGTCTAAGAGCAGGAACCTGGTGATTACGTTCCAGCTGGTTTACTGAGCAGTGTTCCAGTGATTTGTGTCACAGTATTTTTGATTGCCATCTGTGATAATTTAACATTTAAAGCTCGATTTAATGTGTTCAGGCAGGAAGTGAAGTTCAATTAAACCAGACTAAAACTTTATTAAAGGGGATAGCAGATTGATGCATGGTATTAGAAAAATAACAATCATTAGCCAAACTGCTTTGCCCCTGGCAGAAACATGTTGTGCTTGGTTACTGTATTTAAATCTGAATGAACATATACTTATCTGTGTTTTAAGAATATAACGAGTGGATAAATGGGTCTGACGAAATAGACTAGCGGTTTTTTTATTCAGTTCTCTGCCCCAAGTTATTTTCCACTCATGCTCACCAGTATAGGTGCCATGTCCTTTAAGGAAGCAAAGATTAAAAGTGGCAGCGAACCGACTGGTTCAAACAGCAAAAATCAAAGGTCCCTGTGGAGAAGACACAAATGGAGTATATTTTACATTTATCTAAGGAATGTGGAGAATTCTGGAAATCTGAAATATTATTGCTGAAAATGTTGATTATCTGAATTTGTTGAACACACAGCTGTTTCTAGAAAGCTGTATCATGTCTTGTCAGAAGGTATTGCTGTTCCTTGGAGTTGGGATGAATTTTGTTGGAACAATGTAGCAAGATGAGTGCAGTGGTCAGAGTGAAAGTGAGAGTGAAAAATAAAGAATAGGGAACTGGAGGTTCAGGGCAATGCCTTTTGGACTGAATGTGAGGCTTTCTGCAAAGACATCATCAGTTTCTACAATGTAAAGAAGACACCATTATGAACAGTGAATACATTGCTTTAAATTGAAAGAAGTACAAGTAAATACCTGCTGTTTGAAGTATTTTTTGTGGCCTTGCTTGATAAGCATAGAAAAAATAAAACAATAGCATTGCATCTTCAGTATTCTCACAGGAAGGTGTCATGATATCCTCAGCACCATCTGATCTTCCAGGGAACTTCACAAGATCTTTATTAACTAAAACTTAACAAAGACACTTAAGTAGAAAAGTAATGAATAATGATAATAGTTCAGAGAGAACTAAAAGGAGGGAAGAAAAATAAATGCACAGTGAAATCTTGAAAGGGATTGCATTTGGTGATGTTGAATTAGAGACCGGCAAGGAGGTGGCAGTGAGGCTGAACTCACTGAGAAAGATATGCACATGGAAACTGATAACTTATTTTCTGGTGATGATGATAAGTGGCCGCATAAAAGCAATGGGTTGGTGGCTACAAATAGAGCAACATATGATCACAGATGTAGCCCAGTCCATCACACGGACCAGATTTTCCACCACTGACTCCATCTACAATTCACACTGCCTCAGAAAAGCAGCCAACATAATTAAAAACTTCTCCCACTACAGTCATTCCTTCTTCTCCCTGTTCCCATCCAGCAGAAGGTATAGAAGCTTGAAAGTGTGCATCATCAGAAACAGGAACAGCTGTTTCCCCTCTGTTATCAGGCTTCTGAACGGTCCTTTCATGAACTAGGATATGGTCCAATCCACCTCTACCCTGTTGTGGACATTGGACTTTGTCTATGGAATTGATGTGCTACAATGCTGATAACTATATTCTACATTTGGCATTTCCCCTTTTGTTCTACCTATTGTACTCGAGTTTGACTTGATTGTATGATATATTTGATCTGTTTGGATAGAATGCAAAACAAAACTTTTCACTGTATCTTGATACATGTGACCACAATAAACCTTAAAGGGCCTGTCCCACTTGCCGATTTTTTGCGGCGATTGCCGGCATAATTGACTGACATATCAGGTCACCGAAAAAGTTGCGGCGTGATGCGGCGTGACGCGGCGTGATGACGTAGTGACGCACGATGTTTCCTCAAGTGTCGCAGTTTTTTTGTCGCCGCTGGATTTTAAAATGTTTTAAATCTTTTGGCGACCTTGATATGACCCTGACATTACGGGTCGAGACATTTCTTCAGACCACTCTGAGGAAGGTTCACGACCCGAAACATCACCCATTCCTTCTATCCAGAGATGCTTCCTGTCCCGCTGAGTTATTCCAGCATTTTGTGTCTATCTTGGAAAGAACAAAAAAACATACAACATTTTCAGAGAAGGAAATCAAACATCCTTATCTTTATCCAAGCTTTATGTGAATCTTACCTAAAAGGAATTTGGTTGAGTCATAGTTGGAGTCATATTTGAAGTAAAAGAGTAATTCAGCAGTAAACAGGCCCACGGGGTCCACGTCAAATATCTCATAGTTTGTAATCCTCCCCTAACCCATTTTATTCTCCTCTCATTTCCTTCAACTCTCTCACAGATTCTGCATATTAATGCATGGAGGGTAATTTAGAAGTGGCTAACTATCCTACTAATCGGCATATTTTTGGGATGCAAGAGGAAATCCAGGCTGTCACAGGGAGAATGTACAAACTCCACATGGAGAACGGTGGAGGTCAAGATAGAACTCTTGTCACTAGAATTGTGAGGCAACAGCAAAAGCAGCAGCAACAGACTTTTCCCACTATCTTCTGAAATGACGCAAGACATCTCACAATTTTATAGGCCAAGGAAGGATACTCAATAAATAATACGTATGCTTCAATCTTTTGGCCAAGAAAATTGAATAAATGATTAAAAATTAATTCAATTGAAGATAATATAAACTGTAACTTAATTCAGCTTAATATTACTCAGCTTTTTATTGTAAAAATGTAGGGAAACATCTTTATCTTGAGTTGTCAGCCTTGTTGTATAGTTCCATTTACACAAAGATCAGATTGTCTTTGAACGCAAGATCATGTTGATTTGCTTCTTTAATCTAATTAGTTGCATTTTTACTTTGATCAAAAACAATTGGTTTGTTCACATGTGGAGCTTTTCTATGTACAACACAATTATGCAGATTTTCTTATTTGCTAAAGGATTCTGTCCTTGGACACACGTAGATTTTGAAAATGCTTCATTAATAAACTAATATTGCAGATTGACTGGCTGTAACAGAAGCTGCTCGTGTTTCATTTTTACGCATTCCAGTTATTTGCACTTTGCAAGAAATTGCAAAAAAAGTAAGTTATCTGCGAATTGCCAAGGACACTTGAAGAACCCTCCTACTCCTCTCCAAACAGTACATTTACACTTATTTGCCCAGGCACTTACTCTACTCTGTCATCCTTGAGACAGCATTTTAATAAAGCCGCACTTCCTTACCACTTCCTTAACAAGAGGACATGACTTCAGAATTAAGGGACAGAAGTTTAGGGGTAACATGAG